>NC_090653.1:265968633-266268633 GCF_040937935.1 Hyperolius riggenbachi
CCTAGCCGCCTGAGCCCTGCGCAGCCGGAACAAAAAGTTCCGGCCAGCGCTAAGGGCTGGATCGGAGGCGTCTGACGTCAGGACGTCGGCTGACGTCGATGACGTCACTCCGCTCGTCGCTATGGCGACGATATAAGCAAAACAAGGAAGGCCGCTCATTGCGGCCTTCCTTGTTTATTCTGGGCGCCGGAGGCGATCAGAAGATCGCCTCCGGAGCGCCCTCTAGTGGGCTTTCATGCAGCCAACTTTCAGTTGGCTGCATGAAATAGTTTTTTTTTAATTTAAAAAAAACCCTCCCGCAGCCACCCTGGCGATTTAATCAGAACGCCAGGGTGGTTAAATAGGGGGTAGCCACCATGACATGTTTGCAAACCTTGCTGGGCTTCGAAAAAAAATAATGAAGCCTAGAGTTGCATATGAAGTTACCGGGATGGTGTTTTTCTTGTTTATTTGGCAGTTCCATCCTATGTCAGTCAACCGGTAGAATGTTCTCCAGAAGAGCGCTACCAGTGGGCCCCTAGCCTAAAGTGCTTTTTTCCTGCAATGTTGCCCTAATCACAGAGCCAGGGGCATAACTAGAAATCACTGGGCCCCTCTGCAAAACTTTGGATAGGGCAAAACTTTGGATAGGTCCCTCCCCCCCCCCCCCCCCCCCCCCACTTGCTTTCTGCTCAGGTAAACTGAGAACCAATGATAATCAATTGGCTAGTGCACACTTGAATATGTTTTATAAAAAACAGACAGCAGTGAAGCACTGCACACATTTATTCTATCAATTACATTAGCTTCAGTGATAAAATGTGTATGTTTTCAAACATACAGACACACATGGTGTGCAGAAAACGCATACAGAAAACCGACAGACGAGTGTGCTCCCCTTCCCAGCTTCTTATTACACTCACTCTGTCCCCCTCGATGGAGCAGAACTGGCTCTGCAGATTCCTCCAGCATCTCTACGATACAGAAAACTAGGAAAGGGGGTGGAGAGGCTGGGGTGCTGTACACAAGACCCTGCTGAACACTGAATAGGGACAATCTACAAGTCTTAGTCTGCAGAACTTTGAAAACTTTGTATGAATCCTTATCAGTGGCTGAGCAGATGCAGTCATTAGAGCAATTGTGCAGAGAGCAGAAAGCGTTTTCTCTCCGTGCCCTTAGTTGTCAGTCTCTCAGGACAGGGAAAAGAAACTTCTCCCCCCATAAGGCCCCCTGAGGCTTTTTTGGCCCCCCTGCTTCTGCATCCCTTGCGGGGTCTATTGTTACGCCCCTGCACAGAGCAGTGTTTGTTATGTGTATAAGATTAGTGGTGGTGCTGGAGGGGAGTTTACAATTTACAAAAAAGCAAAGAAAAGTAACATTGAGCTAAACTGGCCTCCATTCTATTCTTGAGGGATAAGTAACTGCAACATAATAAAATGACTGTGTGTATTTAGAGGGGGGAAGATGCCTGAACAGCGTGGCCCCACCGGTGACCTGTGGTGTCCATTCACTAGAGGAAATCCTGGGTCACCCAGCCACTTCCTCTCTCGGAAATTATTTTGCAGATCTGGGCTGAAAGGAGACTCTGAAAGCAGAAATGAGCAGCGATGTTACCTAATGCTACACAATTCTGCGTGCTAAAGGCCTTTCTGCAGAATGGTAAAATTGCATAACTTTATGCTTTGGGTTTCCTCCAGTGGACTGACAAGACTGAACATGTGCTGTCACAGGGCATGAGCTCATCCTGATGGCTCATCGTGCACTCAGATTACCCCCCTAATGTCCTAAAGTCAGTGAGCCCTGATGTGTGTGCATTAGGAGGGGAGGAGTCAGTGCACCCTGGTGTGTGGGTATTAGGAGGGGAGGAGTCAGTGCAACCTGATGTGTGGGTATTAGGAGGGGAGGAGTCAGAACACCTCAATATCTGGTTATCAGGAGGGGAGGAGTCAGTGCACCCTGGTGTCTGGGTATTGGGAGGGGAGGAGTCCCTACACCCTAATGTCTGGTTATTAGGAGGGGAGGTGTTACAAATTAGGAAGGAAGGAGCCATCGCACCCTGATGTCTGGGTATTGGAAGGGGAGAACTCACTACAGCCTCATTTATGGGTATTAGGAGGGGAGGCATCACTGCACCCTAATGTCTAGGTATTGGGAGGAGAGGAACCCCTGCACCCTAATGTCTGGGTTTTTGGAGGGGAGGAGTCACTGCACCCTCATGTCTGGGTATTACGAGGGGAGGCATCACTGCACCCTAATGTCTGATTATTAGGAGGGGAGAAGTCAATGCACTCTGGTTTCTGAGTATTGGGAGGGGAGGCATCACTGCACCTTAATGTCTGGGTATTAGGAGGGGAGGAATCCCTGCACTCTAATGTTTGTGTAATGGGAGGGGAGGAATCCCTGCACCCTAATGTCTGGGTATTAGGCGGGGAGGAGTTACTGCACCCTGATGTCTGGGTATTGGGAGGGGAGGTGTAACTGCACCCTAATGTCTTGGGAGGGAAGGAGTCACTGCACCCTGATGTCTGGGTATTGGGCAGGGAGGAGTCACTGCACCCAGATGTCTAGGTATTGGGAGGGGAGGAGTCACTGCACCCTGATGCCTGGCTATTAGGAGGGGAGGAGTCACTGCACCCTGATGTGTGGGTATTAAGAGGGGAGGAGTCACTGCACTCTTATGTCTGGGTATTAGGAGGTGTGAAGTGTCCTAATAGCTGTGTACTGTATATTGAAGAGAGAGAGTTCAGCGTGTGTCTTGATACATTAGGAAGAGCTCAGAGTCTCCTGGTATCTGTGTATGGGGAAGTGCTGTGAGGTCAGTGAATGCCTGTCTATGATGAAGAGTAGACTCTGTCCTCCTTATGCCTGACTATGAAGGGAAACACATCTGCATATTTCTGGTTCTACAATCTTTAACCCTTTGTCTCCTCTCCTCCACAGCCTGAGCCCTATCCTGCCCGAATCTGGCATCGTTGCTGACATTGACGTTGAGACGGCGCTAGAGCCCAGAGAGGAGCAGTTCTACCAGCTGAAGAGTCAGCCCATCCCGGCCAGGTGAGGCAGCAGACAGGAGAGCTGTTCAGACAGGACACAGCCGCATGGGCAGGAGGAATCTGCTGTGTAGACATATACAGGAGAGACATTCTGACAACAGGCAGACAACAGGAAGAGGAGATAAGTGTCAGTTGATGACTAGGGGGAAAAAACACTCTGATCCCTAAACACAGTCCATTCCTGACATTCTGCGAGATAACACTGGCACTCACTCAGCACTTTCATACACAGAAAATAGAACTTTCCAAACCAGGCTTCCAGTGTGTGGACAGACGCTTTACGAGACAGGACTCCAGTGCGAGGCAAGACTCTCATTCTAACCAGTGCTAGGCAAGGCTCTCTAACCAGTGCGAGGTCAGCCGCTCTAACCAGTGCGAGGCAAGACTCTCATTCTAACCAGTGCTAGGCAAGACTCTCTAACCAGTGCGAGGCCAGACTCTCTAACCAGTGCGAGGTCAGCCGCTCTAACCAGTGCGAGGCAAGACTCTCTAACCTGCGCGAGGCAAGACTAACCAGTGCCAGGTCAGACTAACCAGTTCCAGGTCAGACTAACCAGTTCCAGGTCAGACTAACCAGTGCCAGGTCAGACTAACCAGTGCCAGGTCAGACTAACCAGTGCAAGGCCAGACTAACCAGTGTGAGGCCAGACTATCTAACCAGTGCAAAGCCAGACTCTCTAACCAGTGCAAGGCAAGACTCTAACCAGTGTGAGGCAAGACTTCCCAACCAGTGCAAGGCCAGACTCTAACCAGTGTAAGGAAAGACACACTATGAGGCAAGACTCTGACCAGTCCGAGGCCAATCTCTCACCAGTGCTAGACCAGACTCTCTGACCAGTGCGAGGCCAGACTCTCTGACCAGTGCGAGGCCAGACTCTCTGACCAGTGCGAGGCCAGACTCTCTGACCAGTGCGAGGCCAGACTCTCTGACCAGTGCGAGGCCAGACTCTCTAACCTGCATGAGGCCAGACTCTCTAACCCATGCCAGACCAGACTCTCTGACCAGTGTGAGGCTAGACTCTGGGACAGCGTTCTTTCCTTAGTGATCCTTGTGATCTGATGCAGGGTGTGACTCCCAAAATCTAATCCTATAGCAATATTTGTTAGTGTAAATATAAAGAGGGCAGAGCAGATATACATACAGCACTGAATCCTTCTCTGATGCGACAAGCGCACTGACATGGCTGCAGTCATTTATATCCTTGACAGGAAACAAAGGTAATTATGCATTTTCAGTTATTACTATAGTGTTTACCTTTTAAGTTTTAGCGTATTTACGTGTGAATTGATATTAATTGAGGTGTTTACCTCACAAGTTAGTAATTTACCTCACAAGTTGGTAATATACCTCAAAAGTCAGTAATTAACCTCCAATTCAGAAATGTATCCCACAAATCCATAATTTAGCTCTCAAGTCTAATTTACTTCACAAATCGGTAATTTACCTCACAAATCAGTAATTTACCTCTCAAGTCTGTAATTTACCTCCCAGGTCGGCAATTTACCCCACAAACCGGTAATTCCATGAGGTAACAGCCTCATGGAACAGTGAATCCACATGTCACAAAATGCTTGTTAAACTCAGTTGTTTTTTGCTTTACCGCATGTAGTTATGCTTAGAGAATTGAGGCATTTATGCATTTGAAACATCAGCCTGTGTAAAAAGATTGTTTTAATGTCAAGACTTCATAATTCATGCTTTTTGACGTTTTTATTTTCCTTGCAGTCAGAACACATCACCATCCCCTCAGACGCCTCTACAGACCCCCAGCAGCATGTCGTCCCGCATCCTGATGCGGCAACAGCTGATGCGGGCTCAGGCCCAGGAACAGGAGCGTAGAGAACAGGAGCAGCAAGCGGCTCAGCTGTTAGCGGAACGTGGTAGCGTCCCGCCGGCGACTGCGGCCATCAGCGTGAGCCAGCCAACACGCCCAACGCCGGCACAGGTGCCCCTGGAGGTGCTGAAGGTATGATCTCTTACTGTTCTTGACCTATTATTATGCAGAGGTTTCCATGAGGACGGGCCCAGGTCAGAAATGGATTAAAATAAAATGGTCCTTCAGGCAAGCGGATCAGGCGATTTGTGAGCTCAGCCCATCGGCTACAACTGGTACTGTCAAAGGCCGCAATGGCACTTTGTAGCTATGGTGTGCCGGGTGCTTTAGTTGGGCTCCGGCAATTGTGTAATGGCTACAGAGCTTGGCTATCAGCCAGTGTAAGTATTAGTTGAGCTGTGGGTTTTGGCTAGGTGGTGGTTGGGGGGTTAATATTAGGCATAGGTAGGTAGTGGTGATCAGTGTTGGGTGTAGGTGGGGGGAGGCGAGTTAATGTTAGGTGTAGGTAGGGGTGTTTAATGTTAGGCATATTTGAGGGCAGGGGAGTAAATGTTAGGTGTATGTAGGGGTGATTAATGTTAGGTGTAGGTTAGTGTGAGGTGTTGTAGCTAACAGAAGCTGATAGCAGAATTACCGATATTCTAACTATTGGCACCACCAGGTTCCCATAGCAACATTCGCCTGGTCAGAGCAGCTATCAGGGTATCACAACCAGTAGCCTTGTGAGGGGCCCCGCAGTGACTGGGGCCCACCCCCCACCCTGCTGAGCAACATACCTTTAACTGTTTCCAGAAGTGTGCACTGAACAGGAAAAGCAGCTACAGAGTTCAGGAATTCAGTCAGAGAGCTGAATTCCTCTGTTATCAGCTCATTCATTCACTGTCAAGGTGGCAGCTGAACCACTTGACACCCACTAGGCCCCAGGCACATGCGTAGGTTGTTTTGTGGCTGATCCTGTTTTGGGTCAGGTAGAACATACAAGTAGAGTGACATATCGGTTAAAGTATATCTCCAGTCACAGGAAATGGACCATAGAATTGTCATTATGGCCAGGCTGGAAGCAAATAACCTGTAATTGTTATATCGATCCATTTTTGTCAATTTTCCCTCACGTGTGTTTTCTTCACACAGGTTCAGACCCACTTGGAGAACCCAACCAAGTACCACATCCAGCAGTCACAGAGGCAGCAGGTGAAACATTATCTCTCCAGCACCCTCGGAGCCAAGATGCCCATCCACGCCTCTGCGCCAAGCTCCACCACGGGCGCCACCGCCACCTCCGGAGCGTCTCCTCAGACGGAAAAATCCCACCTCCCCTCGGCCAGCAGCGCCCCCAACAGCCCCCTGGCCCAGCTGAAGATTGGCTCCAACTCAGAGAAGGAGGTACGCACTGCCCTCAGCACAACAGGAGGCTTATTATTCTCTAGTTTAACACTTTGCTAGGAACAACTTATTAAAGCTGGGTACACACGTATGACACGTCGCCCGGCTCGGACCGGGACTTGACCCCTCTGGTGACGGTCCAGGCCGAGTTCTGTACAAACGCGCCACTAGCCTGCAGACTAGCGATAGTGCTGCTAGGGAGGAGAGGGACAACAGAGCTTGCAGGAAGAGGGACCAATGCCCTACGCTGAGCTGATCAACCACCATGGTCACTGTACACACACTAGTTCTATGTAGGATTGGGGCTGTACACTCACACACATGTTTTTCTCATGTCACTTCTGGTACCCTTTGAGATACACCCTTTTATGCGGAGATAAAACAGAGGTGTATCTAGCTAAAATAGCAACCCCCCCCCCCCCTCAGAACCCTTGAATAACAGCATCCTAACTACTTCATAGACAAAAGAACCCCTCCACACAATCCGATTTCTTGCAGGCTGCTTTGGGGGCGGGCACGATATGGTGCCCATGGCCCTGTGGTGCCTATGGCACAAGCCCTGCCTTCACCCCTGTATATACGCCACTGGGGATAAAATACACACCTGTAAATTTATTTCCCGTTTGGTCAGCAAAAGCGCTGATTGCACGGACTGACATTTGAGACGTGCACCTCCCTGTAAGAAAGTATGACACAATTTCAGAATAGTCGGAAATGATTTCAAACGGAAAGCTGACTGAGAGAGCCAAGCCCTTACTGGAAATACAGTGTTTTCCCTGAAACATTGCAGACTACTCAATCCAACTGCTTCCTCATTCTCAAGTCATACGCGGTACATGACTTCCTGCTGGCTCGGGGAGGTTTTGAGGGCTTCCTTCTTGTAAGGAGTGTCTCCGCATAGATTAACAGTTGTTTTAAAGGGTTAATGTACTTAAGACCAGGCGCCCAACACAGATCGCTAATCGCAACCATGACTGTGATGTGATATGACCCAGTTGAGAATAGCAAATCCAAAATCACTTAAAAGCAGACATTTTTTAACTGATCCAGTCCATGTTTGCTGGCTCACTTATGATATCCCATCTCTATATACTTTGAGATCACTAGCAATGCTTTAGTTAGTACATCAGTCCTATTGTAAATTAGAGGATACTCAAGGTGACATGTGACATGAGGTAGACATGTGTATGTACAGTGCCAAGCACACTAATAACTAGGCTGAGTTCCTTTTTTTCTTTCTCTGCCTGAAAGAGTTAAATGTCTGGTATGTAAGTGGCTGACTCAGTCCTGACTTAGACAGGAAGTGACTACAGTGTGACCCTCACTGATAAGAAATTCCAACTATAAAACACTTTTCTAGCAGAAAATAGCTTCTGAGGGCAGGAAAGAGTTAAAAAGGGTCAGTAGTTCATACATTTTAGCTCTGGCATATTTCAATGAATGTGTCATTGAGCAAACACAATAACACAGTAAAAACTTAAAAAGTAGATGTAAACATAAAATAAAACTGTGTAATAACTTAAAAAGTCATTGTTAGGAGAAGGAAGATAGATACAATAATTTATTTCATTAGTTTATTTTTGCATTGGGTGCCCTTTAAGGAGTAAATGCAAGGGGGGGGGGGGGGGCTCATTACTTTACAACGATTACAACACAAAAAATGGTACGGATCAGCGCTGTATTTTAAAACATTAATTTTGTTTTTTCATGGACATAAATCACTGTCCCTCATTGTCCCTGATTGTTTCAGACAGAACCCCCCACCCCACCGTGTAGAGTAGCATTAGGGATGATCAATGAGGTGCAAATATTTCCAAGTTCATGCAGGATTATGTAAATATTTATGCAAATTATGCAGCTTTAAAATGGACCAATCAATTTAAATCTGGGTAGGACTTGATTGGTCCATTTTCAAGCAGCATATATTTGCATAAACAAATTACATAATCCTGCATTAACTCACAAGTATTTACATCTCATTGATCATCCCAATGGCTTAGGCCTCTTTTCCACGAACTGTTGAGCTGTGTGCTTCGCAAGCAGTTGCCAGGCAGCAGTGAGCAGTTACCAGGCAGCGACAAGCAGCTACCAGGCAGCAGTGAGCAGTTGTGAGAGTTTGTTCGTGGAAAAGAGGCCTTATACACACCATGCAATTTTTCTCGTCAGATCGACTGATTAATCATTTCCAGCATATCCGATCTGCTTCCAATGGAGAAAGTGATGGATTTTGAGATCAGCACTGCACAGAATTGATCTCTTTCTGGATCAGAAGTAGATCGGACATGCTGAAGATTATAGATTGATCTGAGGTGAAAACTGCATGGTGTGTATAATCCTAATGTAGCACCCAGCTGAGCCAGGTGCTTAGCACGTTTCATCCATAAACTGCTACTAAAACCCGGCCTAACTATCACTTTAGGTGAATATTCTGACAAGTGCGATTGCTAACAGTATAAGTGAAAGCGCCTTCACAGCCTTTACAATGAAATATGGGTACTTATCCGTTAGCCGGGCGCATCCGGCAGGTGGAGACAAAACTCCACCAGAGTTACATCTTTCCCTACTATCCATGTCAGCCACCTGCCGGATGCGCCCGGCTAACGGATAAGTACCGAAATATGTAAATACCTATATTTTTACCCTTAGACGGTTTTTATTCACCATTTTAGATCAGTGATGTCATTGATGAGATCATCAGCTTGGAATCCAGCTACAACGACGCAAGCTACAATGAGGAGATGATGGGATTTGTGGAGCGAGCCAACCTACCTAGCACAGTAAGTCACATGGGGTTGATTCAAAAATCTTTCCCTCGGCCAGAAGGCAGAATGCTCTCCAATGCGCCGAGGGGGTTCAGGAGTCACTGTACACCTGCTAGATTCTTGGCAGGGGCCACACCCTGACCGGCTGCCTGGGCCAAGAACCTTCTACAAGGCATACAAGGCTTTGGCTTCCTTTATGTACTTAAAGGACCTCCATTGTAAAAATTGTAAACACATACAAATAAAAAGGACATTTCTTCCAGAGTAAAATGAGCCATAAATTACTTTTCTCCTATGTCGCTGTCACTTACAGTAGGTAGTAGAAATCTGACAGAACTGACAGGTTTTGGACTAGCTTATCTCCTCATGGGGGATTTTTAGGGTTTTCTTTATTTTCAAAAGCAATTACTGAATGTCAGTTGCTCCGTCCAACTGCTTAAAAAAGTGTGCAGCCAGCAGGGAGGCTGGCCAGCATGTTTGTATAGATCCTTTTCAGGGAGTGTCTTTATAAAGAACTAGGAGGCCTAAGCCCGTTTAAAAACGGGCTCTAGGTCTGTGTGGAATCCCCTCCCACTTCCCCTCCCCTCTCCTCTCCTCCAACCGCAGTATCACAGCGAGCGCATGCTCCCACCCGCGCCGCCCGAGCGCACGTCACCCGCCCGCTGCAGACCCGGCCTCCCGCTGACCGGCCGCACACTCGACTCCCTGGTCCCACGCTATCCCTGTGTAGCGTTGTCCGTGCTGCGCACATCGGTTCAGCACAGACAACGCTACACAGGGACAGCGCACAGACACTTAGGTTTTATTGTAGAGGATAAAGGCCATGCTAAGAATCCCCCATGAAGATGTCAGCGGTAATGTCAGATTTCTACTACTTACTGTAAGTGACAGGAACATAGGAGAGAAGTAATTTATGGCTCATTTTGATCTGGAAGAAACATACCTCTTATTTAAATGTGTTTACATTTTACAATTTTTCGCAGTAGTGGTACTTTTTAAGGTGCCCATACATCTACCAATATTGCAGCCTGAATGATATTTTTCGATTGGATGAAAATTGGTGCTGCTCCAAACATGCCTGATCGATGATGCGTCTATAAGACATGCTGGAACCATCCTGATCAGGTGCGGTAACGACATTCCGTACCGCAGTAACTGACGAATGTGATGGATGCCACCTGTCTTGCCACCCCAAGTGTAAATGTCCCCCCTGATGCCGTGCAGTGTAAAATCTTGCTGTGGCGACTCCTGGCCTCCTCAGCCTTCACCCCTTGTGGCACCAGGTGCCCGTGTTTGTGATGTCACCACACGGTGCACGCGCCATGTGGAGGCATTGGAGGTGGTGGCGCTAGGCTGTATGGGCAGGCACCAGATGTCTCTCCAATCAGAGAGAGAGTTGTCTTTCAGTTGATCTGCCTATACATCGGGCACCTTTATGCCTGGTACGCACGATGCAATTTCCCATCAGGTTGACGGTCGAATCGATAATTTCCGTCTGGTCTGTTCTATACAAAATCAATCAAGAAAATGGTTGGAAATCAGATCGTACCTGGCAGAAATTATCGATTTGATCGTCAATCTGACGGGAAATAGCATTGTGTGTATCAGGCATTACAATAGGAGATCTCATGCAATCAGAGACTGCAGATGGAATAAAGAGGTATTCCTGTCAGGAATCGGACAATGGATAAATGATAAGTAAGATTAGTCAGAGATGTGAGTATTTCTACCATACAAATCAGCACTGTCTCCACAGCTTCCTACCTCTGGGAATATCCTCGACATGTTCTGCGCCACAGGAATATCCGCACCCGCCATCACTGTCAGCAACTCGTGTCCGGCCGACCTGCCCAACATTAAGCAGGAATATCCAGGTGAGTTATAAAGAGCTCCATTTCTGGCCATTTTGGTGCCCAGGTCAGACCAGTATGCTTAGACTATTTTATTATTATTTAGTATTTATAGTGCTGACATCTTTCACAGCGCTGTACAGAGTATATTGTCCTGTCACTGTCCTCAGAAGGGCTCACAATCTAATCCCTCAATAATACAAAAAAGAACATGCACACCAGCCAATAAATGTTTTCAAATGCAATGCTTATTATTAAAGTGAAGAAACTTTTACATAGACCCCGATACACGGGCAGGATACAAACATTAACATCATAGCAAAATTTAAACTGTACAGCAAGCAGTGAAACAATGTTACAATATCCTGACAAAACAGAGATGGAGGAAAGTCTAGATTACCCAACAGCAGCGCTGTTTCGAGGCAATTTGAGCCTCTTGATCACGGGCAAAGAAAGTCCAAACAGGCAAACAGCAGATAAGCAACAGATGCGATCATGCAGGGCGCCGTCTGCTGCTTGCTGTACAGTTTAAATTTTGCTATGATGTTAATGTTTGTATCCTGCCCTTGTATCGGGGTCTATGTAAAAGTTTCTTCACTTTAATAATAAGCATTGCATTTGAAAACATTTATTGGCTGGTGTGCATGTTCTTTTTTGTATTATTGAGGTATTTTGTATAACATTGCACCCTGCGTGAATATACAGAGTTTTTCCAGCTTGAAGGTCTATTTCTATGGGAGTGCAGACCCTAATGTACATACACAATCTAATCCCTACCATAGTCACATGTGTATGCATGTATTGTGTAGTGCATGTATCGTAATGCAGGGCCAATTTAGAGGGAAGCCAATTAACCTATCTGTATGTTTTTGGGATATGGGAGGAAACCCACGCAGACACGGGGAAAGCAGGAGAGCATACAAACTCTGTGCAAACAGTGCTCTGCCTGGGATTCCAACCAGGGACCCAGCGTTAAAAGGCGAGAGTGCTAACCACTACGCCACCGCACTACATCATACACAGTTGCCAATACCCAAATTATCGAAAAATATTTTGGGTTTTTTGGACGTTTGCAACATTTTTTCCATCTGAGTTTTTTGCACATCTCTCTTTTCGATCACCTTACACTAACAAATCCCTTTTAATGAAAAGTCACTTAACCTTCCTGGCGGTAAGCCCGAGCTGAGCTCGGGCTATACCGCGCAGGAAGATATCTCAGCCCCTGGTGGGGCGATTTGTTCACTTTAAAATGCTGTACGTGCAGCTAGCACTTTGGTAGCCGCGCGTACAGCTCGATCGCCGCCGCTCTGCGGCGATCGCCCGCACGCATCGGCGCAATAGGCCCCCGCCCCCGCCAGAGCCCTGCGCTGCCTGGACCAATGAGTTCCGAGCAGCGCTATGGGCTGGATCGGAGGCGTCTGACGTCAGGACGTCGGCTGACGTCATTCCGATCATCGCCATGGCGACAGGAGAAGCCAAACAGGGGAGCGCGTTATATACGCGTTCCCCTGTTTGCTTTTGATGCCGGCCACGATCGCACTAGAGGGACACATGCGCCCTCTAGTGGTGTTTCATGTAGCTACCACTCTGGTAGCTTTACATGAAACAAAAAATAAAATTAAAAAAAAAAAAGGATTTTTGCCTAAGTGGCAAAAAAAATTAACCGCCAGGGAGGTTAACCCTAACCACCTTCTTTACTCCTAACTTTCCCACTTGTTAACTATGACACCAGCAGCTTTATATCATATTTCTATAAAGAATGGTATAATTGGTCTGCATTTTTTTTTAAAGTGAATCCGAGGTGAGAGTTATTTTGAGGCTGCCATATTTATTTCCTTTTAATCAATACCGGTTGCCTGGCTATCCTGCTGATCCTCTGCCTGTTAGGGCTGGAACCCACTAGAGCGATTGTTTGAGCGTTTAGGGAGCGCTTTAAATCACTAGCGCTTTTCTTAAACGCTCTGCCAATGTAAATAAATGTAACATATTCCACAATAGTGATTGCGATGAGCAAAATCGCAATCGCAGGGCATGCAGCGTTTTTGGTAGCGTTTGCGGTTCAATGTAATGTATCGAAGCACTGGCAAATCGCTCATGAATCGCTACACATAGTGATTTGACTGCGATTTTAAAGTACTGCAAACGATAAAAAAATATGATACATTGAAAGGCCCAATCAGAACTAAAATCGCTAATCGCTAATCGCTACACAATCGCTGGCAAAAAGCTTACACTTTTAAAAAATCACTCCCAAAAGTGCCGGAAAACGCTCATGAAATCACTTACAAAATGCTAATGAAAAACACTAGCGATTTGCGATTTGTAGTGGGTTCCAGCCCTTATACATTCAACCATAGACCCTGAACAAGCATGCAGCAGATCGGGTGTTTCTGACAAGATTAGCTGCATGCTTGTTTCTAGTGTGATACAGACACTACTGCAGCCAAATAGATCAGCTGGACACCATGCAACTGGTATTGTTTAAAATGAAATAAATATGGCAGCCTCCATATCACTCTCACCTCGGGTCCACTTCAATGCTCCTTCGAGCAGGGAGTGTTGCCTATGTCTATAACGGCCCTGATTCTAGTGGGCGACGCTTTGCCAATATTCGTTCTGGTTCATTGTGGTTCAGCTTTACATGTGCAGAACAGAAATGGCTGCACACAGGAATTAAAGTTTAGAAATACAGGGTAGGTAGAGGCACCAGGGGCATTTCTAGCCCCAAAGATCAGTGGCTCATGCCCCGGATCTATTCTGTGGTGCCCCAGATGTCCCGCAGGCAGAGTTAGCTGTGGTGCCTCAATGGGGGGTGTGCTGTGGTGCCTCTGTGTGGGTATACTGGGTGATGTGGTGCCATGCTGGGCGCTGTGATGCTGTTATGGGGCATGCAGGGAGCAGCGGTTCTTCTATGGGGGCATGCTGGGAGCTGGCTCGTGGGAGCATGAGAGGGGGTCCACTACAGTGTTGCCAACCGCCTGTAAATTTACGGGCAGCCCGTAAATTTTGATACAAAATGAGCCAATTCCGTAAGGAATTCAGCAACGTCCGTAAAAGGGCGCGCCCTGTTGCAGGAGGACAGCAGTGCAGTGGAGGAAGAGCTGTGGGCAGCGGTGGAGAAGGGGGGCAATCTCCCCCCCCCTTCTCTCACCTTAGTGCTCTCCCTCCCTCGCTGACTGTCCCCTCCTGATCTAAGTGCGGAGTGGCGTTTCGCAGCGGGCGGGACTTACCTTCCGTCTCGCTCCTGCGCCGGAAGTTCTGCTGCTCTGGTCTGGACCAGACCAGAGTAGCGGCAAATCATCCCGCGCCGGCGACGAGAGACGCAGCAGGTAAGTTCCGCTTGCTGCCGCCTGCCACCACTCAGCACTTGAATCAGGAGGGGACAGTCAGCGAGGGAGGGAGAGCACTAAGGTGAGAGAAGGGGGGTAGATTGCCCCCCTTCTTCACCGCTGATGCCACAGCTCTCCCTCCACTGCGCTGCTGTCCTCCTGCTGGGGGGGGTGTCACCTGGCTACCTATTGTGCGCACATATACCTCTGGCTACATATGCTGGGCACATATAACCCTGACTACATATACTGGGACATATACCCTGCCTACATATACTGGGCCCATATACCCCTGGCTACATATACTGGGCACATATAACCCTGGCTACATATACTGGGGACATATAACCCTGGCTACATATACTGGGCACATATACCCCTGCCTACATATACTGGGGACATATAACCCTGGCTACATATACTGGGCACATATACCCCCTGGCTACCTATTGTGGGCACATATACCTCTGGCTGCATATACTGGGCACATATAACCCTGACTACATATACTGGGACATATACCTGTGGCTACATATACTGGGACATATACCTGTGGCTACATATACTGGGACATATACCTGTGGCTACATATACTGGGCACATATACCCCTGGCTACATATACTGGGGACATATACCTCTGGCTACATATACTGGGCACATATACCCCTGCCTACATATACTGGGGACATATACCTCTGGCTACATATACTGCGCACATATATCCCTGTCTACATATACTGAGGACGCTGGCTGTTTGCCATTATGTGCATTTACTGGTGAAAAGATCTCTCTTATTATGTGCATTTACTGGTGAAAAGCTGTCTCTTATTATGTGCATATACTGGTGAAAAGCTGTCTCTTATTACGTGCATTTACTGGTGAAAAGCTGTCTCTCATTACGTGCATTTACTGGTGAAAAGCTGTCTCTCATTACGTGCATTTACTGGTGAAAAGCTGTCTCTCATTACGTGCATTTACTGGTGAAAAGCTGTCTCTCATTACGTGCATTTACTGGTGAAAAGCTGTCTCTCATTACGTGCATTTACTGGTGAAAAGCTGTCTGTCATTGCATGCATTTACTGGTGAAAGGCTGTCTCTAATGTGCATTTACTGGTGAAACGCTGTCTCTCATTATGTGCATTTACTTGCCATGCCCACTGTCATCGCCGCAAATTTCCTCGTGCATGTTGCCCCCTACCCATTTGACTGCCCCCTCATATGTGCCAGTCTAGAACCGGCCCTGTACCCCTGCCTACATATACTGGGCACATATACCCCTGGCTACCTGTTCTGGGGACATCTATACCCCTGGCCACCTATTCTGGGGACACCTATAGACCTGGGGCTACCTATTTTTGGGGAACCACTGCTGTCAGATTAAATGTATTTTGGGGAACTGCTGCCAGATTATGTGTATGCTGGGGGAATCGCTGCTGCCAGATTACATCTATTTTTTGGGAACCACTGCCATATTATCTGTATTTTGGAAGAACCTCTGCCAGATTACGTGGATTTTTGGTGAAATGCTGTAAGATTACATGTATTTTGGGGGAAGGGGGGAAAACACTATGGCAGAGCTCAAACTTCCCTGGCAGACCTTTTACAGCAACACTAAAATCATGTATATTTGGCCCCACCCATGACCACGCCCACGGTTTGTTGCGTGACCACGCCCATTTTTCGGCACGCCGCGCGTAGGAGATTTTGTCAGTAAAAAAAATCTTTTGTCAGTAAATTTTTAGGTATTTGTCAGTAAAAAATAAAGTGAAAGGTTGGCAACACTGGTCCACTATAAGGTCAGGGAATACTATGGGGGTACTGGCAGCAGGCCAGACCAGCCAGCACAGTAGCCAGGTAACTCTGCCTAGTTATGTTAAAGTGACACTTCCTTAGGCTCCCTGCACATTGCAAATCCGTTTTCTGAGTCAGATTCCGATTTTCAGTTATGATTTTCCCTGAATACATTCAACAGAAAAAAACGGATAAAAAAATGCAGCATGCAGTAAAGATTAAAAATCGGATTCGGATTTTACATCAACCGATTAAAAAGCGGAATCGGAATCGCATGCAGTGTGCAGGGAGCCTTATTCTGTGATATGCTGCATTTTATTTATTTTTTTGTATTAATGGAGAGGGGGCTTCATCTAACATTTTGCTGGGCAGGACTACTTAGACTGCAGGTAAATTTGGCTCCACCCATGACCACACCCAAATTATGGAGCAAGGCCACACCCATTTTCCAGCTGGAAAGTATATCTCTCAGTATACTAGCAACACCCCGGAGATGCACCACCGTACCGTTTTTGCGGAGATGGTTATACAGGTGTAAAGTATGGTTAGGGTTACATTCTGTTGTAATCTAGGACGTAGCTAGTCCTTCCTTGAGACGGCCATTTTCAATAAAGTCTGCTTTCTCCTTCACAGAGCAAGATACAAAAGCATTCATTAAGGAACGGCAGAAGAAGGACAATCATAACTTGAGTAAGTTTGTTTCAAAAGTTGCGTTTTTTTTTAAAACTGGTCCCATAATGGCCACGCCCAGTCAAAACGTGCTTATATTTAAATAGGAAGGGGCAGAGTCAAGGTGGCCATACATCTACCGATTTTGTGGCCTGATTGACTATCCAATTCGATCATCTTATGAAATTGGATGACAATTGGTGTTGCAACAAGCATGCCCGATCTTTTCAGCATGTCTAATAGATAAATTCGACCGATTTCAACCCAAAATCAATTGAATGTCTCAAACATGCTGAAAAGTTCTCAGTCAAAAGTGCTCGATCGCATGTGTGGTGGTAACGGTGTTTAGAATCATAATCACTGATGACTTCGCCTGCACATCCACGTGTAAATGTCCCCCCCCCGGAGCCCGCGCAGTATAAAATCTCACCTGTCCCGCTAACGCGACTCCCAGCCTGCTCCACCATCACCACTGTGTTGCACCAGGCATGTGGTGGAAATTGGTGTGACGGCAGACACGGGGGTGATGGGGGAGGAGACTGGGGGTGGAGCCAGTGGGACTGGTGAGATTTTATACTGCACAGGCACACTAGATGAAACTTGAAAACCACCACCTCTGCCAAGAATCTAGCATGCGTGCACTGAACTTAAACGCCTCAGGCAGCAATCCGTCGGGTGAATCGAGTTTGCGGATCATTGGCTGCATTGCCCGCCATGTGACGTCATTTGCCCCCCCCCATATAGCAGAACACATCACTAACCTAGAGTCTAGCGTCTGTACAAAGTCTGCCCAGCACTGTTCCAAGAGCACATTTGAAATTGGCGCCGGTAGTCTTGGGCGCAGGATACAGCGGTATATGGCTAATCCTGCTTCTGCACAAGTCCGGGCCGTTTTAATTACTATTCCCCCTCCAGGTCGCCATGGATAGTGGGGGAATGAAATAATTCGGCTTCCAGCAATTGCTGGAAGCCGAATTATTGTGTTTTTTAAGTAACTTCGGCTCTGTCTTCTGACGGAGCCGACGTTACTCACTGAGCGCCGCTATAGACTGATTGCCATTATAGTCTATGGCGGCGCTGGCTGCGCCCAAATCTAGCAGCGCTGAAAAGCACTGCTCCGCTGTTCCAAGGGATGGAGTAACGATCCCTCGTTGGTGACATTCCTCGTATGCGTGGAATTTACAGAGGAACGCCAGTGAAACTAATGTAATAAAAAAGTGCTTCATTTTTACAATAATTATGTAAAAATGATTTAGTTAGTGTTTGTCCGTTGTAAAATCTTTCCTCTCCCTGATTTACATTCTGACATTTATCACATGGTGACATTTTTACTGCTGGTAGGTGATGTCACTGGAAGTAGCTGCTGCTTGCTTTTTTTTGGCAGTTGGAAACAGCTGTAAACCGCTATTTCCCACAATGCAATGAGGTTCACAGACAGAACTGTGGGAGGGGTTTCACCACAATATCAGTCATACAGACCCCCTGATGATCCGTTTGTGAAAAGAAAAAGATTTCCCATGGGAAAGGGGGTATCAGCTACTGATTGGGATGAAGTTCAATTCTTGGTTACAGTTCAAGTCAGTCATGTAATCTGTTTATAGTCAGAAATTAACTGTCATGACACAGGAATTATTTTACAGCTCTGGTTAGAAAGTGAAATAATGTGTAATAACATTATTTAGGTATATAGAACATATCAGAGATGAGATCCAGAGGTGAAGTTTACATCCGATTTACCTTAAAATCTTCTGCATTCTGCAACACTGTTTTTTAAAATTGCCGTCTGCCCCAGTTGAGGAAATTTGTTCCACTTCCTTCTGGAACAGGAAGTGCACAAGTTCAAGCAAACAGGAACTGATCATTCAGGAGGGGTTCTCACGATTTCTCACATTACAAACTGAAATACAACCTGAACCCTTGCACAGGACAGAAGGAAAACAGAGAGAAATGCACCCTGAATGTATTTAGAGAGTTTCGCCTGTAATTCCTCACCTGTGACTAATCACAAGTGTAATTTGATGTCAGTTGTGTCAGCTGGCTGCCTCAGCACAACAGCTAATTTGTATTTACAGGATGTTAACCTCTTTGTCTGCTTCCATGAAAGCAGAAAGTACACTCACTGCAGATTTATTGCAGGATTTATATTAACTGTAACAAAAAAATGTTTTTCTTTAAAGGTTATAATGCTGTTGCTTATATTTTAGAGCAGAGAGGAAGTTCTGAGTTCAGGTCTGCTTTAAGTCTTGCCAAACGAAGGAATGTTTCTCACTTCCTATCTCTCTCTCTCGCTTGGTTTTGTCTCTCAGAACTTAGATATGCATGATCAGAGAACTTGCTAAAACAATGGAACTTCCCAGCCATGAACGACACCCAGACTGGTCAGACTGGCTCTGCTGGCAAGCCTGTGGCATTGGGAAACAGGCTGCAAGCACGGTGTCTGCCCACGCATGTGTTCACATACAGATCGGTGCAGCTCCCCCTGCCATATCTGGAACTGTACAGCCCGGGATAACGCTATCGTCCTCTAATCTAGCTGTCACAAAGTCTGACAAATTTCAAAATACATTTTCGCATGCTGTTGAGAGATAAAAAAAAAAATCCTCATAAAAATTCTCCTTGTTTAGATACAATCAGAAGGATTTTGGTCAGCTTTCTTCAAAAGGGAACATTAACCTTTTCGGGACCGACCACCTACCCCCCCCCCCCTTAAGGACCAGGCATTTTGCGCGGGAGGGGGGTGCGCGCGTTTGGGGGGGGGTCAGGCGGCCGGATCCCGTCTGTGGCTGCCCGATTTGTGATCCCCCCCATGGTGGCAGGTGCCCCCCCTTCTGCCCGCAGCCTTCACTTACCTTCCAGGCCCCAGCGATGAGCCGCACGGGACCCTCTTCTCCGGCCGGCATCTCCGTTCTGTCTGACGATCAGTTCCGGGTCGCGGCTTGATGACGTCATCAAGCCGGGACCCGGCGCTGACGTCAGATGGAGCGGAGATGCCGGCCAGAGCGGAGGGGGGCGCCGATCGTACTGGAACGGCAGGGAGGTGAGTGGATCCTCTTCTTTCCCCCCCTGCCGCCGCAGCTGTCAAACTGATCACTACGATCCGACAGCGATCGTAGTGATCATGTGATCAGCAGCCATACGCGATGGCTGCTGATCACTCGGGGGAGATGTCGGCTGTCATATGACAGCTTAACCACTTAAGCCCGAAGGGTTGAAATTTTTTTACATCCGAGCAACTTTCACCCCCCATTCATTTGCCAATAACTTTATCACTACTCATCACAATTAATTGATCTATATCTTGTTTTTTCCGCCACCAATTAGGCTTTCTGTGGGTGGTATATTTTGCTAAGAGCCACTTTACTGTAAATGCATTTTAACAGGAAGAATAAGAAAAAAATGGAAAAAATTCATTATTTCTCAGTTTTCAGCCATTATAGTTTTAAAATAATACATGCCTCCATAATTAAAACTCACGTATTGTATTTGCCCATATGCCCCGGGTATTTCACCGTTAAAATTATGTCCCTATCACAATGTATGGCGACAATATTTTATTTGGAAATAAAGGTGCATTTTTTCCGTTTTGCGTCCATCACTGTTTAGAAGCCCATAATTTATTAAATCATATTGATATACCCCTTTGACATGAATATTTAAAAAGTTCAGACCCTTAGGTAACTATTTATGTTTTTTTTTTTTTTTTATTATTGTAATTTTTTTTTTTTTTTTTAATTTAAACTTGTATGTGGGTATTTTTTGGTGTGGGAGGTAAACAGGTTTTTTTTTAATATATTTATATGTTTATTCTTAAAACTTTTTTTCATTAGGTGTAATTTGCTATTTGGCCACAAGATGGCCAGAATCAAAAAGTCCTGGGAGCGATCGATCTCGCTCCCAGGCAGAAGAAAGGAGACCAGAGCTCAGAAAAGCCGCAGCGTCTGAAGAGACGCTGTCAGCTTTTCTCCGGGGGGGGTCCGATCAGCGAAAGGGATTTATAATCCCTTTCACTGATCGGTGGGCTAGCGGGCAGCAGCGGGGGCGCGCACGGGGGGGGGGGGGGGGGGGCCCTGCGCGCAGCCCAACTGGACGAGAAATCTCGTCCAGTTGGGCTTAAGTGGTTAATCTCCCCCTCCAGGTGCGTACGATCGCGTCGGGAGCGGAAACTGCGGGCCGACGTAGATCCTACGCCGCATCAGGCTAGAACAGCCACAAGTGCGGCGTAGGATCTCATAGAGGCGGTCCCGAAAAGGTTAAATGAGAGGGATATGGATGTTTTCTTTTAAACAATACCAGTTGCCGCCTGGCAGTCCTGCTAATCACACACCTGAAACAAGCATGCAGCTTGTTCAGGGGCTGTGGGTAAAATTATTAGGCTGCATTTCCACTTGTGCGGTGGGAATCGTCGTGGGAAAAATTTGCATGCGGATGCGAATTTCGCATGCGGGTCTATGCGAATTTCATGCGAATTCGCATGGATGTCGATGTATGCGAATTTAACCATGGCAGTGCTGTTGTGATTTTCCATTGTTTCTATGCGAATTCGCATGAAAATTCGCATACCCAAACCGCATGCGGATTTTCTATTAAATACATTGTATGTGATTCGCATAGCGGTGTGCGGTATGCGAATGCTGATGGCTCTGCCATGCAAATTTTTTCTGCACAGAAAAACGCAAAGGAATCCTGACAAGTGGAAACAGTCCCATTCACTTGTATGGCAATGCGAATTTGCATGCAAATTCGTGATAGTGGAAATGGTCCCTGAGAGACAAAAAATCAGCAGGAGAGTCAGGCAACTGGTATTATTTTAAAAGGTAAAATCAATATCCTTCTCAGTTTAGGTCCACTTTAAGTCTCCAGACATGGTTCTCAAAATTCATTCTAATAGCTCAAAAGTTATTTCTTGTGAAATGAGGCTTCACCAGCTAAAAATCAGATCTTACAATTTTAGCAGAGGATGGTGGGTCTTAAAGAGGCACTGTATGAATGCAGTAAATTATTCAAGATACTCGCTTTGTGGTAATTTTCCTGGTTTCTGTATCCAAAGCACTATGTAAGAAAAATAGGGGGCGTGTTTTCAACTAAAGAAATAAAAAAAAAAGTCCCTCTGCGTGTCCATAGATACAATTATTCCTCCCACACTACATGAGGCATTTTCTCTACACCACACTGATAGGATAAGATTTTTTTTCCCTCTTTTGCTTATCACTTTTCGTCATAATACACTCTCTTTTCCTTTGTTTTGTGGAAAAAAAATCCTCTCCTTAGGGCCTCTTTGAACTAGGTGTAAATTTGTGCATTTTAACCAGTTCCCCACCACTGTATTGTCCATCTACGCACCTGCGGACTTCACTTCAGCACCAGGGGCATAGATACACGTATTGCAGTGTTTACAGTGACGCTCGGCTACTGCAAATCCCCCCCCCCCCCCCCCACGAAGATTACTGCTATGTACTCACCAATCACTGTCCCAGCAGTGAATCATCTTCTGGCTTCAATGAGATGCCCTCATGATTCACATCTCTTCACTACTTCCTGTGTGTATGGGGACATCTAGTGGCCAAAAATAAAAATACATCTACAAATGTTAATACACACACAGATGTTAAGTAATAATAAAAAAAATACCCAATTTTAACCCCTTATTTTCCCCTCTTGTATGTATAAGTATAGTTATTATTATTTTTAATTTTATTGATTTATAAAGCGCCAACATATTCCACGGCACTGTACAATGTAAGAAAAAAAACAAGGGATACATAATGATACAGATGATGATATACATCAAATATGGACACTGATACAAAACACAATGACAGATGTTACATGATGAATAAAATGTATAATAGAGTGCAAGCTATGAAATGAATAACAGATTCCAACAGGGGACAAGAGGCAGTTATTGATATTGCTATTGTTAATAAAAGTGGCAGCATTAAAAAAATAAAATCATAAATATTTACAGTAGGGACTTTTTTAACATGTATATTTTAACATGTATATCATTAGTGTATATCACTATTACTTTTGCAAATTAGAGCTTGTAATTGTTGATCTAGTATAAAGAAACGCAAATGGGAATAAATACACCTTTATTTCCAAATAAAATATTGTCGCAATACATTGTAGTTGGGACATAATTTAAATGCTGTAATAACCAGGACAAATGGGCAAATACAACGTGTCAGTTTTATCCAACTCAGCACATTTTATTTTAAAACTATAATGGTTGAAAACTGAGAAATACTGTAATGATTGTTTTTCATTTTTTTTCTTATTACTCCCTTTAAAATGCAGCTAAAATAAAATAATTCTTAGCAAATAGTACAACCCAAGGAAAGCCTAATTTGTAGCGAAAAAAACGATGTATAGATCATTTTGGTGTCATAAGTGGTGATGAAGTTATTGGAGAATGAGTGAGAAGAGCATGATGTGTGAAAATTGCTCTGGTTTTTAACAGGAAATAACCTGTGATGGGGAAGTGTTTAAAGGCACACAAATTCACACAGCAATGATTTCTTATGGGCCTGTTTTCATTAGATGCAGAAAAAAAAAACAGCAGTGTGACCATTTACATCAGTAATGTCAATAGGACTCCGTCTTGGATCCAAATGGAAATTAAAATAAAAATTACATTTCCAATCCAAAAAATTACATGTGAATTGCATGCTTTAGTGGAAACATACCCTTACCCTTGCATAATTTGTATGAATCAATGTTGTATTAGATGTATGTAGAAAACTGTTCCTGACATTGCAACATTAACCAATCACAAGTTATCTACCATAAACCTGCTTATCCGAAGTTGCCATAGATAACTGTGGCCACCATTGCTTTGTGAGCTGGTAGACACGACCAGTAACTGATCAAACCTCTTTCTCTACAGTTGAACGTCGGCGAAGGTTTAATATTAATGATCGGATTAAAGAACTGGGGACCCTCATCCCAAAATCCAGCGATCCGTAAGTGTTTAACAGTGATCATTTTATGGTTCCTCTTTATCATAAAGCAATATGGAGTTGATTTAATGTGTACCTGTCGGGGCAAAAAGAGCCCCATTGAGATACTTAGTAGAGAGAAGCCTCTGGATAATACAAAGGCTTCCCCTGCCCCCCTTACCTCTACCGATCCAGCGCTGGGACCCCCGATCCTTGCTGAGAAGAGCTTTTTTGTCGAGGGGTGTACATGGGCGCATTTCAGTTCGTGAATGAGTCCAGCTGCACTGCACACATTGCTTTGCATCCTTACAGAGGGTCCCAGCACTGGATCGGTGGTCTTTAGGAGGATGAGGGAAGCTTCTATTTTGTTTTTCTCTCTGACCCAGGAGTCAAACTCATGACCTCATGCTTCACTGGCAGAGACAGTACCTCTGGACATGATCAGCTTTGTTTTTTCAATTACAGGTTTACTTTAATAAGGTTGGATAACAGTAAAATCTCTAATCAAGCAAGCATAGACTATGTTTTTAAAAAAAAAATAGTTTTGTATGAGCCTCTCCAGCCTCTGCCTCGGCCCTGGGTATGGTGTGTGACCACCTATATAGAGGCATTACTGGGGCTTCCTGATTCTGGGTCTTCAATGGGTGCTGGATTGCTGAGATGGATGAAGATGTAATGGGGCCCTGGGCAAGGTAGTACATTTGGGGCCCCCTTGTGGTCCTTTTGGTAAGCTTAAGAGAAGAGAGATCAGAGAAGGTGACAGGTGGGCTCCTTCACACCCACTAGACCCCAAACACCTGCCTAGGTTGCCTGGTGGATTATCCTGTTGTGGCTGGATGCACAGCCAGGTGCTGGAACGCTTGGTTGGCATGTCGGGTGACCTGTTGCAACGAAAAGAAAGGGAGATTTGCCACCCAACCAGGCAGCTGTAAATCAGCACAGTGGCGTATGGGCAGCACGGTGGCGCAGTGGTTAGTACTCTTGCCTTGCAGCGCTGCGCCCCCAGTTCAAATCCCATACAGGGCACTTTCTGCATGGAGTTTGTATGTTTTATGACTATGGTAGGGATTAGATTATGAGCCCCTCTGAGGGATAGTTAAGAGACAAGACAATATACTCTGTACAGCGCCGCGGAAGATGTCAGCGCTATATAAACAATAAATAATAAAGTGACCTGGTCACTGTAAGGATTCCTCCTGTCGCGTGTTCTCTCCATTGCGGTGGAGCCACAAATGGACAGTTCTGGCTTGTCAGTCTGCATTCGGTTGTGCATTTGCAATGAGTCACATTGTCATTTGCAATTGCTCTGCAGTTGTGGACAGCTCAGAATGCTGTCATCATTCCACCAATGGCTTACTACAGCTGCACTGCAGCCAGATAGCCCTGGATTTCCTGCATGCATGCTGTTGCATAGGACTGCATGCATTTGTTATGATAGTCTTTCAGCTAACAAATGGTAATCAAGCCAGCTCAGGATTGAATGATTACCATTCAGCGGTGTGGAGATTTGCATGCTTGCATCCATTGGCTGATGCCAGCATAAAAGTCTGCCTCCCCTTTTAGACCTCGCCCGTCATAGTTTCAGCTCTGTCTAAGCTGTTACTCGGTCCTTTGTGTAATAGATAGTGGAGATACCGCCGCATGGGCAAGCGGCATGGCGGCTATCTCCGCATCTCAGGCAGCGGCTGATGCCGCGCAGCAGCGTGGTGTTGCTTTGCCTGGTCCTTCTAGTTCACACAGACGGAGAGCCACGCGCGCGTGCGCCAGGCGACAGGACCTTTATGCTGCTAGAAGAGGAGTCAGCTGATCAGGCCGATCAGCTGACTCCAGCTATGCTCTGGATTGGCTGAGTGACTGGGGCGGCACTGTGGAGCGCTTTTAGTATATATAGGACTTGCCTGTCACTTGCAAGTTGACTGCTGTTGCGAACAGCTACGTGTTAGCGCTCAGACCAGAGTCAGATCCCACAGGGTGTTAGAACCAGTCGGAGCTGGGAATTCACACTGAGTCAGATTATTTTGATAGTTTAAAGTACTATTGCTTACTACTGCTTATGTGTTAGACTAGTTCCTGGGTGTTGAGACCAAGGACCTCACACCTAAGACTAGGTCATTACTGTCTTGCTACTGTTATGTGTTAAACTAGTTCCAGGGTGTTGTGACCAAGGACCTCACACCCAAGACTAGGAGAGATCTATATTGTCGCTGCCTATCCATTAGACTAGTTCCGGGGTGTTGAGACCAAGGACCTCACACCTTAGTCTAGGACAGTGACATATCACTTGTTACCTGCTATGACCTCTGGCTTTCTTGACCACTCTCCTGAACTCTGATTCGGTACTTCTGCCCATCTGATTATCTGTTGCCAACCCTGCCTATACCTAGATACCGAATCAGTCTTCCGCTTCTGTACCTTGTCTGTCCGTGTGTTGCCGACCTGGCTTGTCTGACCTCTCTGGCTGTCGCCTAGCTCTTGGGTGAGCAGCCTTACTGTACTTCTGTGACTCCTGCTCTTCAGGTGGTTACTTGCTGCTATTACTATCCTATGGTCACCAGCTCCTCTGGAGGCCATCAGGCAGCATAGCCAGTGGATCTCTACCTCTTAGGTCCACTGGCTGCAGTACAGTCTGATTCCCAGCCTTCAGAGAATCCTTTGCTGCAGTATAGTCTAATTCCTTGCTCATCCAGGAATCCCTAGCTGCAGACCAATCTTCACCACATAACTCCAATCAGTGGTCCCTGCCCCTCAGGTGTCCACTGACTGCAGTACAGTCTGATTCCCTGCTTCTCAGGGAATCCTTGGCTGCAGTAGTGTCTGTATCTCCCGCTCCTCGGGAGATAACTTCTCCATTTACTGTTGCACCAAACACAATACCACATTGGGTGTCCTGTGTCTAGCTATACTAGTATTATTGGTGATTCTGCAGATCACCATATAATCAGGTATAGCGTCTGTATTATTGGGGATACTGCAGATCACCAATAATCAAAAAATCTGTGTTGCTGACACCAATCGTTACACTTTGATACTGTGAATAATATGTCCTTGTCTTGATACTTTGTAGTTCAGTTATCCTGTGGAGCTACGATTATATATTTCCCATGGGGACATATATACATACTCCTTCTAGTGCAGAGATTTTGTATTGTTTGTATTGCCTAGCTTAGTTCGCTGTATTGCTCCAGATCTAGCTAGTCTACCTTGCTTATGTTATATATTGGTTAATCGACAATATATACATATTCTAGTCAGCGTTTATTTTCCTTGTATTCGTGCTACGAACTGTTTATATCCTGTGTTTAGCTAGTTAGTGTTTAGCACGTTTTGGTAGGTTGCACTTAGCGTGATCACCCGTGCTTAGCTAGCATAGTTCTGTCCTTGCGAGGTAGCCATTGCTGCAGTTGCTATTGGCAACCTCACTCCAGTCTGTCTTGTCTCATTTGTGAATGCTTGCTGTCACTGAGGCAGTGACTAGATTAGCAAGTGTTCATTCTGTCAGTCCCTGTCCTTATTTGTCGCGCTGAGCAAACCATTGTTAAGTGTAGTTTTTGGTTGCTCGGAGCTGCGCTCGCTCTGCGCGCCACATCTCCTGCTGGGGTCACTCTGTCTCCTCCTCCAGTGCATTCGCACTATACCCTGAGATTTCATAGTTTTATGCCTTGCTTGCGTTTTGCGTGCATGTCTCCTTCACGTCAGGGTGTGCATTGCGCGCTGACTGTGGAGGATACACCACCAAATGTTACATACATATCCGGTGCTAAAACAGGTCTAAATTTGCTCATTAACGATACAGTTTCCTAACGATTGACCCTCCGATTCTGATTGCTGCGATCAGGCCCACCCACGGAGGGGAAAATGTTAAGCAATCTGATCAGGCTAAAAGAATAGTTCTGAAATTTGGATCGAATGAATGATGCGTCGTCATTCAGCAATCCAATCCCGATCTAATCGATCGGGTGGTAGACCGTTCGGGAGATTCTGTTGGTAATAGGCATCTTTAAAGGGATCTTACCATCTCATCTTGAAAATATATAAAACGAGCCTCCCACTAAGGAAGCTTTGTAAATGATGTGGGCTTTTGTCAGGGCATTCAAACCACAGGTTTGCAGTGCTCCCAGTGACGTTGAGAGCCGCCGGTTCATGCGATCACATCGCCTAGCCACTTATATTTTCACGGATTGCTCCCATGCCACCATCCTCAGCTTTCTCCAGCTCCAGTACCGGGTCCCGTAACTTCCACCAGTCGCGGCCAGTCTGCGCAAGAGAAGTGCGCCCTCTACATATCTCTCCAACAGCTGCCGAAGAGATACGTAGAGTGAGCACACTTCTCTTGCGCAGACTGGCTGCGACTGGTGGAAGTTACGGGGCCCGATACCGGAGCTAGAGAAGGCTGAGGACGGCGGCATGGGAGCAATCCCTGCAGATGGGGCTGGAGGAAGCCCCAGGTATGTATAAAACTTTTATCGTAAATCGTCTCTGGTGCATTTTAAAGGCGCCCATTAACGAAACAATATTTTCCTCAGATGCAATCATATTTTCAGGATTGTAAGTAATTGGAAGGTGATTATTGATTGTTTCCATAAACAGGGTAATTAGGGCGCTTTCTCTCCTCAGATACTATCGTAAAATCCAGCATTCCGATCTACAGAATTCTGCATTCCAATTGACCATAGAATAGTTTCATGACGGTTTTCTCTACATACTTTGTGCTTTTCTTTACATTCGATCATAAAAATCTGATAGAATGATCACATCTGAGGAAATATTGTAGCGTTAATGAGCACCTTAGGGCCCGTTTTTATTAAAGCGGAATATAACCCTGCATTTCAACTTTGCTCTAAAACATTATTTACAGCATATTATATGCAAAAAGCATTTTTTTTTTACTAGACCAGCATTGGAAGGGTTAAACACAGAGGTTTTAAGTTCCGTGCAGACGTTCAGATAGTTACATTCTATTTAGTTAGATGTATCTATTGATAAACAGTTACACACTCTTTGGCTGTCCTCCAAGCTCCTTCTCAGTGAGAGAGAGGAGTCACAATAAACACTTAAAAGATACATATTTGTAAACAAAAAGTATCTAACTGAAGTTCGGATGCGTCTGCAGAAATCTCTAGGGACTTTAAAGCCCTGTGTAACCCTTCCAATGCTGGTCTAGTAAAAAAAAAATGCTGGTTGCATATAATATACTGTAAATAATGTTTTAGAGCAAAGTTGAAATGCAGGGTTATATTCCGCTTTAAGTACGAATTCACAATGCGTTTTTTTTTTTTATTTTTTTTTTTTTACATTTAAAATGAAACAAATGCATGTCAATGGAGTAACTTCTAATGAATGTGGTGCAATACAGAAAAGATATGGATTGCATGCTGCAGATTTCTGCACCAAGCATTCATTTCCCATGTAATGATTGTTAGACGCATACAAAAATTTCAATTAAAAGTAGCATAAAATGTGAAAATTCATATGGAAAGTATGCAAAATTTAAAATTCTAGTGGAGGTAGACCTTAAAGGATACCTGAAGTGACATGTAACATGATGAGATAGACACGGGTATGTACAGTGCCAAGCACACAAATAACTATGCTGGGTTCCTTTTTTTTCTTTCTCTGCCTGAAAGAGTTAAATATCAGGTATGTAAGTGGCGGACTCAGTCCTGACTCAGACAGGAAGTGACTACAGTGTGACCCTCACTGATAAGAAATTCCCCTTTTTATATCTCTTGCTTGCTCTCAGAAGCCATTTTCTGCTAGGAAAGTGTTTTATAGTTGGAATTTCTTTCCGTGAGGGTCACACTGTAGTCACTTCCAATCTGAGTCAGGACTGAGTCAGCCACTTATATACCGGATATTTAACTCTTTCAGGCAGAGAAAGGAAAAAAAGGAACACAACATAGTTATTTGTGTGCTAGGCACTGTACATACACATGTCTATCTCATCATGTCACATGTCACTTTGGTATCCTTTAACCACTTAAGCCCGAAGGGTTGAAATTTTTTTTACATCCGAGCAACTTTCACCCCCCATTCATTTGCCAATAACTTTATCACTACTCATCACAATGAATTGATCTATATCTTGTTTTTTTCGCCACCAATTAGGCTTTCTGTGGGTGGTATATTTTGCTAAGAGCCACTTTACTGTAAATGCATTTTAACAGGAAGAATAAGAAAAAAATGGAAAAAATTCATTATTTCTCAGTTTTCAGCAATTATAGTTTTAAAATAATACATGCCTCCTTAATTAAAACTCACGTATTGTATTTGCCCATATGCCCCGGGTATTTCACCGTTAAAATTATGTCCCTATCACAATGTATGGCGACAATATTTTATTTGGAAATAAAGGTGCATTTTTTCCGTTTTGCGTCCATCACTGTTTAGAAGCCCATAATTTATTAAATCATATTGATATACTCCTTTGACATGAATATTTAAAAAGTTCAGACCCTTAAGGTAACTATTTATGTTTTTTTTTTGTTTTTTTAATGTAAACTTGTATGTGGGTATTTTTTGGTGTGGGAGGTAAACAGGGTTTTTTTTTAATATATTTATGTTTATTTGTAATTTTTTTTCTTTTTAGGTGCAATTTGCTATTTGGCCACAAGATGGCCAGAATCAAAAAGTCCTGGGAGCGATCGATCTCGCTCCCAGGCAGAAGAAAGGAGCCCAGAGCTCAGAGCTCAGAAAAGTCGGCTTTTCTCCGGGGGGGTCCGATCAGCGAAAGGGATTTATAATCCCTTTCACTGATCGGTGGGCTAACGGGCAGCAGCGGGGGCGCGCACGGGGGGGGGGGGGGGGGGGGTGGTAGTGCGCGCAGCCCAACTGGACGAGAAATCTCGTCCAGTTGGGCTTAAGTGGTTAAAGGACAACTGAAGCGAGAGGCATATGGAGGCTGCCATATTTATTTCCTTTTGAGCAATCCCAGTTGCCTGGCAGTCCTGCTGATTCTCTGCCTCTAATACTTTTAGCCATAGACCCTGAACAAGCATGCAGAAGATCAGCTGTTTCTGACATTATTGTCAAGTCTGACAAGATTAGCTACATCAGGGGTGCCCACACTTTTTCGGCTCGCGAGCTACTTTAAAATTCGCCGAGGCCAGGAGATCTACCGACGTTTTAAATGCACCAGCCCCCCCCCCCCCCCCCCCGAAACGTAGCTAGGTACAGGTCCCCTCAGTACAGGTTAGCTAGGTATAGGTCCCCTCAGTACAGGTTAGCTAGGTATAGGTCCCCCTCAGTACAGGTTAGCTAGGTATAGGTCCCCTCAGTACAGGTTAGCTAGGTATAGGTCCCCTCAGTACAGGTTAGCTAGGTATAGGTCCGCTCAGTACAGGTTAGCTAGGTATAGGTCCCCCTCAGTACAGGTTAGCTAGGTATAGGTCCCCTCAGTACTGGTTAGCTAGGTATAGGTCCCCTCAGTACAGGTTAGCTAGGTATAGGTCCCCCTCAGTACAGGTTAGCTAAGTATAGGTCCCCTCAGTACTGGTTAGCTAGGTATAGTTCCCCTCAGTACTGGTTAGCTAGGTATAGGTCCCCCTCAGTACAGGTTAGCTAGGTATAGGTCCCCCTCAGTACAGGTTAGCTAGGTATAAGTCCCCCTCAGTACAGGTTAGCTAAATATGTGCCTTCAGTACAGGTTAGTTAGGTATAGGGCGGGCACATGTAATCACTTACCTCCCTTCAACTGTGGAGGCTTGTCATCTCCCCGTACAGGCCTCCCCGTACAGGCCATGTGCAGCAGCGATGCGGGCAGCCATGACACCTCGTGCGCGCAGCCATGACACCTCGTGCATGCAGCCTTCATCACACAGGCTGCTGAGGGAGCGCTCCAATGGCCAGCGTGAGAGCAGGCGGAAGTGTTGCCAGCGCCGCCCCCAGCCATGACACTGCCGCCCTGGCCTCTCAGCCGCGCCTCTCTCCTCTCCTGAACAAATCAGCGGCCAGCATCAGAATCTGATAGGACGCGTTCTACAGCTGCTGGCCACAAAATTCAATGGGATGCGGCCAGGAGGCCGCGATCTACCAATCAGGCGGTCGCAATCTACCGGTAGATCGCGATCGACCTATTGGGCAGCCCTGAGCTACATGCTTGTTTCTGGTGTGATTCAGACACTACTGCAGCCAAATAGACCAGCGGGGCTTCCAGGAAACTGGTATTGTTTAAAAGGAAATAAATATGGCAGCTTCCATATCCCTCAATTCAGGTGTCCTATAATTCCCCATGCAGCTCATTTTTGGTTATTGGAAAGGGACCAGTATTTTTATAGACAAAGTTCCTTTATTGTCAGAAGAGGGCGTCCTTGCATACACAGGCAGCTTTGGGCTACCAGACTCCTCCACCTATGTAATATTGTTGCTCCCATTCTTACTGCCCTTTCACCCTATTTCATGTCATGTGCTCTGCTTGCTTCCAGGGAGCTGCGCTGGAATAAGGGCACCATTCTGAAGGCATCTGTTGAGTACATACGTAAGCTGCAGAAGGACCAGCAGCGAGTGCGGGATCTGGAGGGAAGACAGCGCAAACTGGAACACGCGAACCAGAGCCTGCTGCTGCGCATCCAGGTACTGTGCCTGCAGCGTAACTGTTGGTGTAGGAAGGTTGTCAGGGTCAAGGCAGAGGCGAGAGAGCCTCCAGCCTCAGGGCGCAGTGTAGGAGGGGGCGCACAACTCACTCAGCTATCATCTCCCTCCCAATTGTGTTTGAAGCAGAACTAAGAAAAAGGATACATGGCAGTTACTGCAAGCCAGATAACTAGAGATTAAGGTGTTTCAGGCCGTGGGGTGCCTCTTAGTCTAATAGGAATCAGTGTGTGACGGCTGGGGTGGGAAGGATGGAGGGGCGCACATTGGTGTCTCAGCCTTGGGTGCTGGAGCCTGGAGGGCCTTGCCCTGGCTCTGAAGGTTGGTATAGGGAAGATTTATTTGCACCAAGCATTGTCCTGTCACCAGGTTTTCAAAGAAGCAAAATTGGCTTCCTGTAACTTTAGAAGTTCATAACTGGTGGCATGTTAAATTGAGAAGGTAATTTTAGAGACATTAAAATAGAATTTTTTTTTTGCGGCAATAATATAAAGTATTAAACTATAAGACTATTAAACCCATGCATCAAAATGCACAGCAGGGTTAGCACTAACTACTTCAGCACTGCTCTGCAATGCTCACCACTCCCAGATGCTATTTTCCATAGGTAGTGCACTGTGTGGGGCCTCCCATCTCCTTCTCCTCCTTGAAAGAGTCGAGTAATGTTAGGTGATGCTTGCACAAGAACTAGTCCTACAAATTCTCAAAGCAATCATTTAGTGTATATTATATGTAAGTATTGCCTTTGGAACTGTAAAAATCTATAGTGAAGCTGTGCTTGCCTGCAGTTGTGCAGAGCACCTATCCACACCGACTGGGAAGTACAAACCTCTCCCTACTTGCTTCCTTTGCTGTGATGCTGGGAAATGTAAACTGACAAATATTATTCATCCTACTTTGCGTGTCACACCTGATTGTACCCGCCCACCAGATGCATTCAGAGGGAGGGTCTTAAAGCTGCAGTTTAGTTTAGGAGTTGCCTAAACATATATTGTGATCATTACTATTTTCATCTTGCTTCTAGCCTGGGGTTGTTTTACTTTCTGCAATTAACATACAGGAAGGTTGGTATATGGAAGATTTATGTGCACCAAGCATTTTCCTGTCGTCAGGCCTTCAAAGGAGCAAAACTAGCTTCTGGTAACTTTAGATGTTCATAACTGGGGGCACGTTAAATTGGAAAGGTCATTTTAGTGACATTATAGAAAATGGTCATTATACTCACTGGTCCTGGGGTCCAGCGAGGGTCTCCTGACCTTCTTCCATGGCAGTGGCCGCGTGCACTTTCGGTCCTCAGTTGTAGCCACTGCGTGGGGAGGAGCTAATCAGTGGCATGAAGGCTGGCGTATTTAAACCCTGGCCACTCAGTGCTAAGTGCTATCTCGTCTCCAGACAGCTGCAGCATGTAGCCACTCTGTTCCTCAGCACCGTCGGGTCTGCATCAGCCCTATCAGTCCAGTCTCATCAGCCTGGTCAAGTTAGTCCTGTTCAGTCCTGCCCCTCAGTCCTGTCTTCATCCTTTCCTTACGGTAGGGTCCTCCTCTCCTGTTCTCATTACTGGTGGGGCAGCAAAGTAGTCCGTCACCCACTAGGGGTAATGGACCATCATCCCTTGCGGGGTGCGCTGGTAAAGACCCGTGCCCACTTAGACTCCACACCCTAGGGGTGCCCGCACCCATCACAATAGGACCTTGACAATGGTCTATTTCTCAAGAGTGTTTTTCAGCGTAGCTGCTATTAGGATTTGCCTTGTTCAGCCTTTTGTATAATTGTACTATATCTAACTGCTTTCTTATGTGTTCTTGTTGTACAGGAGTTGGAGATGCAGGCTCAGCTGCAAGGACTGTCAGCCAATCAAACAGCCACAATCTCCACAGATATGGTTAAGGCAGATAATCTATCTGGGATGGTTTCTGCTTTTGGTGCTCCTGTTGGACACCCACAGGCTCTGGATCCCTCCACCCTGGATCTCGGAACACTCCAGTTCTCCGAACACCTGAATGACTTGGTTGAGCACAGTCTGGGCTTTGAATTAAGTCTGGCCGGTGATTCGGCCATTGCAGATATCCTTATGGACGATAGTTTGTCGCCACTGGGGGGAGCTGACCCCCTCCTCTCTTCCGTGTCTCCAGGAGCCTCCAAGACCAGCAGCCGCCACAGTAGTTTCAGTATGGAGGAAGATTCTTGATCCTACGAAGGGTGACCCAAACTCATAGACTGCTGAGGCTTCATCCATCTTATACTATAAGTGACGCCAGTCCCCCGCCAGACTGACATATTCATGGCTCAATCATCTTCCAATTCCGATTGCACAGCGGAGTTCCTGATCTCAGCCAACATCACCCATTTCTTTTGTTTGTTTGTTTTCTGGGGTATTGAGTGTTTCGTGGGGAGGAGGGGTCCTGATTAAGTATAGACTGCGTTTAGACAAGCCGTTAACTAATAGTTAGAGAATACCTATTCTTATAACTTTGATACTTATGTCAGTTTATATGGAGTCTTCCCCCCCAGGCCAGTAAGCAGAGTACTGTGAAGGGTGACTGACAATGTGCTTGGAGTTTGAGATGCAAAGGTGCAGCCAACGGATGGCTTGAGGCCTAGATGGAGTCTGGTGAATAGGGCAAGGTGGTGTCTTATAGTCGGAACAGGGTACAATGGTGACCCAAGATGGTGTCTGTAAGCAAGACGAGTGTGTGGTTGGCAGGATGGTGCTTGGCTGTGGTGAGAGGTTTGACAAGTGTAGGAGTGTCAAGGTAAGAAAGAGAAGCTGAAAGCAAAATGGCAGCCTAGTTGTTTTATCGGAGCCTGATGGTGAGTGGTCAGATGCCGTATGAGAAACTTGCTGACTGCTGGAGCTCTGAGGAGGGTCACATGACCCTCAGAGCAGCCACTGGAACCGCTGACAGGGGAAAGGGGCGGGACCGTTACCTCAGAAAGTAAAACATGGCGGTTCTGTCATTTTCATAAATGAATAATGACAAGTGACTATCGATCTACAAATATCTGGGCATTGGCTGTTGGTGGTGAAATAAGTTATAGCATGTAGTAATCAATCCAGACCTTTGTTTGGGTAAAGGAAGAGTAAAATGTAACAAAGAAGTGAACAATATAGTGTTCGCTAATGTGTTGTCTGGATAGTACACAAAATGGTGTACCATGAAGGCGTCCTAAAACAGCGGTTGGTAGGCATCACAGTGGTAGTGAGTTCTCTTGCCTTGTAGTGACAGGGTCCCATTGAGCATCATGGTCAAAGATGGGGTCCAAGTGGGCCTCGCATTGGCTTTGTGGTAAATGCTCTTCTTGTGCAGCCATTAGTTTGAAGGTCAAGTCCTAATTGATTGTATGGCTTTTGTATGTTTTTGTGCTGCTCATACAACCCAGAAACAAATTGATATTCAGCTTGAATACACCCTAAAATGATGTAAAAGGCGATATCCTTTAAAATGGCGGCATCTTAAGGGATTAGCTAGCAACACAACCACACTAAGGGCCCTTTTCCACGAGCAGTTTATAGGCAGTGGAAAGACTCTTGAAGTCTCACAACTGCTGCTGCCCGGCAACTGCTCACTAAGCACGCAGTTCAGCCACCTGTGGAATGAGGTCCTAAACCAAAAAAGAGAAGCATTTGCTGAAAGCAACCAATCAAAAACTTTGATTCAATTAATACTGACACCTGATTGGTTATTTCGGACAGCTTCTCCATTTTCTATCGAGTTTTCTGGGCACCCATCTTCATAAATGACTCCCAGTGTCTGTAGTATGCACAGGAAACTGTCCCCAAAATGGTGGGCTGAATTGATGAAAGGACTGAAAGATTTTGATGGGAAAGGAAAAGAAAAAGGCCAGTTCTTGTTAGGAAGCAGCCGAGGTGAGACGTGCAAAATGCTGAATTAAGAGATAATAAGGAAGTAACTGAGGAGAAAAGGTGTACCGGTGAGTGTTACACACAAAATGGTGGCCAGTAAAGTGAAAAAAAGGCCATGTCAAGATGCCACCATGTAGAGCAAAGAAAATGCCAGACAAAAATGACCTGTAGTTCGGCAAGAAAATGAAGAGAATACAGAGAGAAAGAGAAGTGTAAGACATGTCCATATCGAGATGGAGAATAGTACGTTTACACTAGAGTTGTGCCACAAAATGGCGCCCAGCATAGCTGAATGAAAATGGTGTATATGACAAAGCAGGCGGTTTCAGTGCATGGTGCTCAGAGGCGAAACTAGGGCCGCTATAGTGCGCGGGGTGCGTAAGGCTAATTCAAGGTTCCGGCGATTGCAGGACCGTGACATACTTCTCCCTCAGAGTTGCTACGACTTGGAGGGGGAATAGTATTTAACGCCGCCGGGTGTTTGAGCAGCAGCAAGGTGAGCCGTCATTCGTCTCACCCTGCGCCCAGCTTACCGGTGGCGTACTAATACGTACGCGTACATGAGACCAGAACTCATGTGGGACTGAAAATTTTTTGTTAGCCAAGAGGGGAAAGGGAAGTGCTCAGGAGGCTACTCGCTTTTTTTTAAATTAGGTATAAGACTTCCATTTGAAGATCCTACTTGAGCGGCTTTTATGCTGTTGCCATCACTAAATACCTTGAGAATCTCTGACCTAAGTCAAGGACACATATCAGGTGTTCTGCCTCAACTGGCTGCATGCTTGTCCCACATGTGCAACTGTAGCCAACAGGGCAGCATGACAGCCAAACAACTGGCACTTCTTTCAAAAGTAAATAAAGATGGCGGCATCCATAGGCCACTCACTTCATATACATTTTAATTGTTAAATATCAGGCTGAAAAATATAGACTATTACGCTATTTAAAAAAAATAAATAGTAAAAATAAAGTCTAGAGTCCGTTAGTTTTGTATATGTCCCTCACAGGACGTTTTATGCCTCATGTACTGAGGGGATTTCAAGCATGCCAGTATCTCTATGACGAGAAGAGGAAGCACTTACACTAGTGAATGTAAAAGGGACACAGGCGTGAGTGTGGTAGCGGATAAATGAGAAAGCAGCGAGAGTGTATGTTAGACAGACAAACATGACGGTTTTAGGTTATTAGGTTCAACTCAATTCCACTTCTATCAGTTGTAGCGCCAAGGTGTCCTCAGAATTATTAAGTCGACCTGAGCACCAGGATTTTTTTAAAAGTAAACCTCCCCCATAAAGGAGATGTGTAATGGAGTGTGCCGTTGGTGGGAGGGGTTCAGGGTTGGGGCAAGCATCGTTACTTAGCTATGGGGTGCTGCTCTGGCTCCCTGGCCCGTACAGGATGCACCATCTTTCCCACGAAGCGGTCGCATCTGCCAAATTAGTAGTTCCCGGCAGTGTCTTGCACATGTGCCGCAATGCATTCTGGGAGATGTAGCCCGTGGATGCGAGTACAGAGATGTTCTCACATCCAGATTGACTCTGCTATAGGCTGCAATCTTCTCAGAGAAATTGATATCCCACATTGATAAAACAGAACAGTAGATGTATTTTTGGTCAGTGAGTGAAACTTGAAAACTGTGAAAAGTTAGCACAGCAGGACATGTAAAAAAAAGCCTTCTGGAAGGTCATTTTGATTAAGGATATGACACACAATTCGTTTAAAGGTCCACTATCATGATAAAAATCTAAAATACATACAAATAAAATATGTATTGCCCTCAGAGTAAAATGCACCATGAATCACTTTTCTCCCACGTTCCTGTCACTAACAGTAGGTAGTAAAGAGCTGGCAGATTTTGGACTAGTCCATATTCTCGTGGGGGATTCTCCAATATTACCTTTATTCTTTGTAAAAGCATTCCCTCGAAACAATCTATATAAAGATGCTGGCCAGCCTCCATAGTTGTTTGCACACTAATTTTGGCAGTTGGTCTGAGCAACTGCCATTTAGTAAGTGCAACTGCCATTTGGTAAATATTTTGTAAATAACTAAATACATGAGAATACCCCACAAGGAGATGGACTAGTCCAAATCCTGTCAGATCAGTCACATTTCCAATAGCTGCTGTAAGTGACAGCAACATAGGAAAAAGGTAATTTATATTGCATTCTACTTTGGAAAAAATGTACATTGTATATGTAATTTTTAACATTTTTACATTTTTTGGCGATAGTGGTCCTTTAAGTACATGAAAAGTTTTTTTTTTTTTTTTTTCAAATTGAATTTTAAGCAACGGAAAAAGGGTGTTTGAATATGAACATGAATTTGAATAACTAAAACTACTTTTGTTTAATACATTAGAGATGTAAGGAACGTAATGTGGAGCATGAATGTAAGGTTCATTTAAACAGATAAGCGCAAAATAAATATGGAGGTGTCACCTGTTACAGCCAATCACATCCCAGCTTACATTGTACCCAGGAATCGTAGTTAAGTGACCGCTGGCTTGGGGAACACACAACTTTTAAGTACACCTTCCATATATGTCACAGGAGCTGGTATAAGGAGTATGGTGTGGAAGGCATAGTGTTGAGAAGTGCAGTGTGTGACATGTGAAGTCTGAGTGTGTCTGATTGGCTCTGGGCTTCTTTAGCAACACAGAGGGCGGGTGCAAAGCGCACTAGCCCACAGCAGCCAATCAGCTCACACATACCCGCCTGGTTGCTATAGGTAACGGCGCAGAGCGTCAGTTTTACTGCTCTCCGTCTTATCAAACAAGCCCAAGAGAGTATGTTTGGGGGGTTGCAGAGACAGAGCAGTGAGTGTATTGGGGTGCAGGTCTCGCCCCATTTCCTCACTTAGTTTGCATTTCTATATAGATATTAAGAATTGTGTGTTTTTTTCTATAATATAAACTACTAAGTATATTAAAGTACTTTCAATAAAATATTTTACACTCTCTGCAAGTTGCCGCGTGATTTTCTAAGGTGGTTGTGGGGGAGGGTACGGGGAAAACAATCAGGTGCGGGGAAAACAATCAGGTGCGGGGAAAACAATCAGGTGCGGGGAAAACAATCAGGTGCGGGGAAAACAATCAGGTGCGGGGAAAACAATCATGTGCGGGGAAAACAATCTGGTGCGAGGAAAACAATCTGCTGCGAGGAAAACAATCTGGTGCGAGGAAAACAACTGGTGCGGGGAAAACAATCGGGTACGGGGAAAACAATCGGGTACGGGGAAAACAATCGGGTGCGGGGAAAACAATCAGGTGCGGGGAAAACAATCAGGTACGGGGAAAACAATCAGGTGCGGGGAGAACAATCGGGTACGGGGAAAACAATCAGCGCTCCAGAATGTGAAGCAGGACCCTGCAGGCAATTTCCTCATTACAGATGATCTCCAGGGAATATAAAGCTATGTGCAATAATACGGTGTACAATGTGGGCCGCTTATGCTGCCACGGTTGAAATTCTGGGTCAAAATGTTTTTGCAACCCTCACTGGGGGTCATAAATGGATATAGAGAGGGCTGCTAATTTGTTAGAAGGTTGTGCCAACGCAGCCACATTCACACACCTGCAAAATAGACTTCAAAGTACACCTGAAGCCAAATACAAATTTCAAATTAAAGAGGAACTGTAGTGAAAATAACAGAATGAATAAAATTGCTTAGTTTTTACAATATTCATGTATAAATTATTTAGTCAGTGTTTGTCCATTGTAACATCTTTCCTCTCCCTAATTTAGATTCTGAAATGTATCGCTGGTGGAGACCTCTTTAGTCCTGTCAGTTGATCTGTGCGGAATGTTCGTTACTGAGAGTTCTATGTACAGAGGGAGATGCTGCTTGCTTGTCAGTTGGAAAAAACGTATTTCCCACAATGCAATGAGGTTCATAGACAGCAAACTGTCAGGACCATGGTCATGACATCACACTGTGGGAGGGGTTTCACCACAATATCAGCCAAACAGACCCCGTGATATATTAAAGAAAAGGTAAAGATTTCTTGTGGGAAAGGAGGTATCAGCTACTGATTGGCATAAGGTTCAATTCAGGGTTAAAGTTCCTCTTTAACCACTTTGCATTCTGGGGTTTTTACCCCTTAAGGTTCCTGACAATTTTGGTATATCAGCTGTATGAATATTGATACAGCAATTGTAACGATCGGTGAAGCACAGAGAGGATCTGATTACCAGTGATCTGCAGTATCACAGGAAATACAGATGTATACCAGATTATACGTGATCTGCAGTATCACTGATAATCCGATATACTAGCTAACCTCTGTTCACCTGAGTAGAGTGTAGTGTTTGGTGTAACAGTAACACTTAGAGGACTAGGCCTCAATGCAGCAAGGAGAACTGCACAGATTCCTTCCGCAGACTTGAGCTCTCCAAGACGGGAGGAGTCAGACTGACAGTAGGAAGGACAGACTGAAAGCAACCTTCAGGAGGAAGGATCACTAACAGAGCGAGGAACCGCCTCTAACAGTAAGGTCGGTTCTCGGGGTCGGACAAGCCAGGTCGTACACACACGGACAGATAAAGTACAAGATCAGGAGGCAAAGGCGGAGTCAAAGTACAGGCAGGGTTCAGCAACGGGGTATCAGATATAGCGGGGTACAAAATCAGGAGGCAGAAGCAGAGTCAAAGAACGAGCCGGGGTTCGGCAACAGAGTATCAGAAATATCGAGGTGCAAGATCAGAGTTCAGGAGGATAGTCAAGGCAGGCAAAAGTCATAACAGATAATCACAATCAAACTAGTACTTTAGCTATCAACAGAATCTAGCTAAGTGTAGGATTACAGCTCCAGCTGGTCCCGGCACACTTGCAGATCTGACTACGGATCTGGGTGCTCCCACATATGTGATCGCACGCCAGACAAGGAGCAAGTGAACAACCAGCAGTATATATACTCTAAGACCTTTCCAGGACCTCCCTAATTGCTGGTCCAATGGGAGCAGTGGAATTTGTCAGCTGACCCAGCTGGTCAGCCGACACCCTTCTAACTGCTATTTAAAGAGTAACTGTTAGCCCCCAAAGTGAAATTTAAATCTGTACAGCAATGTTTTATTTAGTATTAAAGTGATCAAAAAAGCCAATGCGTTCTGCAAAAATCAGTATAATTTTGCTACTATGTAGCCTTTTGCCCACGCTAACGACGCAAAGCCGCATATCAGATACTGATGACATGCCTATGTTTGCCCTCTCCCCCTCTCCCCCCCAGGACCAGGTGCCGATCTATTTGCACCACAAACAGCTGACCGCTCTGACACGGAGACAGAGCGGCAGCACTTCCACCCGGAGCACCGCAGAGCAGCCGCCGCCGTGCATCTCTCACATGTGATTCTCTCACATGTGACTCGGCGGCGGCTGCTCTGCGGTGCTCCGGCTGGAAGTGCTGCCGCTCTGTCTCCGTGTCAGAGCGGTCAGCTGTTTGTGGTGCAAATAGATCGGCACCTGGTCCTGGGGGGGAGAGGGCAAACATAGGCATGCTCTGCATGCTCGTCATCAGTATCTGATATGCGGCTTTGCGTCGTTAGCGTGGGCAAAAGGCTACATAGTAGCAAAATTATACTGATTTTTGCAGAACGCATTGGCTTTTTTGATCACTTTAATACTAAATAAAACATTGCTGTACAGATTTAAATTTCACTTTGGGGGCTAACAGTTACTCTTTAAACTCTGCCTCTGTGCTCGCACGCGTGTAAGTCTGAATCTTGGTGGACTATCAGTCCCAGCCACACCAGTACTGTTTTGCAATGTATCCAGTGAACTGAGTGCGGGAGCCGCCTCCAATGCGGATTCCGCCGTTCCCAATGCGGATTCCGCCGCTCTGCCTAAGCAGCATGCAGCGTTTATTCCGCGTTGTGACGCCATGCTGGACGCGGAAACAGCCGCCTCGCCTTGAGAGACAGCGGCTTTTCCGCGTTTCATCACAGTACCCCCCTCCCCGAGGAGTGGACTCCGGACAACTCCTACCAGGCTTCTCGGGGTGTAAGGCATGAAACTCCCTCCTTAACTCATCCGCATGCATACGCCTCCCTGGTACCCATTGCCTCTCTTCAATGCCGTACCCTTTCCAATGAACGAGATACTGTACCGAGTTTTGTACAGTACGTGAATCAATAATCTTCTCCACCTCATATTCGGGTTGGGCATCTACCAATACAGGAGGAGGAGGAGTGGGACCCACCCGGACTGCTGGTTTAAGAAGGGATACATGGAAAGACCTTACTCCCCGCATGCTGGTGGGAAGGTCAACGGTATATGTAACATTATTAATTTTCCTGACAACCGGGAATGGACCCACAAACCTGGGACCAAGTTTATCAGAAGGTTGTCTCAGGGTCAAGTGACGTGTGGATACCCAGACCAAGTCTCCTGGTCTGAACCTCCACTCCACTGAGCGTCTTTTGTCAGCTTGACCCTTCTGACTCAGAAATGCTTTTTCCAGGTTACTTCTTACCGTCCCCCAAAGGTTCCTAAATGACCTTTGCCAGAGCTCCAGGGCTGGTAACGGAGTGGAGACCACAGGCAATGGGGAAAATTTGGGTGATCTCCCTGTCACTACCTGAAAGGGGGAAAATCCGGAGGACGAATTTTTTAAATTATTCTGAGCAAACTCCGCGAAGGGCAAGAATCTGACCCAATCGTCTTGTGCCTCTGCAACATAACACCTCAAAAACTGCTCTAAGGACTGGTTTATCCTCTCAGTCTGGCCATTTGTCTGAGGATGATAACCAGACGAGAATGATAGCTTTATGCCCATGAGTTGGCAAAAAGCCTTCCAAAATCGGGAAACAAATTGCACTCCCCTATCTGAAACTATGTCTTCAGGATTGCCGTGTAATCGGAATACATGTGTAATAAATAACTCGGCCAACTCCTGAGCCGAGGGGAGTCCCTTCAATGGCACAAAGTGGGCCATCTTGCTAAAGCGGTCAATTATGACCCAAATGACTGTCATGCCTTCAGATCTGGGAAGCTCACCCAACAAAATCCATGGACAGGTGGGTCCATGGCTCACTCGGGGTGGGCAAAGGCTGTAAGGTACCGACAGGTGCCAGCCGGGAGGGTTTGCTCCTGGCACATATCGTACACTCCTTCACATATTCCTTGCAATCTGCTGCCAGTGACGGCCACCAGGCGCATCTGGCCACCAGATCCTGTGTTCTAGATGCCCCTGGATGGCCAGCATTCTTATGCGCATGGAACATCTCCAGTACCTGGAGACGAAATGGCAGAGGAATAAACAAAACCCCTGCGGGCTTCCCTTCTGGGATGTCCTGCTGAAAGGGAGTCAAAGTCTCCTTCCAGTCCCCCCAAGTTCCAGTTGCTGCCAGTATCAACCTCTGAGGAACAATGGTCTCTGGAACGGAGGGCTGTGCTGCCTCTGACTCGAAACACCTGGATAACGCATCCGCCTTAACATTTTTGCTACCTGGAGTGTACGTAATAATGAAACTAAACCTGGAGAAGAACAGCGACCACCGAGCCTGGCGCAGGCTCAACCTCTTAGCCCCCTCGATATACTCTAGGTTTTTGTGATCGGTGTAAACCGTGATGGTATTCTCAGCTCCTTCTAACCAATGTCGCCATTCCTCGAAAGCCAACTTGATGGCCAAAAGCTCCCTATTGCCAATATCGTAATTCCTCTCTGCAGGGGAGAACCTGCGAGAGAAATACGCACACGGGTGCAATCTACCCTGCAAGCCTGACCGCTGAGACAGCACAGCCCCCACCCCAACCTCCGAGGCATCTACCTCTACAATGAACGGGAAAGAGGCATCCACATGTCTGAGGATGGGTGCTGAACAGAATAGGCCCTTCAGGGTGGCAAAAGCCTGTAAAGCCTCAGGAGACCAGTGGGTGGTATCTGCCCCCTTCTTAGTGAGACAGGTAAGGGGAGCAATGACCGTGGAGTACCCCTTTATAAACCGTCTATAGTAGTTGGCGAAGCCAAGAAAGCGCTGAAGGGATTTCAACCCAACCGGTTGTGGCCACTCCAGAACAGCGGAGACCTTGGCAGGATCCATAGATAGGCCCGTGGTGGAGATTATGTACCCCAAGAAAGTGACAGATGTTACTTCAAAGATGCACTTCTCAAGTTTTGCGTATAACGAGTTCTGCCTTAACTGATTCAACACAAACCTCACATGGTTTCTATGTTCAGCGAGGTTGTTGGAGAAGATAAGAATATCATCAAGATAAACCAGAACAAATTTCCCCAACACCTCCCGGAATACCTCGTTAATGAGTTCCTGAAAAACGGCCGGAGCATTACATAGCCCGAAGGGCATCACCAGGTACTCATAATGCCCGTCTGGTGTATTAAAGGCCGTTTTCCACTCATCGCCCCTTCTTATGCGTACCAGATTGTACGCGCCCCGCAAGTCTAGCTTAGAAAAGATTTTAGCATCCGTAATCTGAGTGAACAAATCATCTATCAGTGGCAACGGATAGCGATTTTTTACAGTAATCTTGTTGAGACCGCGATAATCGATGCAGGGTCGCAGGCCTCCATCTTTCTTTTTGACAAAAAAGAACCCTGCTCCAGCAGGGGACCGGGACGGGTGAATGAAACCCTTGGCCAAATTTTCACGGATATACTCCTGCATGGCCAATTTTTCGGGCCCTGACAGATTGTACAAATGACCCTGGGGAGGTACACAACCGGAACGGAGATCAATGGGACAGTCGAAAGGGCGATGTGGGGGTAACTTATCCGCTGCCTTGGGACAAAATACGTCAGCATATTCCATGTACTGTTCAGGAACCCCCTCCACCTGAACCCTGGTTTGGCCCAAAGTCACCCTCCCTAAACAGTGCTGGTGACAATGATCGGACCATCTGGTTATCTGACCCGTGGCCCAGTCTATTTGTGGAGAATGGGCTTGTAACCACGGCATGCCTAGGATGATAGTGGAGGTTGACATATGCAATACAAAAAACTGTAGATGTTCCCCATGCAGTACCCCTAAGGTGACCTTCACCTGCGGTGTCTGTGACAGGGAACGATTCCGTTGCAGAGGGAAATCGTCTACTGCCGTGACCTGAATGGGGGGACTCACTGGAGTGAGAGGAATACCCAACTCCTGAGCAAATTCAGTGTTCATAAAATTAGCCGCTGAGCCCGAATGAATAAAAGCCTCAGTGGCTACAGACTTATTATCCCATGTAATCGTACAGGGGAGAAGCAATCTTTTCTCTTTTTGGGGTGAGAATGGCGTGCCTAGGGTGTCACCCCCCACTACTCCTAGGTAGACTCGTTTCCCGGCTTGTTCGGGCAGTTTCGCTCGACCAATCTGCATTGGTTCGGGCGGAGGCAAGGCCGGAGAGGTTGAGACAGGCAGATAAGGTGTTACTAGGGGAGTAGCGGATGGTGCCGCGTACGAAGTCACCCTGACACGGTGACTGCCCCTAGCCTGCCTCTGATGACGTAGCCTGCGATCAACTCGAATGGCCGATGATATGGCCTGATCAACTGTCTTGGGCTCAGGTACAGTTAACATTAGGTCGGAGACCTCCTCCGATAACCCAGACAGGAAGTAATCTATCAGGGCAAAGTTGTCAAATCTAGCGGTGACGGACCACCTACGGAATTCTGCCGCGTAATCCTCGACCGACCCTCTGCCTTGGCGCAAAAGTTTGAGCTTCCGCTCAGAGGTTGCCGCAAGGTCAGGGTCGTCGTATATCACGGCCATAGCCTTAAAAAATTCCTCAACTGAGGTCAGAGCTGTATCTGTGGGAGGCAGATTGTATGCCCAGGTCTGGGAGTCACCGGTTAACAATGTTTTAATAAAAATGACCCGTTGGGTCTCAGTCCCCGATGATCGGGGTCTCAATTCGAAATATGACAACACTCTACTCCTAAAATTCCGGAAGTCAGACTTGTGGCCGGAAAACTTATCTGGTACGGGCATACGTATGTCATCACTAGGAGGGGATCGCACCGAATCAACTGACGTCTGAAGGGTTTGCACAGAGCCTTTAAGAGCATCAATTAAGGCTTTGTGCTGGCCCAGTGCTTGATGGATGTTATCCACCGAAGTGGCAAGCACAGACAGAGGGTCAGCTTGTGCGTCCATCAGTATTTTTTGGTCTGGCGTTCTGTAACGATCGGTGAAGCACAGAGAGGATCTGATTACCAGTGATCTGCAGTATCACAGGAAATACAGATGTATACCAGATTATACGTGATCTGCAGTATCACTGATAATCCGATATACTAGCTAACCTCTGTTCACCTGAGTAGAGTGTAGTGTTTGGTGTAACTGTAACACTTTGAGGACTAGGCCTCAGTGCAGCAAGGAGAACTGCACAGATTCCTTCCGCAGACTTGAGCTCTCCAAGACGGGAGGAGTCAGACTGACAGTAGGAAGGACAGACTGAAAGCAACCTTCAGGAGGAAGGATCACTAACAGAGCGAGGAACCGCCTCTAACAGTAAGGTCGGTTCTCGGGGTCGGACAAGCCAGGTCGTACACACACGGACAGATAAAGTACAAGATCAGGAGGCAATGGCGGAGTCAAAGTACAGGCAGGGTTCAGCAACGGGGTATCAGATATATCGGGGTACAAAATCAGGAGGTAGAAGCAGAGTCAAAGAACGAGCCGGGGTTCGGCAACAGAGTATCAGAAATATCGAGGTACAAGATCAGAGTTCAGGAGGATAGTCAAGGCAGGCAAAAGTCATAACAGATAATCACAATCAAACTAGTACTTTAGCTATCAACAGAATCTAGCTAAGTGTAGGATTACAGCTCCAGCTGGTCCCGGCACACTTGCAGATCTGACTACGGATCTGGGTGCTCCCACATATGTGATCGCACGCCAGACAAGGAGCAAGTGAACAACCAGCAGTATATATACTCTAAGACCTTTCCAGGACCTCCCTAATTGCTGGTCCAATGGGAGCAGTGGAATTTGTCAGCTGACCCAGCTGGTCAGCCGACACCCTTCTAACTGCTATTTAAACTCTGCCTCTGTGCTCGCGCGCGTGTAAGTCTGAATCTTGGTGGACTATCAGTCCCAGCCACACCAGTACTGTTTTGCAATGTATCCAGTGAACTGAGTGCGGGAGCCGCCTCTAATGCGGATTCCGCCGCTCTGCCTAAGCGGCATGCAGCGTTTTTTCCGCGTTGTGACGCCATGCTGGACGCGGAAACAGCCGCCTCGCCTTGAGAGACAGCGGCTTTTCCGCGTTTCATCACAGAAATAACTTTTTATTACCCATGCCATCAAAGTGATACATATATTGTTTTTCTCCGGACATTCTAGGCTTTCTTTAGGTAACATTTTTTACAAGTACTTTTTCATTCAACAGGCATTTAATAAAAGAAAATTAGGCATGTTTCCTTCTTCCTAATTTTTACATGACAGGTGCCACATTTGTAAAACCCCTTAAAATACATTATTTGGCTTGTCCCAGTTAAAACAATTCCATACAAGCCATACTTCATGACTAGTTGGGCATGTAGTGTACCATTATCGCCAGCCTATGCATCTTCTGTAGTGATTGCATGCAATCGCTAGGGCACACAGTTTGGGGACCCCAGTACTGTATAGATGCATTAATAGGCAACAACATTTCAATGCATCTATATAGTCAGACCCGGATTTACCTCAGAGGAGCCTATAGGCACAGATGTCCTGGGACCTTAGACTTCACCCTTCATGAACCTACAAACCCCCAGCTGAACTGCACTGCAAGTGTTCTCGCTGTCCCAGCTGTCATTTCTCCCTTATTTCTCTTGCCGTCAAAGGAAGCTACACCTGTGCCCCTTAGTATTAGGCAGCCAGAGCTATCCTCAATATTAAGTAGCTAGAGGTGCCCACAAGTATTAGGTACTTAGAGGAACCTCAGTATTAATTAGCTAGAGGTGCCCCTGACTGAAGGGAAGTTTCATCAGTGAAATGCCATGAGCAGGATGAGTCACCTCTCATTTACACTCTCATCAGGACTTTGCATAGGGAAGGAGGGAGGGAGGCAGTTGGGGAGATAAGTGAGCCCCTTTTCCATCATCAGGCACCTGTAGGCACGTGCCTACAGTGCCTTATGGTAAACCCGGCCCTGTATATAGTGTTGGGTCCCCGAGCTGTCGCCCTAGAAATCGCATCCGATCGCTATGGGAAGCAGCTATTACAGGTGTTCATAAATCTTAGTCTAGTCTGGTATAGTCTGGTAGGGGTTAAAACTCAAAAAACAAAAAAACCCTCTATTTTTTAATGGGCTCGCTGTCCCTTTAAAGGAATCATCAGCCAAATGAAAGGTACATCCGATTTACTTACCTGGGGCTTTCTCCAGCCCCTCGCAGCTGTCTGTCCCACACTGACAGCTCCATTCGCAGCCGCCGGCACGGGGTCCCCGCACAGTGCTGAGGATGACCTCGAGGTCGTCCTTACTGTGCCTGCGTGAAGTGCCCGCTGTCAATCAAGCCCACGTTGTCCGCAGCGTACTGCGCAGGCGCAGAACTACTACTGTCAGAGTGGGACAGACAGCTGCGAGGGGCTGGAGAAAGCCCCAGGTAAGTAAATCAGATTTACATTACTATTGGCTGATGATTCCTTTAAAAAAAAAATCCAAAACTTTTTTTGTTCACCAAACTTTATATGAATGATTGCTGGTAGCAGCAATCATTCACTATTAGAGAAGAGTGCATGAGAGTGCACGCACAGTGGGGGCGCGCACGGCGGGAATCTGCACTGGACGTACCTTGTACGCTCTTTACGTATTTCTCTAGCCGTCGCTGGAGAGATATACGTAGAGGGCACACTTCCCGTCGCAATCGGTGTTTTTTGTCCCCGCACTGGAACATGAAGATGCGGCGGTAAATCGACCCTAGAAACCACATGAGGTGTCCAGGGTCGTCTGCAATGATGGGAAAATCGGGATCGGAATGCCACGTTTGCGCAATCGACGGTAAGCGCGCGATGTTAAATGCTCCCATTCACTTGAATGGAAACGTCTAGCCGACGCGTCCCGGACGCTTGGCGGTAAATGCCGGCAAACATCCATGTGAACTGGCCCTAAGTCTGCTCTGGTACACTTTAAGGACATAATGGCCTCAATTCTATAAGGGTTTTTGAGCAAATTACAGCATTGTTTGTAATTTACCGCATGTGGTAATGACGTAGCAATTTAGGTAGATTTTAGTCATGTTTTATCACATGCGGTGAATTATGTGGTAATACGTGCGGTAATTTGCATTAATTTTACCGAAAACTGCTATTCTCATGGAAATTAGGGGGCATGTTAGCACATCATTTTTTTTTTATAGGGGAAGGGGATGTCTATAAATATGCTTCATAGGTTGCTACGTAATCAAATATACCTCCCCCCCCCCTCTAAAAAAAAAAAAACATCTTCCAAAGACCATCCTAACTTATGGAAGACAAAGACTATTATTTACTGCATGCTTACCACTGAAATTCTGCACTTTATGCATTTGCTGCAAATTTGACCACAAGTTCGGAAATGCAGAAAAATCTTTCAGAATTGCTAAAAAAAAAGGAAAATACAGCATGAGGTATTTTACAGTCAAAAAAATATTTACCGCACACAGCTACCAGAATTAAGGACAATGGGGTTGATTCACTATAACAAATAGCATGCCTTATCAGAGTTAACATGCCTTACCAGAGTAGCAAAGCAAGCTACAAACTTATGCCTCCTAATTGGCAATGATGAGAGCTCCACTCGTCCTGCCCTAAGCTAGTGTTGGGCGAACAGTGTTCGCCACTGTTCGGGTTCTGCAGAACATCACCCTGTTCGGGTGATGTTCGAGTTCGGCCGAACACCTGATGGTGTTCGGCCTTTTTAGTTCGGGTTCGCCCGAACTTTTCAATGCCCGCCGAACAGGGCCGAACAGGGCCCCTGTTTGGCCGAACAGGGCCCTGTTCGCCCGAACATGCCGCAATACGGCCCCCCTATGGGGTCGCAGGCATAAGGGGGGAGCATGCCCCGATCGCGGGGGGGTCGGAAATTCCCCCCACCCCCTCCGCTAGCGCTCCCCCCTCTGCCCGCTTCCCCATAAAAAAAGTTTAAGGCAAGGTAAATAGTACCTGGTGGCTGGCACTGGCAGTGGAGTGAGGAGGAGGAGGAGTCCGAGTAGCAGAGTGACGCGTTGAGGCCGGGCAGCGGGCGGTTCAGCGGTAGTACCCTTGTGGTACTTCCGCCCTTTTCTCTGACCTTTCTCTGACCCCTGGAGGGAACAATCCCCCTTCTTGTCCAATTAATAACGCCCCTGGAGGGAACAATCCCCCCTTCTTTCTGAACTAATAACCGCTCCTGGAAGGAACAATCCCCCTTCTTGTCCAACTAATAATGCCCCCTGGAGGGAACAAACCCCCCTTCTTTCTCAACTAATAACCCCCCCCTGGAGGGAACAATCCCCCTTCTTGTCCAACTAATAACCCCCCTGGAGGGAACAATCCCCCCTTTTTGCACAACTAATAACCCCCCTAGAGGGAACAATCCCCCTTCTTGCTCAATGGGATTGTGGTTGCAAAAAAATCACAGGCGTGTTAACAGAGAGAAGCCACGCCTACACAGTCATACACTGTCCTCTATGGCAAGTTGCAAAATGTAATGGGTTGCAAAATCTTTCATTACACTGGAGAGGGGCCTCCGCCCTCCAGGCCTTTACTGCTTGCTCTCTTATCTATACACCCTTGTGTGGTGTCGTGTCATAATGAATGTACGAAATACAGAGTACAAAATACAGAATCGGTAATTACAGTGACACAATTAATATGAATAAATATGTAACAAAATCCAAAGCACAAAAGGTGAGAGCGCCCTGCCCTTGCGAGCTTACTATCAAACCATCCAATCTGATTGTACAATGTTTGGGCATGCTTACAACATTTCTGAAGCCTATGCCATTTTACTGCACTGCTGCTGTGAAGACCGTATAATCAGAAATGGAACGAGAGGTGAGAGGCCAGATGCTACAGGTACAGCCATACATCAGAGCCGTGCAGTACCGCATGTCGCCAGCAGGTGGGGAGCGCTCTCCTCTCTGCCCTGCTCTCCTGGCTACTGCAGTCTCGCTGGTGCTAGCAGTTCCTGTCTGTGCTGCTCTCACAGTGCTCTGGATCCTCTCTATTGTGGTAGCTGGACGATACCATTGAGCAGGCGGCGGGGGTGCAGTGCCGGTGTACCGGGCTGAGGAGGAGGGAACATGGCGCAGGCTCTGTCGGAGGAAGAGTTCCAGCGGATGCAGGTACCGGGGGGAGGGGCTGCGCGGGGGATGACGTCATTGTGCTTTGTAATTCTGCCGTCATGATGTTGCTGTGGGATGGAGAATGTAAACATCACTGTCTGTCACCCTCTCCTTCATTATACTGGGGGTATGCGGGGACCCTGTGCTGGCTGTATCCCATCCACTGATCTCAGAGCCCCCAGTGATGTCATGTGTCACTGCTTCCAGCGATGTCATGTGCCACTGCTTCCAGCGCTGTCATGTGCCACTGCTTCCAGCGCTGTCATGTGCCACTGCTTCCAGCGCTGTCATGTGCCACTGCTTCCAGCGCTGTCATGTGCCACTGCTTCCAGCGCTGTCATGTGCCACTGCTTCCAGCGCTGTCATGTGCCACTGCTTCCAGCGCTGTCATGTGCCACTGCGTCCAGCGCTGTCATGTGCCACTGCGTCCAGCGCTGTCATGTGCCACTGCTTCCAGCGCTGTCATGTGCCACTGCTTCCAGCGCTGTCATGTGCCACTGCTTCCAGCGCTGTCATGTGCCACTGCTTCCAGCGCTGTCATGTGCCACTGCTTCCAGCGCTGTCATGTGCCACTGCTTCCAGCGCTGTCATGTGCCACTGCTTCCAGCGCTGTCATGTGCCACTGCTTCCAGCGCTGTCATGTGCCACTGCTTCCAGCGCTGTCATGTGCCACTGCTTCCAGCGCTGTCATGTGCCACTGCTTCCAGCGCTGTCATGTGCCACTGCTTCCAGCGCTGTCATGTGCCACTGCTTCCAGCGCTGTCATGTGCCACTGCTTCCAGCGCTGTCATGTGCCACTGCTTCCAGCGCTGTCATGTGCCACTGCTTCCAGCGCTGTCATGTGCCACTGCTTCCAGCGCTGTCATGTGCCACTGCTTCCAGCGCTGTCATGTGCCACTGCTTCCAGCGCTGTCATGTGCCACTGCTTCCAGCGCTGTCATGTGCCACTGCTTCCAGCGCTGTCATGTGCCACTGCTTCCAGCGCTGTCATGTGCCACTGCTTCCAGCGCTGTCATGTGCCACTGCTTCCAGCGCTGTCATGTGCCACTGCTTCCAGCGCTGTCATGTGCCACTGCTTCCAGCGCTGTCATGTGCCACTGCTTCCAGCGCTGTCATGTGCCACTGCTTCCAGCGCTGTCATGTGCCACTGCTTCCAGCGCTGTCATGTGCCACTGCTTCCAGCGCTGTCATGTGCCACTGCTTCCAGCGCTGTCATGTGCCACTGCTTCCAGCGCTGTCATGTGCCACTGCTTCCAGCGCTGTCATGTGCCACTGCTTCCAGCGCTGTCATGTGCCACTGCTTCCAGCGCTGTCATGTGCCACTGCTTCCAGCGCTGTCATGTGCCACTGCTTCCAGCGCTGTCATGTGCCACTGCTTCCAGCGCTGTCATGTGCCACTGCTTCCAGCGCTGTCATGTGCCACTGCTTCCAGCGCTGTCATGTGCCACTGCTTCCAGCGCTGTCATGTGCCACTGCTTCCAGCGCTGTCATGTGCCACTGCTTCCAGCGCTGTCATGTGCCACTGCTTCCAGCGCTGTCATGTGCCACTGCTTCCAGCGCTGTCATGTGCCACTGCTTCCAGCGCTGTCATGTGCCACTGCTTCCAGCGCTGTCATGTGCCACTGCTTCCAGCGCTGTCATGTGCCACTGCTTCCAGCGCTGTCATGTGCCACTGCTTCCAGCGCTGTCATGTGCCACTGCTTCCAGCGCTGTCATGTGCCACTGCTTCCAGCGCTGTCATGTGCCACTGCTTCCAGCGCTGTCATGTGCCACTGCTTCCAGCGCTGTCATGTGCCACTGCTTCCAGCGCTGTCATGTGCCACTGCTTCCAGCGCTGTCATGTGCCACTGCTTCCAGCGCTGTCATGTGCCACTGCTTCCAGCGCTGTCATGTGCCACTGCTTCCAGCGCTGTCATGTGCCACTGCTTCCAGCGCTGTCATGTGCCACTGCTTCCAGCGCTGTCATGTGCCACTGCTTCCAGCGCTGTCATGTGCCACTGCTTCCAGCGCTGTCATGTGCCACTGCTTCCAGCGCTGTCATGTGCCACTGCTTCCAGCGCTGTCATGTGCCACTGCTTCCAGCGCTGTCATGTGCCACTGCTTCCAGCGCTGTCATGTGCCACTGCTTCCAGCGCTGTCATGTGCCACTGCTTCCAGCGCTGTCATGTGCCACTGCTTCCAGCGCTGTCATGTGCCACTGCTTCCAGCGCTGTCATGTGCCACTGCTTCCAGCGCTGTCATGTGCCACTGCTTCCAGCGCTGTCATGTGCCACTGCTTCCAGCGCTGTCATGTGCCACTGCTTCCAGCGCTGTCATGTGCCACTGCTTCCAGCGCTGTCATGTGCCACTGCTTCCAGCGCTGTCATGTGCCACTGCTTCCAGCGCTGTCATGTGCCACTGCTTCCAGCGCTGTCATGTGCCACTGCTTCCAGCGCTGTCATGTGCCACTGCTTCCAGCGCTGTCATGTGCCACTGCTTCCAGCGCTGTCATGTGCCACTGCTTCCAGCGCTGTCATGTGCCACTGCTTCCAGCGCTGTCATGTGCCACTGCTTCCAGCGCTGTCATGTGCCACTGCTTCCAGCGCTGTCATGTGCCACTGCTTCCAGCGCTGTCATGTGCCACTGCTTCCAGCGCTGTCATGTGCCACTGCTTCCAGCGCTGTCATGTGCCACTGCTTCCAGCGCTGTCATGTGCCACTGCTTCCAGCGCTGTCATGTGCCACTGCTTCCAACGCTGTCGTGCCACTGCTTCCAACGCTGTCATGTGCCACTGCTTCCAACGCTGTCATGTGCCACTGCTTCCAACGCTGTCATGTGCCACTGCTTCCAACGCTGTCATGTGCCACTGCTTCCAGTGCTGTCATGTGCCACTGCTTCCAGTGCTGTCATGTGCCACTGCTTCCAACGCTGTCGTGCCACTGCTTCCAACGCTGTCATGTGCCACTGCTTCCAACGCTGTCATGTGCCACTGCTTCCAGCGCTGTCATGTGCCACTGCTTCCAGCGCTGTCATGTGCCACTGCTTCCAGCGCTGTCATGTGCCACTGCTTCCAGCGCTGTCATGTGCCACTGCTTCCAGCGCTGTCATGTGCCACTGCTTCCAGCGCTGTCATGTGCCACTGCTTCCAGCGCTGTCATGTGCCACTGCTTCCAGCGCTGTCATGTGCCACTGCTTCCAACGCTGTCATGTGCCACTGCTTCCAGCGCTGTCATGTGCCACTGCTTCCAGCGCTGTCATGTGCCACTGCTTCCAGCGCTGTCATGTGCCACTGCTTCCAGCGCTGTCATGTGCCACTGCTTCCAGCGCTGTCATGTGCCACTGCTTCCAGCGCTGTCATGTGCCACTGCTTCCAGCGCTGTCATGTGCCACTGCTTCCAGCGCTGTCATGTGCCACTGCTTCCAGCGCTGTCATGTGCCACTGCTTCCAGCGCTGTCATGTGCCACTGCTTCCAGCGCTGTCATGTGCCACTGCTTCCCGCGCTGTCATGTGCCACTGCTTCCAGCGCTGTCATGTGCCACTGCTTCCCGCGCTGTCATGTGCCACTGCTTCCAGCGCTGTCGTGCCACTGCTTCCAACGCTGTCATGTGCCACTGCTTCCAACGCTGTCATGTGCCACTGCTTCCAGCGCTGTCATGTGCCACTGCTTCCAGCGCTGTCATGTGCCACTGCTTCCAGCGCTGTCATGTGCCACTGCTTCCAGCGCTGTCATGTGCCACTGCTTCCAGCGCTGTCATGTGCCACTGCTTCCAGCGCTGTCATGTGCCACTGCTTCCAGCGCTGTCATGTGCCACTGCTTCCAGCGCTGTCATGTGCCACTGCTTCCAGCGCTGTCATGTGCCACTGCTTCCAGCGATGTCATGTGTCACTGCTTCCAACGCTGTCATGTGCCACTGCTTCCAGCGCTGTCATGTGCCACTGCTTCCAGCGCTGTCATGTGCCACTGCTTCCAGCGCTGTCATGTGCCACTGCTTCCAGCGCTGTCATGTGCCACTGCTTCCAGCGCTGTCATGTGCCACTGCTTCCAGCGATGTCATGTCTTACTGCTTCCCATGATTTGTGCCACTGCTTCCCGCGATGTCATGTGTCACTTGTCCTAGGGATTGGATGATATTGCCTGTCCCTGTAAATTACTTATCTATTTCCCCTATCACTGTATGCAGTGCTTGTGATATCACCTGTTCTTGTATTCAGCACTGATGATGTCACCTGTCGCCATAATCAGCAATGGCTATTTCACGTATCGCAATATCTGGCACTGTTATGTATCCGGTATTTGTCACTGAATATGTCACCTTTTACTGTCCCCATTGTTGTTATATCATCCATCCTGCTTTGCTGATGTAATATGTCACCTGTCACTGTATTCTTTAGGCATGATGTCACCTGCCACTGCACCAAGCATTACTGTGTGCTGGTGATGGCTTGTGCCACATGATAATGATGTTCCCTGGCACTTTGCTGGGTTGTGACTCTGTCAAGTCCTCTACTTGACAGCCTGAAATGGGAGGTATATGGAGTCTGACATATTTATTTACTTTTAAACAATACCAGTTGCCTGGCAGTGCTTCTGATCTCTTTGGCTGCAGTAGTGTCTGTATCACACACCTGACTTAAGCAGGCATCTAATCGGGTCAGAAAATATGATGTGAATTCTTGTTCGGGGTCTATACCTATAAATATTATAGGAAGGGAATCAGCAGGACAGTCAGGCAATTTTGCATTGTTTAAAGTGGATCCGAGATGAACTTTTAGTGATTGCATAATTGTGTTCCTTTCCTATTGTTTATAGGGCATTCCTCAAGCCAAATACTTTTTTGTTTTTGTTTTAATACTCTAATTCCCTATAAACTAAGCAAGCCTCGCCCACAGCATTTCAGAGAGCCTTGGGATTTTCAGACAGTAGCAAGGGCTCATGGGAGTCTGGGCAGGAGGATGGGGAGGTATTACTAGCCAGATATTTCAGAGGCAGAGGAGAGGTGGGAGGCGGAGGAGGGGTGGGGGGGGGGGTTAGGTTTTTTTCACAGGCTAAATGCTGAAGATGCAAATAAGCCTGCTGTGTGTAAAGCCCAATCTACACGATACGATTCTTTGTGCGATTTGATTACGATTCTATTTACGATCCGATTAAATCCGACATGTCCATTTGGGATTCGATTCTAATCGATTTGCCATTGCAAAACAATGGCAAATCGAATTGAATCGAATCCCGATCGGACATGATGGATTTAATTGGATCGTAATCAAATTGCTCAAAGAATCGTATTGTGTAGATGGGGCTTAATGTTTACAAACAACATGGCAGCTGTCATTGTATCACAGGAAGAAATAATCATATTCTATTGAAGCTGTTTGCAGCTAGATTTGCTGTGTAAACTATCTAAACTTTAGATAAGATATATAGACAAGTTACTTGTTATAGTTAGTTTTTCATCTCGGATCCAACAAATATGTCAGCCTCCATACTGCACTCGCTTACAATCGTAAGCTTAAAAGGAATCGTACAATCTTTAAGCTTAAAAGGAACCCGAGGTGTGAGACCTATGGAAGCTGCCATATTTATTTCCTTTTAAACGATACCAGTTGCCTGGCAGTGCTGATGATCTTTCAGGACTGTAGGGTCTAAATCACAGACCTTAAACAAGCATTCGGCTAATCTTGTCAGATTTGTCACAGACATCTGATCTGCATACTTGTTCAGGGTCTATGGCTTAAAGTATTAGAGGCAGAGGATCAGCAGGACAGCCAGGCAAATGGTATTACTTAAAAGGAAACAAACATGTCAGCCTCCGTATCCCTCTCACCTAGGGTTCCAATGAAGCTGAAGTAAGAGACATATGGAGGCTGACATATTTATTTCTTTTAAAATAATATGAGTTGCCTGGCAGTCCCACTGATCATTCTGGCATCAGTAGTGTTTGTAGTGTAGTGGCTGGATAGCGTAATGGCTGGATAGCGTAATGGTTAAGGGCTCTGCCTCTGACACAGGAGTCCAGGGTTCAAATCTCTGCTCTGTCTGTTCAGTAAGCAGCACATATTCAGTAGGATACCTTGGGCAAGTCTCCCTAACACTGCTACTGCCTATAGAGCGCGTCCTAGCGGCTGCAGCTCTGGCGCTTTGAGTCTGCCAGGAGAAAAGTGCAATCTAAATGTTCTGTTCTGTGTTTGAATCGCACGCCTGAAAGATGCATGCAGCTAATCTTGTCAGATTTTTGTCAAAAACATCTGGTCTGCATGCTGATTCAGGGTCTATAGCTAAAAGGATTAGAGGCAGAGGACCAGCTGGGCAGCCAGGCAATATGCATGGTTTAAAGCGGGAGGATTAGCCATACTATGCCAGGAAAAAAAAACACATCTATACAGTGGCTTGCAAAAGTATTCGGCCGCCTTGAAGTTTTCCACATTTTGTCACATTACTGCCACAAATGTGAATTAATTTTATTGGAATTCCACATGAAAGACCAATACACGGTGGTGTACATGTGAGAAGTGAAACAAAAATCATACATGATTCCAAACATTTTTTACAAATCAATAACTGCAAAGTGGGATGTGCGTAATTATTCAGCCCCCTTTGGTCTGATCCCGACTGGACTACTGCAATGCTCTCTACACTGGTCTTCCAAAAAAGGCCTTGTACCGTCTACGGCTGATACAGAATACTGCTGCCAGACTGCTTACCAACCAACCCCGTCACTGCCACATAACGCCAGTCCTGCACTCCCTTCACTGGCTACCTATAGAATGGAGGGTCCTATTCAAGATCGGCCTACTGACATTAAAATCCCTGAATAATCTGGTCCCTGGATACATGAAAGATATGTTGCAGCTATGTAGCAATCCCTGCATTCTCAGATCAACAGGTTCTAATAATCTAGTCATACCCAGAGTCCACCTGGAAACGTTTGGTCCCAGAGCCTTCTGTCATGCTGCCCCTACGTTTTGGAACTCCTTACCTCAACAGATCAGGACAGCTCCATCCCTGGATGTGTTTAAATCCAGACTGAAAACCCACCTGTTCAGTTTGGCATTTGCAGAAATATAACTTTTGTTGTGTGAATACTTCATCCTACTAATTACTGAATCTGAGAGAGCCTAAGCGCTTTGAGTCCTATGGGAGAAAAGCGCTATAGAAATGTTATTGTATTGTATTATTGTATTGAGTGCAGTCAGTTGCCCATAGACATTGTCTGATGAGTGCTAATGACTAAATAGAGTGCACCTGTGTGTAATCTAATGTCAGTACAAATACAGCTGCTCTGTGACGGCCTCAGAGGTTGTCTAAGAGAATATTGGGAGCAACAAAACCATGAAGTCCAAAGAACACACCAGACAGGTCAGGGATAAAGTTATTGAGAAATTTAAAGCAGGCTTAGGCTACAATAAGATTTCCAAAGCCTTGAACATCCCACGGAGCACTGTTCAAGCGATCATTCAGAAATGGAAGGAGTATGGCACAACTGTAAACCTACCAAGACAAGGCCGTCCACCTAAACTCACAGGCCGAACAAGGAGAGCGCTGATCAGAAATGCAGTCAAGAGGCCCATGGTGACTCTGGACGAGCTGCAGAGATCTACAGCTCAGGTGGGGGAATCTGTCCATAGGACAACTATTAGGCTGCATTTCCACTTGTGCGGTGCGAATCGCCGCGGTAAAAATTTGCATGCGGATGCGAATTTCGCATGCTGGTCGATGCGAATTTTCATGCGAATTCGCATGGATGACGATGTATGTGAATTTAACCATGGCAGTGCTGGTGTGCTTTTCCATTATTTCTATGCAAATTCGCATACCTAAACCTCATGCGAATTTCCTATTAAAAACATTGTATGCGATTCGCATAGCGGTATGCAGTATGCGAATTCTGATGGCTCTTCCATGCAAATTTTTTTCTGCACAGGAAAACGCAAAGGAATCCTGACAAGTGGAAACAGTCCCATTCACTTGTATTGCTATGCGAATTTACATGCGAAAAACGCATTCGAAATTCGCGATAGTGGAAATGAGCCCTTAGTCGTGCACTGCACAAAATTGGCCTTTATGGAAGAGTGGCAAGAAGAGAGACATTGTTAACAGAAAAGCATAAGAAGTCCCGTTTGCAGTTTGCCACAAGCCATGTAGGGGACACAGCAACCATGTGGAAGAAGGTGCTCTGGTCAGATGAGACCAAAACGGAACTTTTGGCCAAAATGCAAAACGCTATGTGTGGCGGAAAACTAACACTGCACATCACTCTGAACACACCACTCCCCCCCCACTGTCAAATATGGTGGTGGCAGCATCATGCTCGGGGGGTGCATCTCTTCAGCAGGGACAGGGAAGCTGGTCAGAGTTGATGGGAAGATGGATGGAGCCAAATACAGGGCAATCTTGGAAGAAAACCTCTTGGAGTCTGCAAAAGACTTGAGACTGGGGTGGAAGGTTCACCTTCCAGCAGGACAATGACCCTAAACATAAAGCCAGGGTAACAATGGAATGGTTTAAAACAAAACATATCTATGTGTTAGAATGGCCCAGCCAAAGTCCAGATCTAAATCCAATCGAGAATCTGTGGCAAGATCTGAAAACTGCTGTTCACAAACGCTGTCCATCTAATCTGACGGAGCTGGAGCTGTTTTGCAAAGAAGACTGGGCAAGGATTTCAGTCTCTAGATGTGCCAAGCTGGTAGAGACATACCCTAAAAGACTGGCAGCTGTAATTGCAGCAAAAGGTGGTTCTACAAAGTATTGACACAGGGGGGCTGAATAATTACGCACACCCCATATTTGTAAAAAATGTTTGGAATCATGTATGATTTTTGTTCCACTTCTCACGTGTACACCACTTTGTATTGGTCTTTCATGTGGAATTTCAATAAAATTGATTCATGTTTGTGGCAGTAATGTGACAAAATGTGGAAAACGTCAAGGGGGCCGAATACTTTTGCAAGCCACTGTAAGTAGATAAATACTTGATCTACTTACATAACACATGTATTATACTGTCCACGTTTTGATTTCAGTGAATGTTTTATATAGTAAATAAAGAGAATTCTGTTCCTGGTGGGAACCATGTCTTTTGCCCACATGTCATTTCTGCCCTTTTACTTTTTTTATTTTCTCCTCCAATTGCTGAGTCACCTCAGCCTTGCTTGTAAACACAAGTGAGCAGGGGATCGTGTTTCAGTTAAGCAGCTAGGCAGGGAAATAAATGGAAGAGGAGGAATATATTATAGATAAAAAGAACCCCCAGCATGAAACTGTTTGGCACTGACTACTAAAGGGCCAGTGCTCCTTAAAGGAGTTATCAGGCTAAAATTAACAAAATAAGTGCTGCGCAGTCCGCTCCGGTCCACGTAGCTGTGATTGACAGCACCGCTCGCGCAGGTGCAGTACAGGCCGACCTGGAGGTCGGCCTGACGTCATCGCCGGGGACCAGAAGGGAGCTGCAGCGAAAGGCTGACTGCAGAGCTGTGGGGAAGGGACATGCTGGGAGATTGGGGCTGGAGGAAGGCCCGGGTAAGTAGCACTTATTTTGTTAATTTTAGCCTGATAACTCCTTTAAGTATGTGATAACTCCAAATCATAACAGCAGAAAAAGTTTTGAATGCCGGATTAGCATATTTATCACTTAATACACTCAGACCAGTTGCTGTTTAAATTTTATTTTTATCGTGACAATCCCTCTTTAAAAGGAGATAAATATGTCAGCTTGCATATCCCTCTCACTTCAGTGAGTTATATTTGAATACTGCTGAAAAGTCATGTAGAATGCAGTGTATGCAGAAATGCCAGGCAGATCAGACTTTTATTCAGTCATTTGTCTTTACAATGCCGGTCACCTGGGCACAGAAACAGAGGGATGCCATCTCCACACCAAAAGAAACCGTGCTGTCACCTGCAGCAACCAATAAGAGCACAGATGTAACTTTCATATATTTTTGACTAGCATTCAACCAAATGCCATTTCTCCTTTTTAGATGAGATTTTTGCCATGTACTCCACTAGAGAACATTGCTTGCATTGCCTATATAAACCAAGCAAAGGAAGGAAGTTTAGCAACTGACAATTCCTGTAAATCAGAGGTGCCCACACTTATTCAGCTCGTGTGCTATTTCGAAAATTACGAATTGAAACTGATCTACGGGGTAGAATCCACCTACAGGTGCAAACCACAGTCTGTGAAAACCACAAGATGCCAGTCGATTAGATGCATAACACAGAGTCCTGCTCAGTAAGCCAAATACAACAGTGCTTGAGCAAACAGAGTAGCACATAATGCTCCTTAAACGTGTGGCTCCCCACAGGGCCGGTTCTAGACCTTTTGCCACCTGAAGTAATACATTATTAGGATGCCCCTCTGATGTGTGTGGGCAAAGACAGGCGGAGTGCTTTGCAGGCATTGGCACTACGCTTATCTCCCTCTGCTTCCTCCAAGACAGCATTTCCTCCCTGCTGGCCGCAGCATCTGATGCCGGGTATGTGCTGCACCTACACTGCATCACTCACCCGCTCCCAGCAGATTAGCTATGGGACCACCAGCCACACATGAAGTCCTGCTTCCTCTCTGACTACAGCAGCGCCTCATGTGACCCGGTAGTACGTAACAAGTCACATGAGCCACCGCTGTAGCCATGGATACAGTACGCTGGGTGGGCGGATGCAGATCCCATCACTAGAACGCTACAGGTGCAGGTGAGTGAAGCGCCACTGTGCAACTAGGGTGGGGGAGAAGGGGAGTGTAAAGAGGGGGTTGTTTGGGAAGGGGAGTGACCCTCTAATTGTTGACTCACTGAACGATGTGATTCATGTTGCTTCATGGAAGAGCTGCCCTTGCAACATCGTTATCCTCTATACTGCTGTGCAAATCTGCAGGACAACACTGAGCACTGAGCTCATCAAAGAGACAGAGTATGACACGTACATCACTCAGGCAAGCATTGTGGGATTACCCAGAAGTCCTTTACGATCTACTTGTAGATCATGAGCTACGCAATGGGCATCCCTGCTGTAAAGTGTCCACACTCTTTGTAGAAAAGCGTCTTCTGCTCTCCTCCGATACCTTGATTATCAGTTCACTGGGATCTGGAGATGTTAGCAGATAGAGACCTGGGGGCTGTATTTTACAGAGAGGTCATCAGCTTCTACATAGGCTTCATCTACTACAGAATATTCTGCTCTACGTAACTTATACAATAAATCCTCTTGCAAAACAATGTAAAGTGCTGTACTTGTGTTCCAGGTGTATAATTATGTCTGTTCTTACACCCTGGCGCAGTCTACAGCTTTTTATTAACACAGGTCAAATTATGGTTCAGGTTGTGCTGAGAATCCCAGGAATGTGCTGCCAGCATAGATCTAATCTGAAGGCCTCCTTTTATAGAGTACTAAACAAATCTCAGAATGTTTGTATGGCACCAAACATTAGTAACTGGCAAAAAGATGGCCGAACCTAGTGACTATCTGTAGGGCACCAAACTTAGTGACTATGTGTAGGGTGCCAAAGCTTAGTGACTGTCTGTAGGGCACCCAACCCTAGTGGCAGTCTCCATGGCACCAAGCCTTTGTGAGTGTCTATAGGGCACCAAACCCTAGTGACTATCTGTAGGGCACCAAACCCTAGTGACTATCTGTAGGGTACCAAACCCTAGTGAATATCGGTAGGGAACCAAACTTAGTGAATATATGTAGGGTACCAAATCTTAGTGACTGTCTGTAGGCCACCAACCAAACCCTAGTTACCCCCTGTAGGGCACCAAACCCTAGTGACTGTCTCTATGGCACCAAACCCTAGTTACTGTCTCTGTGGCACCAAGCCTTTGTGAGTGTCTGTAGGGCACTAAACAAACCCTAGTGACTGTCTGTAGGGCACCAAACAAACCCTAGTGACTGTCTGCAAGGCACCAAACAAACCCTAGTGACTGTCTGTAGGGCACCAAACAAACCCTAGTGACTGTCTGTAGGGCACCAAATAAACCCTAGTGACTGTCTGTAGGGCACCAAATAAACCCTAGTGACTGTCTGTAGGGCACCAAACAAACCCTAGTGACTGTCTGCAGGGCACCAAACCCTAGGGTCTGTCTGTAGGGCACCAAACCCTAGGGTCTGTCTGTAGGGCACCAAACCCTAGGGTCTGTCTGTAGGGCACCAAACCCTAGGGTCTGTCTGTAGGGCACCAAATCCTAGGGGCTGTCTGTAGGGCACCAAACAAACCCTAGTGGCTGTCTGTAGGGCACCAAACCCTAGGAGATGTCTGTAGGGCACCAAACAAACCTTAGTGACTGTCTGTAGGGCACCAAACAATCCTTAGTGACTGTCTGTAGGGCACCAAACAAACCCTAGTGTTTGTCTTTAGGGCACCAAATCCTAGGGGCTGTCTGTAGGGCACCAAACCCTAGTGGCTGTCTGCAGGGCACCAAACCCTAGTGGCTGTCTGCAGGGCACCAAACCCTAGTGGCTGTCTGCAGGGCACCAAACCCTAGTGGCTGTCTGTAGGGCACCAAACCCTAGTGGCTGTCTGTAGGGCACCAAACCCTAGTGGCTGTCTGTAGGGCACCAAACCCTAGTGGCTGTCTGTAGGGCACCAAACAAACCCTAGGGGCTGTCTGTAGGGCACCAAACAAACCCTAGTGGCTGTCTGTAGGGCACCAAACCCTAGTGGCTGTCTGTAGGGCACCAAACCCTAGGGGTTGTCTGTAGGGCACCAAACCCTAGGGGTTGTCTGTAGGGCACCAAACCCTAGGGGTTGTCTGTAGGGCACCAAACCCCAGGGGTTGTCTGTAGGGCACCAAACCCCAGGGGTTGTCTGTAGGGCACCAAACCCCAGGGGTTGTCTGTAGGGCACCAAACCCCAGGGGTTGTCTGTAGGGCACCAAACCCCAGGGGTTGTCTGTAGGGCACCAAACCCCAGGGGTTGTCTGTAGGGCACCAAACCCTAGGGGTTGTCTGTAGGGCACCAAACCCTAGGGGTTGTCTGTAGGGCACCAAACCCTAGTAACTGTCTGTAGGGCACCAAACAAACAAACCCTAGTGACTGTCTGCAGGGCACCAAACCCTAGTGACTGTCTGCAGGGCACCAAACCCTAGTGACTGTCTGCAGGGCACCAAACCCTAGTGACTGTCTGCAGGGCACCAAACCCTAGTGGCTGTCTGTAGGGCACCAAACCCTAGTGGCTGTCTGTAGGGCACCAAACCCTAGTGGCTGTCTGTAGGGCAAACCAGCAAAGCGCTGCTGCTAATGTATCACTGCTGCTAATGTATCACTGCAGCTTTTGCGATTGATCACTTTGGTGATGATTGTGCTTTGATTGTAGTTCTATTGAAAGGGAATCACAAACACAAATCAAGGTAAATCTCGAGATTTTGCACACCATAATCGTGGACGCAATTGCGGTTCAGCGCTCAATGTGAATTAGCCCTTACAGCTGATATAATTCTGCAGTGTGCCTACTTCCTGCTCTCATGGAAGCAGACATGCGGTTAACATCCTGTGTTTACAAATCAGCTGCTCTGCAGAGGCAGCAGCTGACACAGCTGAGAGATCACATTACACTTGTGATTAGAGACAAATGAGGGGGTATTAGCCAGGCTATACTCTGTAAATACATACAGGGTGCATCTCTCTGTTTTCCTTCTTTCCTGTGCAAGAGTTCAGGCCCACTTTAAAGGGACAGTAAAGTGACATTTGATATGATACAATAAAAGGAAAGTCCTATATAATGCTGTAGATACCCTTGTGTATTTCCTCAGTTTGTTCTCACTTCAGGTTTGCTCTGGAAGTGTGTGAGCAGTGGTTTCTTCCATATTCCCCTCGCACCAGGTTTCCTATAATTAGCTGCTTGGTAATTGGCAGCTGAGGTTTGGCCTGGTCACACATTGTTTGGTCACATTACTGATGTCATGTGCTCAGCATTCATGTGAGTGCGTCCGTTGCTTGGAGGTGATCAGTCACTGCGGGGTCGGGGAGGCTGAAACGTCAGTCCTGTCTACAGAACTGAACAATGAATAACTTCCAACAGCATTCTGTACAAAAGCTGCAGGAACCTGTCACTGCAAACCGTGTTCCAGAGACGGTTGTGTGTGTTGTGGAAGACATTTCCTGCGCACAAGTGACTTCCTCTCTAGTGGTAAATGGAAGTGTGTTTGTACCATGCTGTAATTAGCATTAGTACTTTCACATGGACGGCTTAGGCCTCTTCTACAAGTCTGTGAATTTACCGCCTGTCAACTGCTACCGTCTACCTGCTGGCCGCTTGCTAGCACTCAGGACAGGCGGAGGACAGGCAGCCCCCATGTAGTTCAACGGGGGAAAAGGCATTAGGTGCGCCTTACTCTTTGGCTCAGCACTCCTTTGGCACTTGATTTGTCCTGAGGAAGTGGGCATAGACCTACGAAACCCGTTGTCGGTGCATATTAAAATTTGCTTAATCACCATACGAATTTGTCTTCAATGAAGTAAGCCACCTTATCTTTTTCATTTTAATTATTTTTGTAAAGAATTTTTTTTTATCATACCTCTTTCCCCCTTTCTGTTACCCACACTCCACCGGAGGGGTGTTCTGTTTGGTCCGTTGTGGCTTGATCATTCCCAGCACCATCAAGATATTTTGTTCTAAGAGCACAACAGCATCTGGCTGGTCTGGAGACCTTAGAGGAGTCGGGTTTTTATATCGCCACCTGTTTACAGTGGTTGGTTGCCCAACTGTAACCTTCCCTTGCAAGTACCATATTTCATATTATTACCATTTCTCAATTGTGACATACAGTATGCTTGGGGCTCCTGTTGTCTCTGTGCATTTTCTTTTCAGGGTGCTCTCTGATCACCCTTCATATTTGTACCCCATGTAGCTGCATCTGAACATGGCGATTACCGTGCTCAATGCAGAAAGAATCGCCCACCTGTATGGAGCATTACCTGGATCCCATAGGCAATAGAAATCCACACAATCAAAAGGAGTGATCCGCACACAGACTTAGGCCTGGTGCACACCAAAACCCGCTAGCAGATCCGCAAAATGCTAGCAGATTTTTAAACGCTTTTTTTTATTTTTATGAGGCGTTTTGCGGATTGCTGCTGCGGTTTTCAGTATAGTAGATTTCATATATTGTTACAGTAAAGCTGTTACTGGACAGCTTCTGTAACAAAAACGCCTGCAAAACCGCTCTGAAGTGCCGTTTTTCAGAGCGGTTTGCGTTTTTCCTATACTTAACATTGAGGCAGAAACGCATCCGCAATCCAAAAAATGCCTCACCCAGGCATTTTTCGTTTCTGCAAAACGCCTGCCGCTCTGGTGTGCACCACCCCATTGAGATACATTGACCAAGCAGATCCGCAGCCGCAAGCGGATCTGAAAACGCCCAAAAAGCCGCTCGGTGTGCACCAGCCCTCAAAGGGAATCGGAAGTGAAAATAAACTTATGACATAATGATTTGTATGTGTAGTACAGCTTAAAGTGAACCCGAGGTGAAAATAAACTGATGAGATAAACAATTATATTTATCCTCCTACTCCTAAAAATGACTTTGTAAGACATCCCAGGATTTTATTTTATATTTAAACATTTAGAAAGTAGATTGAATGTTTTGTTGTCTCTGCTCAGTTGCAGTCTATTAAGTGTTCCTAAATGAAAATACATGAACTATATCGACCCTTTCTCTCTCCATCTGCTCTCAGAAATATGTAGAAAATGTATTTTGCCACAAAAAACTTTTATGTTGGTAATTTGCTTATCAGTGATGTTTACTATATTCCTGACAAGGTTCTGACAAGACAGAAGCTGTCATTTCCAGCCTTAAAAATCAACTATTTCAGGCAGCAAAATAAAACAAGTAAAACACCCTGGTTATTAATAGGTTTAGTACTGTACATACACATGTTTATCTCATCATGTCACATGTCACCTCGGGTACACTTTAAGGTGACCACACATGATACAATAAAATGATCCGATTTTACGGCAATTCGATAAAAACGATCGGATCTCCCGAAAAAATCGAAAGCTTTTTTTTTTGTTCATTCGACTGAAAAATCCGATCGGATTTCCCGGTTTTTCCGATTTTTTTTTTTTTTTTTTTTTTTTTTTTTATCCGGAATGCCAGATATTTTTCTTCAATTTCCCTAAAGATTGTATGGTGTGTGTTAGATTGTCAATTTATTAATATACACACCCATGCAATTTTCTCAGTTTCCAATCATTTTTATCATAATTGGGGAAAAATTGAACATAGGTGTGTGGTACATTGGTCATATTTGTGAAATGTTACAATCAGTCAGAAAAATTGATTGCAATTCTTAAATTGAACAGATATTTAAAAAATTGTATGGTGTGTGGCCACCTTAAGAAATAAAACATTAGCAGCAGAGATATGAGTCTAATATTGTTTCCAGTACAGGAATAGTTAAGAAACTCCAGTTGTTATCTGTGCAAAAGAGCTTCACTGAGCTCTCCGTCCTTCAAAGTGGCAGAGAGCTCTGTCTTCTGAAGCTTATCTCAACTATCTTTCACTATATTTTCTTTTTTTTTTGCAGAGGAAAGTTCAAAAGGTCATTAGCCTGATCTGTGAAATAATTTAGAATGCTGAGTAGTATGTAAACTGCAAATATATTAGAGAATGATGCAATGTTATAAAAAAAATGTAACTGCATATAAAAATATGAGACTACTTTCTATGCTACTAATGTTATATTAATTATCCGTCCTACACAACCAATTCATTATATCATTTTTTTTTTTTTTTTTTGCTTCAGTGTCTCTTTAAGTAAGGAACAGATTAAGTTTGTCGCATCACACACGTACAGATATCTGACCCTACACCGAGGATAGTTTTGTGGCCTCTCCGGTTCCCTTTGACAAGGCTAGGGCAGGTAAACCTACAAAACCACATGTGCACAAAAATCCATATATAGGGCTTGATTCACAAAGCGGTGATAACTCAGTTATCACGCCTAAAAGACTTTAGGCGTGATAAGCCGTGCAAAGCTGAGTTATCACCGATTTTTGCTGCTCTTCGCGCGAAGCTCCCGCGCGCAAAGTTTTGCGCGCGCAAACGCACAGGCGCGCGCAAAGTCCCATAGGGTTCAATGCGCGTGAAACTTTGCGCGCGGAAAATTCGCGCGAGTTTCTTCTTATCATGCCTAAAGTGAGTTTAGGCGTGATAAGGGGCTTTTCACAGGCGTGCAAACACTTTGCACCGCTTTGTGAATCAAGCCCATAGTCTCAATAAATCCATCCCACCTTCGGCTGGTTTGTGATTCAAATGTCACTCCTCGTCAGAAAAAATGGTATGTGTGGATTAGCAGAAACGTTTAAAAAGTACTGGTCAATATTCAAATTAATCAGTTGCTTAGTGGTTGTGCCTCCCTGTGTATGACGTCCCGCCATTCGCTGCTGGTGCTGGGTGTGGCCATATGGTGGGAGGAGGACCAACGGGGTCCTTCACTCCCTGACAGAAGTGCCGCTGCATGTATTGCGCATAAGAGAGGGGGCGGAGAAAGCCTGAGCCCATGGTGTTTACTGGGCGGGGCTCTGTGTGCTGCGGTGAAGCGTCTTGCGTCATTGCCTAGCAACGCGCAGGATGCTGGGGGTGGTGGAGAGGTGGTCACGTGGGGCTGGAGGAGTGCCAAGTGTCACATCACCTGCAGGGTTGGGTGACCTGTAGACAGTATCGGGTGTCCAGCATCATTGCCTAGGTTGCAGTGCTCAGATGCAACACAAGACGGTCACGCCTCCACCAGGGCTGCGGAGATGGAGTCAGAGTCGAGGAGTCGGAGCAATTTTGGGTACCTGGAGTTGGAGTCGAAAGTTTCATAAACTGAGGAGTTGGAATTGGATGATATTTGAACAAAATCCACAGCCCTGGTAAGTATTAGACTAAGGAGTTTGAGCCGCTCCTGTCTATCTGCCAGCTGCTTGCAAACAGCTGCATGCATCCAGCATTCCTAGTCATCCTATGCCCGCAAACCTGCGCGACCGGCAGCTGCCTGCTAGATGTGACCTGACATGATTGCAGTTACCGGTCAGTATCTGCAATGCCTATCAACAGCTGACATGTGGATGGTGCAAACTCTCCCACTACGTTGTATTACAGAGCAGATGGAAGGGGCTCACTCCCAGGGGTTGGGTGGCTAAACTGGTGCGCAAAGTCCTTATGTAGGTAGCAAAAACGAGGTATGGTAAAAATTATATCTTCAGCTTACACCTGAAACTCTACAAAAACTTGTGTCAGAAAACCTTCTTTTTTTAAAAAAATACATGCAGCGTTTTGAAAAAATCACAATGCTGCTTTGGGAACACCCTCATAGGGTTACAGAAGCCAAGCGCTTTTCAAGGCGCTGGCGATCTGAAAAGAGCTCAAATGCAGGGCTGTGGAGTCGAAGAGTCAGAGTCAGAGCAATTTTGGGTACCCGGAGTCGGTGATTTCATACACTGGGGAGTCGGATGATTTTTGTACAAAATCCATAATCCTGGTAAGTTTTAGACTAAGGAGTCGGAGCCATTTTGGGTACCCGGAGTCGGTGATTTCATAAACTGAGGAGTCGGAGTTGGAGTCGGAAGATTTTTGTACTGACTCCACAGCCCTGCTCAAAAGCTCTCTTGGGCCTCGATTCACTAACCGGCGCTAAGCCGGTTAGGAGGCCTTAACAGTTTGTGGGCGCAAATCGCAGCGTTAGGTGGTTTGCGCCCACAGGAGCATCCACATCGCGCTCAGCGTGGCTGGACAGTTATAGTGCGCGGTGCGACGATAATGTTGCACCCGCTGCCTTGTAAACGTTGCACCTGGTGCGACCAAAACGGTGCATCGGGTGATACCCCCCCCCCCCCCCCCGAAGCGGCGCATTGATGCACCGCACACTAGAACTGTCCAGCCGAGCTGCGCGCAATGTGGGTGGTCTTGTGGGCGACGTAGCTTTGCGCTGCAATTAGTGCGCGCAAAGCTACGTTTCGGGCACTAAGTGGCTTTTCACTCCGCACTTAGCGCCGGTTAGTGAATCAAGCCCTTGGTGCGCACCAGCCCTAGACACGGAAAGGTATCATTTTTACAATATCTTGTTTTTCCTTCTCACAGACAATCTGTAACCTTAATTACAGGCTGCAGCATTTTAGCCCGTTCTGCGTTTTTAGCCAATAATCACAGCGTGTTACGGATGAGGTAACATAGGGAAGCATGTTAAATATTTTTTTTAAAGAGTGTTGTTTTTGTTTTCTGTACAAACGGTGAAGTTCCTCGAAGCAAATGAACTGATCCACTCTTGTGAAAAAAACGTTTTGTAATCTATTAAAAAAAAAATAAAAAAAAAAAAATCTCTGTTTAAGTTTGCAACTATTATGAGCTAGCTCTATTGATCCTGAAGTGAAAATAAACTTCTGGTATAATGAATTGTATCATTAATAATTGCAGTTCACTGATCTCTTCATATTGTTATTTACTAGTCAGTTGGAATATCTGCATGTCATTGTTATCTTACAGTCATCAGTGTGATCTGCTTGTCATTGTTATCTTACAGTCATCAGTGTTATCTGCTTGTCATTGTTAATAATTGCATTTCATTGATATCTTCATATTGTTATCTACGAGTCAGTTGGAATATCTGCATGTCATTGTTATCTGCCAATTGTAAAGGCTCATACACACATCAGACTATAGTCTTTGGAAAATGAAAGATCACAGACCAATCTTACCACCCTTCATGTAGTATGAGAGCCATACTCTACACAGTCTTTTCTATGGAGCTGAACTCCACATCAGAAAAAAATCGTTGCAAGATGCTGCACACACAGATGCTGTACAGACACAAAAGCTCAGTATCTGCAAAAGATCTGTTCCTGCCAAAGATCCATTCCTGCAAATTGCAATGATAGTCTATGATATGATAGATCTGCAGATCATCATACACACATGATTTAACTGACATTCATCTGCAGATCAGACAATCATCCGCAGATCTGAAAATCCATCCTGGTGGATCTGATCTGCAGATGAATGTCAGTTAAATCATGTGTGTATGATGATCTGCAGATCTCACAGACTATCATTGCAATTTGCAGGAACAGATCTTTTGCAGATACTGATCTTTTGTGTCTGTACAGCATCTGTGTGTGCAGCATCTTGCAAAGATTTTTTACTGATGTGGAGTTCAGCTCCATAGAAAAGACTGTGTAGAGTATGGCTCTCATACTACATGGAGGGTGGTAAGATTGGTCTGTGATCTTTCATTTTCCAAAGACTATAGTCTGATGTGTGTATGCACCTTTAGTGTTATCTGCTTGACATTGTTGATAATTGCAGTTCATTGATATCTTCGTGTTGTTATCTGCTAGTGTGTAATATAGATGAAAAATATAACATTGGTAGTATATAAAAGAGTCTTGTAGTTTTATTTTTAGTTTTAAAACTTTATTTTTAAGATTGCATCAGACTATCACAGCTGCTGTTTAGGATCTGCTGTGTTTAGCTGAAAGGCCGGGTTCACATAGGACATAGCGTGAAAGGCTGCGTTTTATGTCATGTTTTATGTTAATGTTGTGTGCGTCTTTGGTGCATTTGTGATGCTTTTTTTGTGCATTGTTGCGTGCGTTTTAATGTGTTTGTGGTTTGCACATACAAAACATGTTTTTATACAGGGCTGTAGAGTCGGGCCAAAAATCTTCCGACTCCAACTCCGACTCCTCAGTTTATGAAACCACGACTCCGACTCCAACTCAGACTCTGGGTACTCAAATTGACTCCAACTCCTCGACTCTGACTCCTTAGCCCAGGGGTCTCAAACTCGCGGCCCGCGGGCCATTTGCGTCCCTCGATACAATATTTTGTGGCCCTCGCCGGCAAAAGCTTCCTTATAGTTTGCTTCAGTGCTCCCAAGTAATCCGCCGCATCCCCGCCGCTAAACGAGGGCTGCAGAGCCCCCAAATCGCCCGGGGGGAAATCCGCCGGCATTTCCTGGAAGGGGCAGAGCTTTCAGCTTCAGCTCTGCCCCTCCTGACGTCAATCGCCGCACGGATCGCCGCCTCTCCCCGCCCCTCTCTGTGAAGGAAGAGTGAGGGGCGGGCAGAGGCGGCGATGCGCCGCGATTGTGAAATTCCTTATGCGGCCCAGCCTCATCCTGACTTTGCCTCCTGTGGCCCCCCAGGTAAATTGAGTTTGAGACCCCTGCCTTAGCCTTAGCCTAATACTTAACAGGGCTGTGGATTTTGTACAAAAATCATCCGACTCCCGACTCCTCAGTTTATGAAATCAACGACTCCAACTCCGGGTGCCCCAAATTGCCCCGAATCCGACTCCTCAACTCCAACTCCACAGCCCTGTTTTTATATTTACATTTATGCAAATCACTAGGAAGACATCAGAAAGCAGAAATACAGCAAAAAAAATATTTTTGGGGAAAAATTGCATATAAAACGCATGGAATACGCATAAAAAACGCATACCATTGCGTTCTCATTCACTTTCATTATGTGCGTTTTTGATGTGTTCATGAATAATATGGAACAAAACCAGCGTTTTTAAAAAACGCAGGTTTGAAAATGCATAGAAAACGAATATGCGTTTTTATATGCGTTGTTTTTTTCCTGCGGCCCAGCGTTTCTGCTATGTGTGCACCCAGCCAAAAGAATACATAACCAATGACCCTTTGAACTTTCTGCAGTCAAACCTGATTAGAATACTTATCTCACTGTTTCTCAGCTGTTTTGACTTCTGTGCACTGTCCAGCTGTGGACAAGCTCTTTTGCATAGATAATTCAAGTTTTTTTTAAGGTAACCATACATCTAGCAATGATGAGTTAGTTTCGACCAAGAGACAACTCTCTCTCTCTCTCTCTCTCTCTCTCTCTCTCTCTCTCTCTCTCTCTCTCTCTCTCTCTCTCTCTCTCTCTCTCTCTCTCTCTCTCTCTCTCATTAAATCTGTTTAGAGAGAGATCTAGCAGCTGCTCATACACTGCAGGCTGATTCCCGATCAGTTTCATGTTGCCACCTCGCTGGCCCAGCACTGCTCCCCCAATATCTCCCTCCCCCAGCGCCCGGTGCACTATACTTTACTTGTCCGTGTCCTATGCTGGCTCCAGGCTCCATCTATACACACCCCCCACGTGTTTGCCGGAGTAACGTGGGTGCATGTGTGACGTCACACGCAATGCTCCCATGTGTACGTCGTCAACCATTTGAGGTTTGTGTATGGATGATGGTCAGAGCCCGGAGCCAGCAACGGACACAGAAAGGTAAAAGGTAGAGTATAGTGCAATGGGGGGGGTGGGCACATTTGATATTTGGGTACAGCACCGGAGGGGGGGGGATGGGTTGTTGCTCGTCCTGAGATTGCTTGCCAATACTGATGCACACCCGATCAACCACGAAGAGCTCGGCCCAAAATTGGTCGCGTCATCGATCGGGCATGCACTTGGTGGCACCTATTTTCATTCAATTCAATAATTATCAGATAGTAGATCGGCTACAAAGTGGATAGGTGTATGGCCACTTTAACGCTTTCTATACTGAAAAAAAAGGGGACTTCTAATAATTTCTTAGTAGGGATAATATCATGTGTGTGTATATGTTTTATCTTTTCATGTTCGCTTTAAAGGGACTCAGAGATGAGTCTTCCTTCTTTTTTATTTACCTTCCTCCAGCCCCATAAGCATGGATGTGTCCCTCGCCGTCCTCCTGCGATCTCCCCTTCAGCCGCAACCTTCCCCGGTAAGTGGCTCAATTACGTCAGCGCCGGACCTTCTGCGGAAGCGCGGAAGCGCAGAAGGCCCCGGCTGACGTCACTTAGTCAGACTGAGTCTGACTGAGCCGTGTACCGGAAGTTGGCGGCGGCTGAACAGGAAATTGCAGGAGAACGGCAAGGGACACATCCATGTTTATGGGGCTGGAGGAAGCCCTGGGTAAGTAAAAAAAAAAAAACAGACAGGAAGACTCAGCTCTGAGTCTCTTTAAAGGGAAGGTCCAGGCTAAAAAAATAAACAAAAATCCACTTACCTTGGGCTTCCTCCAGCCCCTGGCAGCCGTCCTGGGCTCTCGCCACAGCTCCGGTGGCTCCCGGTCCCCTCTGCTGCAGATGCCGACCTCACCAGGTCAGCATCTACTTGCGCTCCAATGTGCGGCTCATGGAGTCACACTGACGTCATCTGGATTGTACTGTGCAGGCACAACTACAGCGCCTGCGCAGTACAATCCGGATGACGCCAGTGTGACTACTTGAGACGCGCGGTGGAGCGCAACTTGGCCTCTGACACCAGAGGGGACCCCGGGCCACTGGCGGGGAGCAGAGCTGCGGCGAGGGCACAGTACGGCTGCCAGGGGCTGGAGAAAGCCAGAGTTAAGTTGATTTTTGTTTATTTTTTAGCCTGGATGTGTCCTTTAAGACTGTAATCCTACTTGCATGGACATTTTTTTTTCCCCGTTCTCTGCTCATTGCAAAACTGACAGTGAACGGCTGCTATATCATCTATAGGAGCCGTTCGCACTTGTCAGCCTGCGATGGATCCATTGGATGCATTGTGGTAAGTAGACCGCACTTCTGTGCAGTCCACTATACACTGTAATCCTGAAAGAGCAGATGCATTCCTCATATAGCCTATTGTGGTAACACATCTACCCCGGGCTACAGCCAGACCTCAGCGGACCATCAGAGCTGACACTACACTTTCCGATCCCTCAAACCGCATGTGATCTGGCGCAAGTGGGAAGTGAGCCTAAAGGTGGCCACACATGATAAAATAAAATGATCCGGCAATTCGATAAATACAATCAGATCTCCTGAAAAAATTGAAAGCTTTTTTTTTTTTTTCATTAGACTGAAAATCTGATCGGATTTCCAATTATTTATTTTTTTTCCCCCGGAATGCTGGAAATGTTTCTTCAATTTTTCTAAAGATTGTATGGTGTGTGTTAGATTGTAAATAAATATACACACCCTAGCAATTTTCTATCAACCATTTGTATGAACACAGGTGTGTGGTAAAGTGGTCATATTTTTGAAATGTTAGAATCAGTCAGAAAAATGTATTGCAATTCTTGAATTGAACAGTGCTGTGGAGTCTGAGATGGAGTCAGAGCAATTTTGGGTACCTGGAGTCAGGGCTGGGGCTGGGGTTTTCAGGCTAGGGTAATGTATTTCAATGGGGTGGTGCACACCAGAGCGGGAGGCGTTTTGCAGAAACAAATCCTCCCGGGGTGAGGCATTTTTTGGATTGCGGAGGCGTTTCTGCCTCAGTGTTAAAGAGACTCCGTAACAAAAATTGCATCCTGTTTTTTATCATCCTACAAGTTCCAAAAGCTATTCTAATGTGTTCTGGCTTACTGCAGCACTTTGTACTATCACAGTCTCTGTAATAAATCAACTTATCTCTCTCTTGTCAGACTTGTCAGCCTGTGTCTGGAAGGCTGCCAAGTTCTTCAGTGTTGTGGTTCTGCTATGAACTCCCCCTTCCAGGCCCCTCTATGCACACTGCCTGTGTGTTATTTAGATTAGGGCAGCTTCTCTCTTCTCTCTTATCTTTTACAAGCTGGATAAATCGTCCTCTGAGCTGGCTGGGCTTTCACATAGTGAGGAATTACAGACAAGGGCAGGAAGAAAAGAGCAGCCTGAAACTTCAGTGCATAAGAGATGCAGGGGGAAAGAAACACACAAATGATCTCTTGAGATTCAAAAGGAAGGCTGTATACAGGCTGCTTGTGTATGGATGTATTTTCTATGTGTGGACATACTGTTCATCAACCTACTTCCTGTTTTGGTGGCCATTTTGTTTGTTTATAAACAAACTTTTTAAAACTGTTTTTAACCACTTTTAATGCGGCGGGGAGCGGCGAAATTGTGACAGAGGGTAATAGGAGATGTCCCCTAACGCACTGGTATGTTTACTTTTATGTGATTTTAACAATACAGATTCTCTTTAAGTATAGGAAAACCGCAAACCGCTCTGAAAAATGGCAGATCAGAGCGGTTTGCCAGGCGGTTTTGTTACAGAAGCTGTTCAGTAACAGCTTTACTGTAACAATATATGAAATATGCTACACTGAAATCCACAGCAGCAATCCGCAAAACGCCAGCGAAACGCCTCATAAAAATAAAAAAGCGGTTAAAAATCTGCTAGCATTTTGCGGATCTGCTAGCGGATTTTGGTGTGCACCAGGCCTCAGAGTTGGTCAGTGTGTCATAAACTGAGGAGTCAGAGTCTGAGTCGGATGATTTTGTACACTGCCCTGTTAAGTATTAGACTAAGGAGTCAGAGTTGGAGTAGGTGGTTTCATAATCTGAGGAGTCGGAGTCAGAGTTGGATGATTTTTGTACCGACTCCACAGCCCTGTTTAAAAAATTGTATGGTGTGTGGCCACCTTAAAGAGGAACTACAGCCTGAACAAACATACTGTCATTAAGTTACATTAGTTATGTTAATTAAAATAGATAGGTAATCTAATCTCTTACCCTCCTTGTTTTAAAAGAACAGGCAAATGTTTGATTTCATGATGGCAGCCATCTTTTTGGTTGAAAGGAGGTGACAGGGAGCATGAGACACAGTTCCAACTGTCCAGTGTCCTGAGCACCTCTCCCAGTTGCTAGGCAACGTGAACAACAACATAGGAAATCCCATCATGCTCTGCACAGCATCAGGGAAAAAAAGCCCGGGCTTTTTTTCTTTGATGGGTGGAGCTTAGCTAAAAATTCAGCTAAAAATGATGCTTTGGTAAGAAAAACAAAGTTCTGATACTGTTAAAGAAACACCAAGCCTTTTCAGTTCTGCTGAGTAGATTTTTAATCCGAAGGTTCTCTTTAAGCCTCATACACAGGTCTAGCTGTTACAGCCCATGTACAGAGAGGTGGCTACACTGTGCCTGTCACTAGCTCCTGAGAGGGAAGAAATGATTAAGCTCTCCTGCCGGTAGCCGCTCTGGTCACAAAGGCACAAAATGCCCTCCAGCTTATAACTATTACATCAGGCAGGTCAGACTGGGAGATTAGAACACCAGCAGCCTCATGTTCCCAAATTGTGGCTGGCAGCCAGCGTAAGATGTCAAATTGAATTCTACCCCGTGCCAAATCGCCAGTTCCTCTGAGGTAACGCAGACCTGTGCTGTCGATGAGCTTATAGTATTCTGAAGCGGACCTGAACTCAGAACTTCCTCTCTGCTCTAAAAAATAAGCAACAGCATAATAACCTTTAAAGAAAAAATGTCTTTGTTACAGCCAATACAAATCCTGCAATAAATATACAGTTTATCTGCTTCCTGCTTTCATGGACGCAGACAGGGCTAGCAAATTAGCTGCTCTGCCAAGGCAGCCAGCTGTCACGGCTGAGAGATCAAATTACAGTTGTGATTAGGTACAGATGATGGGGAATTAGACAGGCTAAACTCTCCAAATACATACAGGGTGCATTTCTCTTTGCACTTTGGTTTGCACTTGCACGGATGAAAATCTGATCCACGTAAAAATTGACCTGTGGAATGTATCAGTTTTTAAAAGGCATCAGTTTTCCATCCGGACCCTCCGTTTTTTTAGCGCGTGGTCAATGCGATCCGGAAAAATTGCTGCAGACCCAAACTTGCAGTCTGTTCGGCGGAACTGGCCAAATGGATCCGTTCTAATGGAGCAATGTGAACGGATCCTGTTGATTAACCACTTGGTGTCCCTATGACGTTAAAATCTCTGCACTCTCCTTCTTACAAAATCTTAGATAACACTGTTTGTTAATCTCTGACAGGATAACATCACTACAAGGAATGTAAAGGAATGACTTCAAACCCCTCTTCTCCTCCCAGGGAATTATATGGCAGAGTTGATTAGTAAACAAGTGTAAAATACACATTCTAGGAGCAGACAGTAGAAGATTGTATGCATTACTGAATTGTTACATCTAGTACATTGTCAAAACAAATGAACTATTTAAATAAACAGGAGCTGCACAGAAGAAAACTGCCCGGGCATTTTTCCCCTGATGCTATGCAAAGCATGATGGGATTTCTGTTGTTGTTCTTCTGCTGTTTTTTTTATTTTTTTTATTTTTTTATTTGAATTTGAGATTTTAAGTCTAGTGCGCACAGCTGGGAGTGGTGATCAGGACACAGGACAGTTGGAACTGTCTCCTGTTCCCTGTCACCTCCTTTCAACCAAAAAGATGGCTGCCCCCATGAAAAAGGTGGCTGCCCCAATGAATCACAAACATTTGCCTGCTCTTTTAAAACAGGGTGGGTAAGAGATTATATTACCTATCTATTTTAATTAACATAACTAATGTATCTTAATGACAGTATGTTTGTTTAGGCTGAAGTTCCCCTTTAATACTGTGCAATCCCCCTTTAAAGGGACTCCGAGCACCTCTCATGGGCATGCCTTTGAGACTCTAGTCAGTACAAAAATCATCCCACTCCAAGGGCTTGATTCACTAAAGAGTGCTAACACAATTAGCACGCCTAAAAGCTTTGGTGCTAAGTAGTTAAAGAGGAACTTCAGCCTAAACAAACATACTGTCATTAAGTTGCATTACTTATGTTAATTAAAATAGATAGGTAATCTAATCTCTTACCCACCATGTTTTAAAAGAACAGGCAAATGTTAAGCTTCGTACACACGTCTGATGTAAGGCAACGACGGGTCCGTTGTCACCTCCCACTGGGCGGGTTTTCAGCAGACAGTACAGCACAGCGTGTGTAGAGTCTGTCGGTGGACTGATAAGGCTGTTTCTGAGCGATCCGCCTAGCTACGAACCATAAGTATCATTCATATTCTATGAGTATTATACAGTGTTAGCCATTAGTAAAATTAAGAAGTTTTGAATCATCCAAAGGCCCCATTCAGTTGGTACGCATTTTTCTTTCTCTTCTCCATAGCAGTGCATTATGAAAAATCTTTCAGTTAAACAGCGTATAGTGTGAACTGAGCCATTGGGAAACATGGGCATTACTTTGAAAATCACTTGTCCTTTCAATTATAACTGAAAGCAACTGTTAAGTGTAAATGGGGCCTAATTCAAAACTTCTTGCTTATATTCTTTGAAAAATTGGTGCATAAATCTTAACTCCTGCCAGGTTATATAAACCTATCAGCACAACTATAGCAGCACTATTGTAGAAAAACTGATTACAATTCCCTTCTGAATGTGTATTTGCATTGCAAATATTCCAGTAAACCTTCTGTACCTCCGCAGGAGGAAGTGGGGATGCAAGAGAGAGAATTCAGAGCTGGGCCATTCACTGAGTTGTACTGTTGCCATGGCTATACGGAAGCATCATTTAGGCTACATTCACAGTAGTGCATTTGCAGTGTAACAGCCGCCATGCAGTGCACCATCTATATGACAGTTGCAGTGCGGCATGTGCATTGTGTTATAAAGGCATGCACCATCATAATATACTTAAAGAGAAAGTGTAACCAAGAATTTAACTTTATCCCAATCAATAGCTGATACCCCCTTTCCCATGAGAAATCTATTCCTTTTCACAGATGGATTATCAAGGGGCTCTGTATGGCTGATATTGTGGTGAAACCCCTCCCACAGTGTGATGTCAGGACCATAGTGCTGACATCACACTGTGGGAGCCTTGTTGCATTGTGGGAAATAACCGTTGTTTCCAACTGCCAAAAAAGCAAGCAGCATCTCCTTCCCCTGACATCACCTGCCAGCAGTTAAAATGTCACCATGTGATAAAGTCAACCACTGACTAAATAATTTTATACATAATTATTGTAAAAATGAAGCACTTTTGTTCATTACATTATTTTCACTGGAGTTCCTCTTTAAAGCAGATCCGAGATGAAAAACTAACTGTAACAAGTAACTTGTCTATATATCTTATCTAACGTTAAGATAGTTTACACAACAAATCTAGCTGCAAACAGTTTTAATAGAATATGATTCTTTCTTCTTGTGATACAATGACAGCGGCCATGTTGTTTGTAAACATTACACATAGGCAGGCTTATCTGTATCTTGAGCAAAAAAACCTAATCCCCCCCCTCCTCCCCTCTGCCTCTGAAATCTCTGGCTAGTAATACCTCCCCCTCCTCCTGCCCAGACTGAGCTCCCATGAGCCCTTGCTACTGTCTGAAAGTGCCTTGGCTCTTTGAAAACCTGTGGGCGTGGCTTGTTTAGTTTATAGGGGATTAGAGTATTAAAACAAAAACAAAAAAGTATTTGGCTTGAGAAATGCCCTATAAACAATAGGAAAGGAACACAATTATGCAATGAGTAAAAGTTCATCTCGGATCCACTTTAACCACTTTATTCGCCACTACAGTATATCTACGTCCGCTGTGACTTCATCTACGAGTCAGTAGATATACGTCTTGTAGCAGAAGCAGTGCTGTGCAGGATTGGGCTTGCTCCTGTGCACATTTCTGGCACCATCTGATGCACCACTAATTGGTGAATGGGAATATGTGTTTCCTGAGCTAATGAGATTGATTTTTACCATTAAAAAATACTTTTATTTCATAGTGAAAAATACACTCTAGCATTATTCCAGAATCCAATATCTTCACCATAAATTGTGACAGGAACATAATCTACGTTTTTTGATAAGAAGTAAGAATAGCCAAACAAAATGTGTTTTTTATCTACAGTAGCACTTTTTAATTGGTAAAACTGAGAAATGTTTTTTTTTTCAGTTTTTTTCCTTGTTTTCTCATTAAAATTCATAGAAAACAAAATTGTTCGAGAGGAAAAAATGGCATACAATGAAAGCCTAGTTTCTCTCTTTCTCTCTCTCTCTCTCTCTCTCTCTCTCTCTCTCTCTCTCTCTCTCTCTCTCTCTCTCTCTCTCTCTCTCTCTCTCTCTCTCTCTCTCTCTCTCTCTCTCTCTCTCTCTCTCTCTCTCTCTTCCCCCCCCCCCCCCCCCCCTCCCTCCCCCAAAAGGGATTTTTTTGCCATTGAAGGTGATTTTGGCTTCTGCTCGGGAATCTGAACGAACTATCCGCCAAGAAAGCGGATTTCAGATAGGAAATCTGAGTTTGCTCGGATAGTCTATTCCATAGGTTCTCAACGTGTGGTACGCGTACCCCAGGGGGTACTTCTGAGGGTTCTAGGGGGTACTCGGGCTTGATATACTTAACCAAAAATAACAAATTTAGAGTTTTAGAAAAATGATAAATCTTATTTAAACAGCACCAAATTAGTATTTTAGCTAATTAAAAGCAATAGTAAATGATTGGAAATGGTTTAGAACCAATTATAATGTACTACGATTAAATATATATTTGTCAAGGGGTACGTGTGATAATGTTTACTATGCTAGGGGGTACTTGGTGAGTACAGGGTTTTAAAAGTGGTACATACCAATAAAATGTTGAGAAACACTGGTCTATTCGGATTTTAAAAAATATCCGAAACAGTTCGGATTATCTGGATAGTCCGGATATCTGAAATCTTGCTGAGCACCACTGTTAACCAGTACACTATACCTTAAAGCGGGCCCAAACCAAACATTTTTTTTTAATTCAAAATATTTAGTTGCACCACTCTGACACATACAAAGATAAATAAACACTCCTTTAACCTTCCTGGCGGTAAGCCCGAACTGAGTTCGGGCTATGCCGCCGGAAGGCACCGCTCAGGCCCCGCTGGGCCGATTTGCATAATTTTTTTTTTGCTGCACGCAGCTAGCACTTTGCTAGCTGCGTGCAGTGCCCGATCGCCGCCGCTACCCGCCGATCCGCCGCAATTCCTCTCGCCGCGGCCGCCCCCCCCCCCAGACCCCGTGCGCTGCCAGGCAGCGCTATGGGGCAGATCGGAGTCCCCTCTGACGTCACGACGTCGATGACGTCGGTGACGTCATCCCGCCCGTCGCCATGGCGACGGGGGAAGCCCTCCAGGAGATCCCGTTCTTTCAACGGGATCTCCGGATCTCCGATCGCCGGCGGCGATCGGAGGGGCTGGGGGGATGCCGCTGAGCAGCGGCTATCATGTAGCGAGACTTTGTCTCGCTACATGAAAAAAAAAAAAAATTTAAAAAAAAAGATTTGCTGCCCCCTGGCGATTTTTTTGCAACCGCCAGGAGGGTTAAGCCTATGAGCATTTCAGTGCATGCTTTTCACCCTTCTCTTTTCATAACTAGGGTTATACAGCTGGCAGCCATTACTTCTGAGCTTAGTAGGAGGTTTTAGATCATGGGTGTGTTTGTCATCAGCTACCCTCCCTTTACAGGGGGGCGACGTCTATGTGAAATATCACACAAGGTGAGATCACCTCCCTTGTGACATCATCAGTAGCAGCCTGTGTTTTTTTTTTTTTATCTCCTCTACTTCCTACTGGTCGTGTGCTCATAATTATCACTTCTATAGATATTTTGAATAGTGGTAATCATTAAAGAGACACTAAAGCGGAAAAAAAAATATGATATAGTGAATTGGTTGTGTACTATGAATAATTACTAGAAGATTAGCAGCAAAGAAAATATTCTCATACTTTTATTTTCAGGTATATAGTGTTTTTTTCTAACATTGCATCATTCTATAATATGTGCAGATTACACAACACTCAGCATTCAAAATGAGTCTTTCAGAGCAGTCTGTGAAGTAATGATCTCTCCTCTGGCAGAGAAAAAGTAAATAGTCCAGGAACAGTTGAGATAATAAAAGTCAGATAACAGCCCTCTCCAAGACTAACTTAGTAGGAGAGCTTAATGGCTTGTTTGCATAGAGATAACAACTGGAGTTTCTCAACTCTTCCTGTACTGGAAACAATTACACTGATGTATCTGATCTAATGTTTTATTTCTTAGCTGTGCTACACATACAAATCATAATATCATCATTTTTTTTTCGCTTCAGTGTCTCTTTAACAAGCTGTTCCCCATCCCCTTCTTGCACCTCTGATACTGTTGTTGCCATTGGCAAGTTTTGGTGCGCCGTAATCAATTGTTATGTACAGAGTGCTTGGGGGGCCCCAATGTAAAACTTGCATCGGGGCCCACAACTCCTTAGCTACACCACTGTTGGGGCGTTATCATTGCGTTGTGGTACCCTGCAGTAACGCTAAGGCAATGAAAGTCTATGTGGCCTTTCATACTGGAGCGGTGCGACGCGATGCACCGGAAATGACGTCTTTCTCCGCACTTCTGACACAAGGGAAATCGCTTGCGTGGCGATGAAGTCAGCTAAGTCTATGGCGATGCAGACTTTTTAAGAAGTTTTAGCGCTGCGGCATGCATGGCCGGAAGCGTATTATTTTCAGCACACTTCCGCACAATTTGTATTTCCGCCACAGGAAATGAGCACTAGAGAGCCTCACTTCCTGCTTGGCTTACTGCCAGAAAAGGTATTACCGCGGAAATGCCCGAAGGCCTTTTTTAGTGTTTTGGTGCAATGCAATCATGTAATTGCATTGCAACAGGCACGCAGGTCGGCAGTGTGAAACCGGCCTCAGTAGAGGATGCCCATTTGTTCCACAATAAAATGCACCATAAATTACTTTTTTCCTATGTTGTTCTCACTTACAATAAGTTGTACAAATCTGACATGTTTTGACTAGACCAGCTCCTCATGGGGGATTCCCAGGGTTTTCTTTATTCTCAAAAGCACTTGCTGAACAGAAGTTACTCAGTCCAGCTGCCATAATAGCATGCAAGCAGTAGGGAGGCTGTCTGGCATAATTACATACATTTTTTTTTCCATTGAGTTCTTTTCTAAAGGATAAAGGAATGGTGAGAATCCCTGCAAGGGAGATGAACTAGTCCAAAATGGTCAGATCTGTCAGATTTTTACTGCTTACTGTAAACAACAGTGACATGGGAAAAATTTATGCTGAGAAAAAAATGTATGGTGCAATTTACTCTGAGAGAAATGTACTTATAAATATGTATTTTATATTTTATAATTTTTGTTTGTATTTAAATTTAGATTTTTCTTTGCACAGTAGAAAACACTCCACAAAAATAGACTTATTAGGTCAAGACAAAATAATTAGACATAACTGAGTTAACAGCAGTAACAGTAACCCATTTTCGATAGTCATGTGGAGAAAAAATATATCCTATAACGTCTTTTAGTGGATATGTTCCTTAGGTTACAAGGATGGTAATCTACAAAGAGTCACCCATCTCACTGTGGTGGGCCCATGGGGGTATAAAGCTGTTGTCGTATAACAGGAAATGAGGTGACCTTTCCAGACCATCGTCCTGAAAGGGGTAAAGAACCCCCAGGAAGAGATAGGGATGAGGTAAGAAAAGGAGAAAATGAAATACAGAAAGGAAAGAAAAAAAGAAGAGAGGAGAAGGTGGCCTGCCAGCCCACCAAACCATATAATCCACTTCCCAATGGGTCAAAACGTTAGTGTACATTCTACCCAATACTAATTATAGATTAATATCCCTCCATACTTTTTGAAAGATATGTACCTTATCTTGTATGACTATATTTTTATAATTTTTGGTGATAATGGCCCTTTAAGGCAGCATGGCGGCAAGTGGTGAGCGCGGTCACCTTACATTGCTGGAGTCCCAGGTTCTAGTTCTGAGCAGCTATGATCTGCAGGGAGCTTATAGCTGCCCCTTTGTTTGTTTTGGTTTCTTTCAGGCACTCTCGTTTCCTCCCGCATTCAAAAAAAACAAACCGGTATGATAACTGGCTTCTGAGATGAATGTGGGGACTGTGAGCTGCTGTGAGGGATGATTATACTGTACTATTGACATTTTATATTGTGTCTTTGTGTTGTTATAGGCACAGCTCCTGGAACTCAGAACCCAAACTACCAACTGTCAGACAACGTGCGGAAAAACAACCAAGGTGAGACCGCTAATACCGTGTGCAATGCCCCAAATTATTTCCTCAAATGCCTCTCCTTCCTTAAAGGACCACTATTGTGAAAGTCGTCAAATTTAAAATACATGTAAACGGATACAAATAAGAAGTATGTTTCTCCCAGAGTAAAATGAGCCATAATTTACTTTATTCATTAGCCGATTCCTTTACGTTTGACTGATATTTTCCTTCCTGCTTGATTAAAGTGAACCAGAGACGAAGCACCCTCATGTATTTTACCCTATATATCAGTGGGAACATTAGAGAAAACACCTACCCTGCTCTCTGTTTCATCCTTCACTGCTCAGCCTGCTTCTTATCAGCCCTGATAAAATCCCCGACCGAGCATTCAGTCTGGCTTTGCTCAGAAATCATTATAGCTGAGTCTTCTTCTCTGATGTCTTTTTAAGCCCAAGCCTGCCCCCTTCTGGCTCTGCTTTCCTGTTCTGTATACTGCAGCATCACAGAGAGCTGTGATGAGATGGGAGGAGCTGCTAATGTAAGGGTATATTGAAAAAGTTTTTTGTTTTTTTTTAATCTATATTTGTTAGGCATAAGAGGTTTTTTTAAAAAAAAAAACCCACAAAAAAACTGCACACCAGAGCGGCGAAAATACCAGGTATAGTATTTATTTTGTCAAATCTATCAGGGGATATGTTTATTTTGTGCCAAATCGTTCATCTCTGGTTTCCTTTAAGTACATTTGTTGCTTCAGGTCGATATCAGCCACTTTCCATTGATTTAAGCAGAATGGAACATAATCGATTCTCCCACAATCTGTTAAAGGGAAGGTTCAGGGACGCCTTTAAAAAAATAAAAATCCATATCCACTTACCTGGGGCTTCCTCCAGCCCGTGACAGGCAGGAGGTGCCCTCGCCCCCGCTCCAGAGGCTCCCGGTCGTCTTCGGTGGCCGACCCGACCTGGCTAGGCCGGCTGCCAGGTCGGTCTTTTCTGCGCTCCAAGGACGGGCTATTCTGCGTCCCACGCGGGCGCGCTGACGTCATCGGACGTCCGCTGGGCTGTACTGCGCAGTGCGCACAGCCCGGAGGACGTCCGATGACGTCAGCGCGCCCGCGTGGGACGCAGAAGAGCCCGTCCTTGGAGCGCAGAAGAGCCCGTCCTTGGAGCGCAGAAGAGCCCGACCTGGCAGCCGGCCTGGCCAGGTCGGGTCGGCCACCGAAGACGACCGGGAGCCTCTGGAGCGGCGGCGAGGGCACCTCCTGCCTGCCACGGGCTGGAGGAAGCCCCAGGTAAGTGGATACGGATTTTTATTTTTTTAAAGGCGTCCCTGAACCTTCCCTTTAAAATAATTGAATTGAACAGGAAAATTGAAAAGTGTATGGGCAACTTTAGACATGATGAATAGATTAGACATTAGATTTGTTAAAAAATACCAAATCTAACAAAAATGGATTGAAAACTGGAGCCTTGTCAATAAATTTACAAAGGGCAGTTTTTATGAAGTGGGCTGCAGGAGTATACTTGTATTATGGATTTTGCTCTATGTCAAGATACAGGCATGTCATTTGATTGTATGTGTTTGTACTGATTGTAAACTAGCTGCAGTGTGTGCTGATTTGAAATGAGAAAATCTGCTTAAAGGACTTACGAGGCGAAATTAAAAAAAAAAGTTCAGTACCTGCAGCAAATTTGAATGCACAGAGGACGCCCTCCGTGTAGTTCCGCCGGGTCCTCGCTGCTCAATCTCCCACTGGGCCAGCTCCCGACCCCACAGCCCGGGTCGGGCTCTCATGCCTCCTGTAAAATGGCTGCCTGAGGTTGCCGCGGCTGCGCAGTCCGCATAGACGAGAGTATGGCTGCGTAGCTCTAGTGCCTCCCTCTCCGATCCATGCACAGGAGACAGCCTGTAGAATGGATCGGGGGGGGGGGGGGGGGGAGGGGAGAGGCCCTAGAGCTGCGCAGCCGCACTCTCGGCTATGCGGACTGCGCAGCCGCGGCAACCTCAGGCAGCCATTTTACAGGAGGCATGAGAGCCCGACCCGGGCTGTGGGGTCGGGAGCTGGCCCAGTGGGAGATTGAGCAGCGGGGACCTGGCGGAACTAACGGAGAACGCGGATGGCGTCCTCTGTGCATTCAAATTTGCTACAGGTACTGAACTTTTTTTTAAAAATGTTTGCCTCTTAAGTCCTTTTAAAGGAGTTATAAGCCAAAAAAAATAAAAAATGCGTTTCACTTACCTAGGGCTTCTACCAGACCCATGCAGCCATCTTGTGCCCTCATAGTCACTGCTGCTTCAGTCCCCCGCTGGCAGCTAGTTTTGTTTTTGCCGACCTCGGAGGTCGGCGGGCCGCATTGCGTACATTTTTTACGCATTCCCGCTGGTGTAGGAACATTAACACATACATTTTTACGTGTTAGTTGTTTAATGCATACATTTTTACGCATTGAACCACCGACGTGTAAAAATGTATGTGTTAATGTTCCTGCGCCAGCGGGAATGCGTAAAAATGTACGCAATGCGGGCCCGCCGACCTCCGAGGTCGGCAAAAACAAAACTAGCTGGCGGTGGGGGACTGGAGCAGCAGTGAGTGACTACGAGGGCACAAGATGGCTGCATGGGGCTAGTAGAAGCCCCAGGTAAGTGAATCTCATGTTTTTTTTGTTTGGTTTTTTTCTTGTTTTTTTTTTTTGCCTGATAATTCCTTTAAAGCAGATCATATAACTTTTCCAGAAACTCAGTGGGGGACAGCTATTCCCTCTATGCAGCCAGATGATTGGGATGACCTCTTTATGTCAGTCGGGCTGCACATAATCATAATGCTGAAATCTGTCGGGAATCGGGCTGCAGTGTATGGGCAAGCAACAGATCTCTCTCTGAACAGATTGGAGTTCTGTCTCTTGGTCGATCTGTCCATACATCGTCTGATGTGTGGCCACCTCAAGTGTTTGGAAGGGACACCGTATCATGGTCCCCATGCATCGTTTCTCAATGTACTCAATAGTGCTGCGTCCATTCTGCACAGCATTTTCCCATGGGACACCTGTGAGATGACAGAATAACGTTGCATGTTGTGTATGCGAACTGTGAACACTGCCATTGAATCACTGTGTCCGCATTTTAGCTGACACTTCCATGTCCCTCGCCCGGGCCCATATGCAATTCATTTTATCACCTGCTTTTTCTCCTGGGTGATATTTTCAAAATTGTCAATAACATACATTTAAAACGACCAGCAAGCTAGAAAATACTGAAAATAATTTTGATACATTTTCACCAACCTTTTGGTACTTTTTGAGTTGCAAAGTGCTGAAAAAATATTTTAAATAGAAAATGAAAAATGATCTCGTAGGAGAAAACGCAGGTGAAAAAGTGAATTGCATATGGAGAAAGGCTGGGGTCAGCTGCAGAGTTAGGCTAGAGCTAAAGGGGTTCTCTGGTGGTGCTAAAAAAAACAAAAACCGACACTTACCTGGGGCTTCTATCGGCCCCCTGCAGCTGTCATGTCCCACGTCGTCCTCCTCCGATCTTCCGTTCCCCACCGCCGGTCCCGGTCTAATCTCGCTTCTAATTAGACTGCGACTGCGCACGTGCTCGTTCCCGAGCGCGTTATCTGAAGCTTACTGCGTAGGCGCAGTACAAGAAAATGTTGTACTGCGCAGTAAGCTCCTGAGGAAGTATGCGGGAGCGAGCACTATTCGTCTAGTCAGACGATTATTAGACCTGGACTGGCTGCAGGGAACCGAGAATTGTAGTAGGACGGCGCGGGACATTACAGCTGCAGGGGGCCGATAGAAGTGTCGGTTTTTGCTTTTTTACCACCACCAAATAACCCCTCTACAGCAAATCTGTAATGACAAAAAAAGCCAGATACTTACCGGTATCTATAGATAGTGTAGGCTCTGGATTCTATAGAGCCTTTCCGCCCTCTCCCGATGTTGGTGTTCCAGTACCGTCCCCCATTCAAATGTGCCTTTTTCATGCGCCTAGTAAAATATTGCTAGAATTAGCGATATTCTACTGCTGGACTCCAGTAGTAAAATATCAGTAATGTTTATTGATATTTTACTATGGCTAATCCATAACCCTTCTCTCACACAGAACCCTTCCACTACTGATGCCTAACCATAACCACCCCTGGTGATGCCGTTTATAAAAGCGGCAAAGAAGGTAAAGAGAGAATTTCCCTTCTATGACGCAAATTGCGGCTTTCCTAATAGGCACCTGTGGCGGCGCCCTTTTTTTCCATATGGGCTTCTGCGCCCTTTTTCCTGATTTGCTCACAAGTGTGCTGCTCTGTACTGCACATGGGACAGAAGTGCTTCCACTGTTCTCCCCAGGCTCTTATAGTCGGGTGATTCACCCGGCATGTTTTGGTGAGCACCTGGCTGTCATCGGATCACCACCTCCTCTGCTGTAAGCAGAGTTGTGCAGAGAAGCGCCGGCCCTGCATTCTCTCATCTCGCCTTGCCCAGCTACTTTTTCATGCCACCCGGCTGGAAAAAACTTCTGTGGAGAACACTGCTTCTGAGGGCTCTCAAAAGTTCCCAAACGTGTATTCAACAAGTTGGGTGAATACCTGGAATGGGGGTGTCAGCGCTGAAACAGGGGCACAGAGAGGGAAAAGTGAAGGATCTATACTATAGATAGGATCCAGAACCTTCTCTCTCCTGAGGTGAGTATCTGATGTTTTCTTTTCAATTTGGCTTCAGTGTTACTTCTACAGCAGATACAGGAGTAGAGCTAATCGTAGTAGTGTAACAATGGGAGTGATAAATAATGCAAGTCTTATATGTATTAAAGATGTAATATGAAAAGTGTGAAATAATATTGTAATATTTGTCTTTCTTGCGCCTGCCAGAGCTCACCTCTCTGCGACAGAAGCATGCCACCGTGGAGAAAGAGTACCAGAAAGCACAAAAGGTAAAGTTTGACTTCTTGTTAAATGGGACTTTCCACTTTGAAATAATTTGAGGCGGGGATCACACTTGGGGGAATTGCTTGCATTTGGCATGATGTGAGATCACATGCGAAAACACACATCATGCTTACCTATGGACATTCGTATTCAAGTGTTACCATTTGCGCTTCTCTGCATGTGGGAGCAAAAATACTGATTTAGTGTACTTTTTACTCGATACTTATTACTGACAGGCAGCTGTCGTTCTACATGTGGGGAAAACGAAAATAATCGTCCTTGGAAAGTCAGCCGTTCTGCACTGTATGGGGGAGGTGTAAAATCTCCCTGGCAGAGTCACTGAGGGTTTTTGTCTTAGAGAATGGGAATACAGAGCTTATCAGTGTGCAGTTTTGTCCTTGTTTATCTGCCATGCATGGCATTCTTTCTGTGTAATGTTACTTGCAACTGTCTGGTTAAAGTGAACCAGAGACGAAGCACCCTCATGTATTTTACCATATATATCTGTGGGAACATTAGAGAAAACAACTACCTTTCTTTCTGTTTCATTCTGCACTGCACAGCTTGCTTCTAATCAGCCCTGATAAAATCCCCGACTGAGCATTCAGTCTGGCTTTGCTCAGGAATTATTGTAGCGGAGTCTGTGTTCTCTGGTGTCTTTTCAAGCCCAAGCCTGCCCCCTTCTGGTTCTGCTCAGGAATCATTATAGCTGAGTCATAGCAAAGTCAGACTGAATGCTCAGTTGGGGATTTTATCAGGGCTGATTAGAAGCAAGCTATATAGTTAAAAATGAAACAGACAGCAGGGTATGTGTTTTTTTTATCTGTGTACTTTGTCTCTGGTTCACTTTAAAAATGTATTCCACTGCACCACTTGTCACATGACTGCAGCACACCAGTAACTGTTTGTTCAGCAGCGTTTAAAGAAAGCCCCTCCCTCCTTGGTGATTTTATCAGGGCTGATTAGAAGCAAGCTGAATAGTTAAAAATGAAACAGACAGCAGGGTAGGTGTTTTTTTTATCTGGGTGCTTCGTCTCTGGTTCACTTTAAAAATGTATTCCACTGCACCACTTGTCACATGACTGCAGCACGCCAATAACTGTTTGTTCAGCAGCGTTTAAAGAAAGCCCCTCCCTCCTTGGTGATTTTATCAGGGCTGATTAGAAGGATTCCTTCATCCCATAGGCGAGGAGTGTGATGCTGTTACAACAAAGGGTTTCTAAACCTTGTAAAAAGTGTGATGAATGCTAAAATAAAGGAGGTGATTATATGGACAAATTGCATGTCTAAAATAAAGTTCTGCACCTGCGCAGTACACTCAGGACAATGTGGACTTGATTGACAGAGGTGCACACACAGGCACAGTAGAGGAAGACCTTGAGGGCAGCCTCTGCACCTGCGAGGATCCCGGGCTGGCGGGTGGGAGCAGAGCTGCAGCGCTGGACGTATCGGCGGCAAGGGGCTGGAGGAAGTAGATTGGAGGGAAGCTTATTTTGGCTGAAGTTTCCTTTAAGTGAAAACTGATCTTACTTGATGACTCTCCTAATTAAATGGTTTGTTGGGTATTGGCCACAGTTTGACACACCCCTTTTTTTCAGAATTTGCATTTAAAGTGTACCAGAGCTGAAAATGATTTTATACATACCTGGGGCTTCCTCCAGCCCCATCCGCCTGGATCGCTCCCACACCGCCGTCCTCCGCTGCCCACAGCTACGAGAACCGGGTCCCCACACTTCCGTCAGTCGGAGCCAGTCTAGCGTAAGAGAAGTGCGCTGTTTGCATATCTCTCCAGCAGCCACTGGAGAGATACGTAGAGGGTGCACTTCTCCTGCGTAGGCTGGCTCCGATGACGTCAGTGATGGTACCCAGTTCTCTTAGCTGCGGGCAGCGGAGGACGGCGGCGTGGGAGCGATCCAGGCGGATAGGGCTGGAGGAAGCCCAAGGTATGTATAAAATCTTTTTCATCTTTCATCTCTGAGTCCCTTTTATAGTGAACCTCCGGACTAAAAATCTACTCAGCAGAACTGAAAAGGCTTGGTTTTTCATTAACAGTTTCACAGCATCAGAACTTTGTTTTTCTTACTAAAGCATCATTTTTAGCTGCATTTTTAGCTAAGCTCCACCCATCAAAGAAAAAAAGCCCGGGCTTTTTTTCCCTGATGCTGTGCAGAGCATGATGAGATTTCCTATGTTATTCACGTTGCCAAGCAACTGGGAGAGGTACACAGGACAGTTGGAACTGTCTCATGCTCCCTGTCACCTTCTTTCAACCAAAAAGATGGCTGCCATCATGAAATCAAACAATTGCCTGTTCTTTTAAAACAGTGTGGGTAAGAGATTATATTACCTATCTATTTTAATTAACATAACTAATGTAACTTAATGACAGTATGTTTGTTTAGGCTGGAGTTCCTCTTTAAACATTTTAAACAACTGGTTTTAGCTACTTCAGAAAGACTGTAAAAGTGCTCTTCCATTGACTCGCTAGGTCTGTATAACAACACCCTTCAAACAGGTCTAGGGTGGGGGGGGGGGGGGGGGGAGGAGCTGCCATGTGACATCATCACAGTCCATCCAGCGTCAGGCAGTGTGCTGAGCCCTGGTGCTGCCAAGTTCCCCGCAATGCCCCTGCACCTTCTTACAGATCTTTTTGTTTCTCTTACAGGCACTCAGCAAAAGCAAGAAAGCGCAGGTAAGATGGAGTCCATCATGTGTCTTGGTGAAAATTGTATTTTTAAAGGGAAGGTTCAGGGAGGGGATTAAAAAAATAAAAATAAATTTCCACTTACCTGGGGCTTCCTCCAGCCCGTGGCAGGCAGGAGGTGCCCTCGCCGCCGCTCCGCAGGCTCCCGGTGGTCTCCGGTGCCCGACCCGACCTGGCCAGGCCGGCTGCCAGGTCGGGCTCTTCTGCGCTCCATTTCCTGGCACTTCTGCGTCCCACGCCGGCGCGCTGACGTCATCGGACGTCCGCCGGGCTGTACTGTGCATGCACAGTAGCACGGACCCGATCGGGCTTGACTTTTTCCACTGAAGCCCAAGCAGGTCCCTGCTACTGCGCTCCTCCCAGCACTGGATCGGCCTGACAGAGGAGAATGGGGACACCTCTGGAGGATCCCGAGGCTTCTCCTTCATGAGATAAGTTTTTAAATTGATCGTAAAACTCTGATTTTGTAAAAAAAAAAGGCGATCTCTTCAATTTAGCTCTTACATTACAAGGATTAAATGGAAGCTGAATTGAGAGAAATACAGAAGCTGCCATCTTCATTCCCTTATAAACAAGGCCAGTTCCCTGGCTGTCACGATGAGCTTGCAATGCCGCCCAGTGTACTTCAGTGGGTGGCATTGCAGGAAGTGGTGAGATCGGTGGAAAGCAGTGCAGGATCCAGAAAGTAGGAGAGCCATTGCGCTCCCCGCTGCCTGGCTGAACATAATTACATTTTGAGCAAATAGCTGGAGGGGGGAGAGCGGAAGGCGGGAGCCCCAGGTGAGGGAGGGGGGTCCGCTGTGCTCGCTCAGGCGGCAAAAAATACAGAACCGGCCCTGATAGGTAACACTGAACAATCTTATTGACGAATGAAGAGTATGCCTAGCCAGCAAAGTCCCCAGTATCAGGGACCGTCTGGGATCGCCTGATGCCGGATATATGTCCGGTTGTTTCAGCAACCAGCCAAATAAGCACAAACCCGCCCCCCCCCCCCCCTTCCCAGCATAAAGTACTCGCCAAACCTCCAGCACCATCTTCTAACTTTCCTGTAGCTCCTAGCGGGTTTCCCGTGTTCTCATTGTATGGCTCCCGATGTCACCTGACCCGCCCATGTACTCCCTTGTACGTACGACGAAAACCCGCTACGAGCTACTGGGAGGTTAAAGATGGCTTTGGAGGCTCCGTTAGTATTTGAAGCCCTGCATACCCCCAAGAACCCCCCAAAGCACAGTCCCTGTTCTCCCCTTCGGAATGCCGGTTAGTTGAGACTTCCAGTTGTATGAGTTCCGGATAATGGGGACTTTGCTGTAATATGTGGATTCTGATTCTGCAGCATCTGTAATGTGCAGGGGGAACTTCACAGGGGGAAAAATCAGGGCTGATGATTAACTAGCCTTCTGATTAATCAGCTGCTGGTTCATTTATTAGCAGTTCCCAAATCTGATTACTGTATGTACTCGCATATAAGCCGAGGTACCCACGTTTCCCTCAGGAACCAGGATAAAGTGAATGACTTGTGTATAAGCCCCCTCCCCACAGTAGCCAATGTGCCTCCAATACAAGTCATCCCCTCTCCCCATAACCAGATGTGCCCCAAGGATGATAAAGCTGTGTCTCAAGATACCACTAGATGGCAACATAGATATGAGACACAGCGATTGTCACACAGGAAGAACATCTGACCATTGCACTGCTGACTCATTGCTTGCACTCTCCACTCCACAAGCCAGGGGACACAGGTAGTCTTGAGCAGTGCACTCTGCACACCATATTGCAGGGGATGGGGGGGGGGGGGGGGGGGGGGGGGTGGAGCAAAGACACAGCAGGGAGCCAGCTGGTAAGAGCAGGATCACTAGTGTGCAATCCTTACACTCCTCTGCCAGTAACAAAACCTGCTCCACCATCCGTTCTGCTCCACTGACTCGCATATAAGCCGAGGAAGTAACTTTACAACACATTTTTTTGTGTTGAAAAATTTAGGCTTATACGCGAGTATATAGGGTATCCTTCTGAAAAACTCTGGTTCAGCCCACAAATGTCTATTCCCATGGCACTTTTCTAGCAGCTCCAGTCTTCGCACATGGCTGCTCCCTATGGCTGATGTATGGCACATGATCCGGTACATGCGATGACTGTTTCCTGTATCCGCAGGATGTGGAGGCATTGCTGGGGGAGAATGAAATGCTACAGGGAAAGCTGCATAGTCAGGAGGACGACTTCCGGTTACAGAACAGCACCCTGATGCAAGAACTGTCTAAGGTATGCAGGAATAAACCTGTAATGGAAATGTAAACATTGGTGGAATGATAAAATCTCTCAGTGCAACTATATATAGTGCAATAATTTCCGCCGTCATTACAGAACTCTCTGTATGACGTTGACACTGACAAGTACTCTGATGGAGCACCTGATCAGAAAGTGGTAACTCGGTCTGTCTTCAAATGAACTGCTCAGACTGTGTGCTAAGGCAATTTTGAATGGTGATCATGCTGTGTACAAAGTCTAACTTGGTTTTATGGTGTTGTTTCCTGTACAAAGTGGTGGGGAAGGGAGGTTACAATAGCTTATAGAGGCACCTACATTGTTCCATGGAATCACAAGTCATGGAATATAAGTCAACATTTTGAGTAGATTTAAAAGATATGTACCATCTACAGTACACTCTAGGTTCAGGGATCTTCAGCAAAAACAGGGACCCCATAACAATGTTAATGGCCCATCCAACTGAAAACATACATACTTACCTCCCGCGTTGCCAATCTCTTTTTTCTCTCCCGTGTCCTGTTTGTCCACTGTGATTGATGGAATTCTCCATTTCCATTTTTTAAAATGGTGATGACCCCCTAAAAGCTTTCGGGTCAGTAGTTTGTTAATCTGTAATATTTCCCACTGGAGCCATAGGGAAACATGGACATTACCTTGCACATCAGTTGCCCTTTCAGTTAAAACTGACAGCAATTGATATAGTGGAAAGGACCCTAAAGCTTTCAGCTACTGCACAGACAAGTCAGACTAAATCTAGTCATAACTGGAAGGAATTGGCGTTAGAAGAAATTGGTGACCTTCTGAGAGGAACTGACGGTGAGGTAAGTATGTAATATAAATTTGCAGGTACATCATATGTTTATTTTAGATAACATTACTTCAGGTTCCCTTTAAAGTGGGGAAAATAAAAGACATACATTGGGCAGCAAAGGCACAAGCTGGGCCACCCCCTCTCTCTGGGTCCCATAGTTATAATTGTGGCTGTAGTTATGCCTCTGGTACTCGCAGTGCAGTAAAGCTAAACTATTCTCGGCAATAGCAATTGCCATTACCTTTTTTCCATCTCCCATTTGCCTTTTTGCATGTCTGAACGCTCCTGGACCATGTGAGAGCGCCCTCGTGTGTCTGCTCCCTGCCCCTCACCTTTCTTTTCTGTCTCGTAGCTCTGCTCGCAAATCGAACAGCTAGAGGCTGAGAATCAGCAGCTGAAGGAGAGAGGTCCATCCCTGGATCGCGCCCCCGGCATCACAGAAGGTGAAATGAGGCGACTGCAGGCAGAGAACACGGCGCTGCAGAGGACAATCGGATGTAAGAGATGTTGGCCGTTTTCCCTCTCTCTTATAGAAACCTCAAATACAGTCATTGCCAAAGCAAGGGGAAATGGGGGTCATAAGAGGGGGGCTGGGGTGGGTTAGAGGTATAATAAAGCAGTTTGTATACATTTTTAGATTTACAGTTCATTTATGCTCCTCTGTCTGTGGCATGCTGTGACATACTGTGCAGCGATTGTCACTGTAGATTCCTCCTCTGTCTGTGGCATAGTGTGCAGCGATTGTCACTGTGGATTTCCCCTCTGTTTGTGGCATGCTGTGACATAGAGTGCAGCAATTGGCAATGTGCATTCCTCCTCTCAGCCTGTGTCATGCTGTGACATAGTGTGCAGCAATTGTCACTGTGGATTGCTCCTCTCCCTGCAAAATGTAGAGTTTTCTCTCATCTAATTAGTGAAAGTCTGGGAATAGTTTCATAAATGTTTTCTGTACTTTACTTCATAGGCAATCGAATGATTCAGGGCTGCTAGAAATTGATGCTCTGACTTATTAAAATAGCTGCTTTTTCCTGAAAAGCGCCCACAGGGACCAGTTACATTTCTTGGTTATTGTTTTTAAATGACTAGGAAAACTGACCCTACACAGACGCACAGTAACAGGCCACAGGGAGGATAATTGCAGTACTCCTAGGGGAGATCCTTTTTCTCTAACAGGACAAATTTGTTGAAGTCGTGAATGTTGTTTTTCTCGCTCTGATGTGGTTTCGGTGTGGGACCAATGCTGGCTGCTGCTGCTTCCCACTTTATAATAATAATTCCAGTATTTGTATTGCACTTTTCTCCTGTCCTCAAAGCGCTTGTGAGGCAGCCACTAGAGCGCACTCATGAGGCAGCAGCAGTGTTAGTGAGTCACCCCCAAGAATTCCTTACTGAATAGGTGCTGGCTTACTGAAATAGGAAGAGCTGAGTTTTGAACCCTGTTCTCCTATGTCAGAGGCCATTAACAATTACACTATTCAGCCACTATCTAGCCACTTTGCATTATGTTTGGCTCACTCTAGACCACCAGGGAAGCTATAATGGGGGGATGCCCTACATCACCCTGGATGCCATATGGGGGAGGAAGGAGGAAAGCACTAGACAACAAGGCATTGTGTAGGGGAGCGAGAAGCACAACGCACCAGGGAATGATATAGGGCAGGGATTTAGGAACACTAGACACCAGGGAATGTTATAGGAGAGTGAGCAGGAAACTGTATAGGGGAGATAGGTGGGCCACTAGACTCCAGGGAACTGTATAGGGGAGGGAGGTGGTCCACTAGACACCAGGGAACTGTATAGGGGAGGGAGGTGGTCCACTAGACACCAGGGAACTGTATAGGGGAGGGAGGGTGGGCCACTAGACACCAGGGAACTGTATAGGGGAGGGAGGGTGGGCCACTAGACACCAGGGAACTGTATAGGGGAGGGAGGTGGGCCACTAGACACCATGGAACTGTATAGGGGAGGGAGGGTGGTCCACTACACACCAGGGAACTGTATAGGGGAGGGAGGTGGGCCACTAGACACCATGGAACTGTATAGGGGAGAGAGGGTGGGCCACTAGACACCAGGGAACTGTATAGGGGAGGGAGGTGGTCCACTAGACACCAGGGAACTGTATAGGGGAGAGAGGGTGGGCCACTAGACACCAGGGAACTGTATAGGGGAGAGAGGGTGGGCCACTAGACACCAGTGAACTGTATAGGGGAGGTAGGTGGGCCACTAGACATCAGGGAACTGTATAGGGGATTTAGGTGGGCCACTAGATACCAGGGAACTCTGTAGGGAAGAGAGACATTATTGGTTGGCCTGCGACTTAGTCCTGGTGTTCAGTTTCGGCCCACTTTGTATTTGAGTTTGACACCCCTGGGTAAGGTCAGCTCTGGTGCCCCCTGGTGGCCTGTGGATAGCAGGTTTCTATGCTGCACCTCTTTATTAGGTGAATATTGGCTATGGAAAGAGGAATGGTAATTTGTTAGGACGTGTAATGCTATGTTACTGTATGTTAAGAGGGGAATAGTATTTTATGTTGGGGGAGGTAAAAGTTAGGTTAATGAAACCAAGTAGTATTTAAAGAGGAACTTTACCGAAAGATAGTAGCAGGGAAAAAAAAAGTGAACCAACACATTGCAAAGCGAGAAGTTAAAAGATAGAAGATAGATCAAGAAACTATTGATATTCTCCATGTAATGTGCTCATACTGTTTGATCCCCTATGAGCTTGCAGGTCATCATCTTCACTACTGGCAGGGATGAGAAAAAAAGACAAGACCGCACCCACAGCCCAACCATCGTCATCATCAGGAGACACATGTACTAAAGCTAGATTGTCACGTTATGAGCAATGAGCATCTAATATGTGTGTAGCTTAATGGTGTTAACAATTTTACTCAACTCCTACCTGCTCTTAAAGGACACCTAAACTGAAAGGGATATGGTGGCTGCCATATTTATTTTATTTTAAACCATGAGCGTTGACTTGCTGATCCTGTGCCTGTGTGGCAAATGAATCCGTGAAAACGGATCTGATCACCGGTCGATCCGAACCGTTTTTACTTTGTTTCCGCTCCGCTGCTTCCGTTCCTTTTCTCCACCTCTCCCCTCCACGACCCCCATCTCCAAAGTGTATTTTTCTATTTAGAATGGTCCGTTTCCGTTTTCTCATTGCCCCCAATGCAGTGCTTCAGGACCCGTTTCAGGTCCGCTGGGCTGCGGTGTCCGGAAAATTTGGTGCTGCAGGAAACTTGCGGTCCGTTCAGCGGAACGTACTGGACAGATCCGTTCGAAAGGACGGATGTGAACGGTTCCATAGGTTAACATTAGATCCATTTGCATCCGTTCCGTTTGTACCGTACCCTTTCCGTTTCCGTGAACGGACCTTTTTTTAACGCATGTGTGAACCGGGCCTTAGCCTTAGACCCTGTACAAGCATGCAGATCAGGTGTTTCTGACTGAAGTCTGATTAGATTAGCTACATGCTTGTTTCCGGTGTGATTCAGACAATACTGCAGCCAAAGAGATCAGCAGGGTTGCCAGGCAACTGGTATTGTTTTAGAGGAAATAAACATGTCAGCCTCCATATCACTCTCACTTCAGGTGTCATTTAAAGGACACATCCAAGGACAAAAAATTGAAAACAAGATCTACTTACCCGGGGTTTCCTCCAGCTCCTGGAAGCCAATATGTCCCTCGCCGCAGCTCCGGTGTCCCGTGGGTCCCCTCTGTTGCAGATTCCGACCTCGCCAGGTCGGCATCTTCTGCACCTATGCGAGTGCATTGCTCATGATTGCGTTCATGTGGCCGGAAGCATTCTGTGCAGGAGCAGAACTACTGCACCTGCGCGGAACGCTCCCAGCCATGTGAGCGCAATTGCGAGCGTCGTGGCTGCATGTGAGCGCAGGCACAGAAGTAGCCGATCTGGCGAGGTCGGCATCTGCTATGGAGTTGATCCTGGGACACCGGAGCTGCAGCGAGGGACAGAACCTGGAGGAAACCCCGGGTAAGTACATCTTGTTTTTTTTTTTTTTGTCCTCGGACATGTCTTTTAAAGTTTGAGTAATAGCTACACATGAAGGAGTGCGTGGCTTGGTTTCTTGTGGTATGATGGAGGATATTTGCACTAAGCAGACACCACCTAGGCCATTTGTCAAGGGGTGGAGGCAACAATCATTTAGGCAGTAAACATTTAGCAAGTGACAGCCAAGTCCGTGAGTAATTTATAGCTCTACATAGAAGGATGTGTGTGTTTGCGGATTTGGGTGGGGATGGCCACATTGTGTGCTCCATTATTATCAGCCAGGGGCCTCTTCTCATATATTTGGTTTTTTTTTCTGTACTTTGCTCTTTCAGCACTACATGAACGCCATGAGAAGGAGATTGCCTCTCTGAAGGGCCTGGAGCCTCAGGCTAACGGTCACCGCGCTGTGCACTCTGACGCAGAGGGAGACGCAGCAGACGCACAAAGTGACGTACAGGTGACTCACCCAGAATCCTCCTGCACCACTGTCATAGCATTACACGTCTAATCCAACTCAAAGGCAACAGTGCATTACTGAAAGCACTGTGCGTATTGCACGATGCTTGGGGTAATGGAAGTCTATGGGTGACACACGTAGGGCTTGATTCAGTAAGTCAAATAGCATGCCTTATCAGAGTTAGCACGTCTTAATCCAACCACAATCCATAAAATGACAAACACATGACACTGCGGCAGAGTTCGCCAACAGGGTCGTATGCATAGCTCCGCTCCCCACTTAGTGACGTACTCCCCGCGGGGCAGGAAGTATGTCTCTGGAATTTTCCTGTCGGTCCACACCAGTGTTCTCCCCAGAATTTTTTTCCAGCCGGGTGGCATGAAATAGTAGCCGGGTGGGTTGAGATGAAAATGCAGGGCAACTCTGCTTACAGCATAGGAGGAGGTGAGCCGATGACAGCCGGGTGGTCACCAAATCTAGCCGGGTGGAGCACCCGGCTAAAAGAGCCTGGGGTGAACACTGCACACTTGCCCGCCGTGACACATGGTGCTCCGACATTTACACTACAGGCTTGATTCACTAAGACAAATAGCAGGCGTTATCAGTAAAAACAGGCCTTTATTATATTTCCATTAAAAGCGTTGCAAGCATTGCAAAAGACCACAGCAAAAGTCAGTCAGAGGAGAGAGTGACAAGCATGGTAAGAAGGTCTACAGCTGTTTCGCACTCAGCACGGAGTGCTTCATCAGGACCTGGATGTGCCCAGCCGCTTTGTGCCTCTACCCTGCCTATACTTGTTGGAACTTGATTGGGCTGGCAGCACTCCGGAGTACTTTAGGGCGCTGAGTCTTGTGCACCTCCTTTTCTACCAATTGATAGCAGGCGTTATCAGAGTTAACATGGCTTATCAGTTAACACACCTTATCAGAGTAGCATAGCGAGCGCTAAGAACTTATGCCTGCTAATTGGCAATGACGAGAGCGCCACTCGTCCTGCCCTGAGCCCCTGCGGGTCCAATCACTTTAAAGGACATTCTCCCCGCACTTTGGCCCAATAGGCTGCCAGTCGCTTGACAGGAAACTTGAGAGGCAGCCTATTGGGCCAAAGTGCGGGGAGAATGTCCTTTAAAGTGATTGGACCCGCAGGGGCTCAGGGCAGGACGAGTGGCGCTCTTGTCATTGCCAATTAGCAGGCATAAGTTCTTAGCGCTCGCTATGCTACTCTGATAAGGTGTGTTAACTCTGATAAGGCAGGTTAACTCTGATAAGGCCTGCTACTTGTCTTAGTGAATCAAGCCTGTAGTGTAAATGTCGGAGCACGATGTGCAAGTGTGGACCGACAGGAAAATTCTAGTGACTTACTTCCTGACCCGCGGGGAGTAAGTCACTGAGTGGGGTGCGGCGCTATTCATGTGATCCTGTTGGCGAACTCTGCCGCAGTGTCATGTGTTTGTCATTTTATGGATTGCGGTGGGATTTGGCAGGAGCATCCCATCCCAACCGCAATGTAAAAAATAAATGTAAAACCAGCCTCAAGTCCTCCAGAGCTTTACACTTTTCTCCAGCCTTAGATAAGTGAGAACCAGGACCTATATATAGAATGGGATTCACACCAGCATTTCTCGATAAATAATTGTCTGTCGGAACAGATGTAATCTGCATTTACAAGTCTCTTCTAAGATGTTCCTCTTTAGCTATGAGACATGCTGGAACTCGTGTTTCCATTATTGCCGCAGGCCGCAAAGGCCTGTACTGTCTGAGGCTGCTGTGTTTGTGATCGGTTAGCAAAGTCTGCTTTATTCAGCAGCTGTCTTTTCTTTTCCAGGATGGGGAGCAGTCAGGAAGTTGGCAGCCCAGAGAAGATAATCTACAAGGTGGGTATTCTGCACCATACAAGTAATCATTTATGCAAAACACTCACAGCAAGTTGTATCTGTAATAGTGATGAAGACAACTTGGTTGTAAAATGTTATTGCATTGCAAAAATAAATTATACCAGTTTGGAAAATGGATTGAGTGGAACAACATTCTATACTGGACTCTTTCACCAGCATTGAGGATCCCTCTGTAGAAAGGGTCCCTTCTCTACCCATACCAGTCAGCAACCAACCAAACTCAGGTGTGCGTGCGTGCGTTAGCAGTCATTTTCTATGCCAGAACAGCCCATTTATTTAGTAGTGTAAGTAGTATAGTTCATCACTCCCTGGAGATTTTAGACTGATTTATGTGCATGCATGTGTTCCCTTTAAACTGTGTTCCCTCCCCCTTTTCTCTCTGTAGCACAGTACATGCAGCCCTGCTGCCTCTCCTCCCCTTTTCTCTCTGTAGCACAGTACATGCAGCCTTCCTGCCTCTCCTCCCCATTTCTCTCTGTAGTACAATACATGCAGCCTTCCTGCCTGTCCTCCCCCTTTTCTCTCTGTAGCACAGTACATGCAGCCTTTCTGCCTCTCCTCCCCCTTTTCTCTCTGTAGCACAGTACATGCAGCCTTCCTGCCTCTCCTCCCCTTCCCTTTTCTCTCTGTAGTACAGTACTTGCAGCCCTCCTTCCTCTCCTCCCCCTTTTCTCTCTGTAGCACAGTACATGCAGCCTCTTGCCTCTCCTCCCCCTTTTCTCTCTGTAGCACAGTACATGCAGCCTTCCTTCCTCTTCTCCCCTTTTCTCTCTGTAGCACAGTACATGCAGCCCTCCTTCCTCTCCTCCCCTTTTCTCTCTGTAGCACAGTACATGCAGCCTTCCTGCCTCTACTCCCCTATTCTTTCTGTAGCACAGTACATGCAGCCTTTCTGCCTCTCCTCCCCCCTTTTCTCTCTGTAGCACTGTACATGCAGCCTTCCTGCCTCTCCTCCCCTATTCTCTCTGTAGCACAGTACATGCAGCCCTCCTTCCTCTCCTCCCCTCCCCTTTTCTCTCTGTAGCACAGTACATGGAGCCCTCCTGCCTCTCCTCCCCTTTTCTCTCTGTAGCACAGTACATGCAGCCTTCCTTCCTCCCCTCCCCCTTTACTCTCTGTAGTACAGTACTTGCAGCCCTCCTGCCTCTCCTCCCCCTTTACTCTCTGTAGCACAGTACATGCAGCATTCCTTCCTCTCCCCCTTTTCTCTCCGTAGTACAATACTTGCAGCCCTCCTGCCTCTCCTCCCCATTTTCTCTCTGTAGCACAGTACATGCAGCCTTCCTTCCTCTCCTCCCCCTTTTCTCTCTGTAGCACACAGTACTTGCAGCCCTCCTGCCTCTCCTCCCCCTTTTCTCTCTGTAGCACAGTACATGCAGCCTTCCTTCCTCTCCTCCCCCTTTTATCTCTGTAGCACAGTACATGCAGCCTCTTGCCTCTCCTCCCTCTTTTCTCTCTGTAGCACAGTACATGCAGCCTTCCTGCCTCTCCTCCCCTTTTCTCTCTGTAGCACAGTACATGCAGCCTCTTGCCTCTCCTCCTCCTTTTCTCTCTGTAGTACAGTACATGCAGCCCTCCTGCCTCTCCTCCCCTTTTCTCTCTGTAGTACAATACATGCAGCCCTCCGGCCTCTCCTCCCCCTTTTCTCTCTGTAGCACAGTACATGCAGCCCTCCTGCCTCTCCTCCCCCTTTTCTCTCTGTAGTACAGTACATGCAGCCATCCTGCCTCTCCTCCCCCTTTTCTCAGTGTAGCACAGTACATGCAGTCCTCCTGCCTCTCCTCCCCTTTTCTCTCTGTAGCACAGTACATGCAGTCCTCCTGCCTCTCCTCCCCTTTTCTCTCTGTAGTACAGTACATGCAGCCCTCCTGCCTCTCCTCCCCTATTCTCTCTGTAGTACAGTACATGCAGCCTTCCTGCCTCTCCCCCCCCTTTTCTCTCTGTAGCACAGTACATGCAGCCTTCCTTCCTCTCCTCCCCCTTTTCTCTCTGTAGCACAGTACATGCAGCCTTCCTGCCTCTCCTCCCCCCTTTTCTCTCTGTAGTACAGTACATGCAGTCCTCCTGCCTCTCCTCCCCCCTTTTCTCTCTGTAGCACAGTACATGCAGCCTTCCTGCCTCTCCTCCCCCCTTTTCTCTCTGTAGTACAGTACATGCAGCCTTCCTGCCTCTCCTCCCCTCCCCTTTTCTCTCTGTAGTACAGTACTTGCAGCCCTCCTGCCTCTCCTCCCCCTTTTCTCTCTGTAGCACAGTACATGCAGCCTCTTGCCTCTCCTCCCCCTTTTCTCTCTGTAGCACAATACATGCAGCCTTCCTGCCTCTCCTCCCCTTCTCTCTCTGTAGTACAATACATGCAGCCTTCCTTCCTCTTCTCCCCTTTTCTCTCTGTAGCACAGTACATGCAGCCCTCCTTCCTCTCCTTCCCTTTTCTCTCTGTAGTACAATACACGCAGCCTTCCTTCCTCTCCTCCCCTTTTCTCTCTGTAGCACAGTACATGCAGCCCTCTTTCCTCTCCTCCCCTTTTCTCTCTGTAGCACAGTACATGCAGCCTTCCTGCCTCTCCTCCCCTTTTCTTTCTGTAGCACAGTACATGCAGCCTTTCTGCCTCTCCTCCCCCTTTTTCTCTCTGTAGCACTGTACATGCTGCCTTCCTGCCTCTCCTCCCCTATTCTCTCTGTAGCACAGTACATGCAGCCCTCCTTCCTCTCCTCCCCTTTTCTCTCTGTAGCACAGTACATGCAGCCTCTTGCCTCTCCTCCCCTTTTCTCTCTGTAGCACAGTACATGCAGCCTTCCTGCCTCTCCTCCCCTTTTCTTTCTGTAGCACAGTACATGCAGCCTTTCTGCCTCTCCTCCCCCCTTTTCTCTCTTTAGCACTATACATGCAGCCTTCCTGCCTCTCCTCCCCTATTCTCTCTGTAGCACAGTACATGCAGCCCTCCTTCCTCTCCTCCCCTTTTCTCTCTGTAGCACAGTACATGCAGCCTTCCTGCCTCTCCTCCCCTCCCCTTTTTTCTCTGTAGCACAGTACATGGAGCCCTCCTGCCTCTCCTCCCCTATTCTCTCTGTAGCACAGTACATGGAGCCCTCCTGCCTCTCCTCCCCTATTCTCTCTGTAGCACAGTACATGCAGCCCTCCTTCCTCTCCTCCCCTATTCTCTCTGTAGCACAGTACATGGAGCCCTCCTGCCTCTCCTCCCCATTTACTCTCTGTAGTACAGTACTTGCAGCCCTCCTGCCTCTCCTCCCCCTTTACTCTCTGTATCACAGTACATGCAGCCTTCCTTCCTCTCCTCCCCCTTTTCTCTCTGTAGTACAGTACATGCAGCCTTCCTTCCTCTCCTCCCCCTTTTCTCTCTGTAGTACAGTACATGCAGCCTTCCTTCCTCTCCTCCCCCTTTTCTCTCTGTAGTACAGTACATGCAGCCTTCCTTCCTCTCCTCCCCCTTTTCTCTCTGTAGCACAGTACATGCAGCCTTTCTGACTCTCCTCCCCTTTTCTCTCTGTAGTACAGTACATGCAGCCTTCCTGCCTCTCATCCCCCTTTTCTCTCTGTAGCACAGTACATGCAGCCTTCCTTCCTCTCCTCCCCCTTTTCTCTCTGTAGTACAGTACATGCAGCCTTCCTTCCTCTCCTCCCCCTTTTCTCTCTGTAGCACAGTACATGCAGCCTTTCTGCCTCTCCTCCCCTTTTCTCTCTGTAGTACAGTACATGCAGCCTTTCTGCCTCTCATCCCCCTTTTCTCTCTGTAGTACAGTACATGCAGCCTTCCTTCCTCTCCTCCCCCTTTTCTCTCTGTAGCACAGTACATGCAGCCTTTCTGCCTCTCCTCCCCTTTTCTCTCTGTAGTACAGTACATGCAGCCCTCCTGCCTCTCCTCCCCCTTTACTCTCTGTATCACAGTACATGCAGCCTTCCTGCCTCTCCTCCCCCTTTTCTCTCTGTAGCACAGTACATGCAGCCTTCCTGCTTCTCCTCCCCCTTTTCTATCTGTAGCACAGTACATGCAGCCTCCTGCCTCTCCTCCCCCTTTCCTCTCTGTAGCACAGTACATGCAGCCTCCTGCCTCTCCTCCCCCTTTTCTCTCTGTAGCACAGTACATGCAGCCTTCCTACCTCTCCTCCCCCTTTTCTCTCTGTAGCACAGTACATGCAGCCTTCCTACCTCTCCTCCCCCTTTTCTCTCTGTAGCACAGTACATGCAGCCTTCCTACCTCTCCTCCCCCTTTTCTCTCTGTAGCACAGTACATGCAGCCTTCCTGCCTCTCCTCCCCTTTTCTCTCTGTAGCACAGTACATGCAGCCTCTTGCCTCTCCTCCTCCTTTTCTCTCTGTAGTACAGTACATGCAGCCCTCCTGCCTCTCCTCCCCTTTTCTCTCTGTAGTACAATACATGCAGCCCTCCGGCCTCTCCTCCCCCTTTTCTCTCTGTAGCACAGTACATGCAGCCCTCCTGCCTCTCCTCCCCCTTTTCTCTCTGTAGTACAGTACATGCAGCCATCCTGCCTCTCCTCCCCCTTTTCTCAGTGTAGCACAGTACATGCAGTCCGCCTGCCTCTCCTCCCCTTTTCTCTCTGTAGCACAGTACATGCAGTCCTCCTGCCTCTCCTCCCCTTTTCTCTCTGTAGTACAGTACATGCAGCCCTCCTGCCTCTCCTCCCCTATTCTCTCTGTAGTACAGTACATGCAGCCTTCCTGCCTCTCCCCCCCCTTTTCTCTCTGTAGCACAGTACATGCAGCCTTCCTTCCTCTCCTCCCCCTTTTCTCTCTGTAGCACAGTACATGCAGCCTTCCTGCCTCTCCTCCCCTTTTCTCTCTGTAGCACAGTACATGCAGCCTCTTGCCTCTCCTCCTCCTTTTCTCTCTGTAGCACAGTACATGCAGCCTTCCTGCCTCTCCTCCCCTTTTCTCTCTGTAGCACAATACATGCAGCCTCCTGCCTCTCCTCCCCCTTTTCTCTCTGTAGTACCGTACATGCAGCCCTCCTGCCTCTCCTCCCTCTTTTCTCTCTGTAGCACAGTACATGCAGCCTCTTGCCTCTCCTCCCCCTTTTCTCTCTGTAGCACAGTACATGCAGCCCTCCTGCCTCTCCTCCCCTATTCTCTCTGTAGCACTGTACATGCAGCCTTCCTGCCTCTCCTCCCCTTTTCTCTCTGTAGTACAGTACATGCAGCCCTCCTGCCTCTCCTCCCCTTTTCTCTCTGTAGCACACAGTACTTGCAGCCCTCCTGCCTCTCCTCTTTTCTCTCTGTAGCACAATACATGCAGCCTTCCTGCCTCTCCTCCCCCTTATCTCTCTGTAGCACAGTACATGCAGCCTCCTGCCTCTCCTCCCCCTTTTCTCTCTGTAGCACAGTACATGCAGCCTTCCTGCCTCTCCTCCCCTTTTCTCTCTGTAGCACAATACATGCAGCCTCCTGCCTCTCCTCCCCCTTTTCTCTCTGTAGTACCGTACATGCAGCCCTCCTGCCTCTCCTCCCTCTTTTCTCTCTGTAGCACAGTACATGCAGCCTCTTGCCTCTCCTCCCCCTTTTCTCTCTGTAGCACAGTACATGCAGCCCTCCTGCCTCTCCTCCCCTATTCTCTCTGTAGCACTGTACATGCAGCCTTCCTGCCTCTCCTCCCCTTTTCTCTCTGTAGTACAGTACATGCAGCCCTCCTGCCTCTCCTCCCCTTTTCTCTCTGTAGCACACAGTACTTGCAGCCCTCCTGCCTCTCCTCTTTTCTCTCTGTAGCACAGTACATGCAGCCCTCCTGCCTCTCCTCCCCCTTTTCTCTCTGTAACACAGTACATGCAGCCTCTTGCCTCTCCTCCCCCTTTTCTCTCTGTAGCACAGTACATGCAGCCCTCCTGCCTCTCCTCCCCTTTTCTCTCTGTAGTATAGTACATTCGGCATTCCTTTACTTCCCCTTGAGTGTTGCTATTAAATACTGTTTCTGTATTTTCAGGTTTAACACTGAAACTAGCGACACAGACAGAGGAGAACAATCTGATGAAAGAAAAGATTGTCGCATTACAGGTCAGTGTGTGTTGTGGCTGGTTGCGTATCTGATAACGTTTCAAAGTCTGAAGTACTGAGACATCTCCAGAGATCTACAGTCGCCTTCTGGGAGAATATTGTATGTGATTCGGCAGACCTGGACTCGATTAATTACCTGCTATCATGCAATGTCATTAGACTGGGTGTAGCATGAGAATTATACCAGTATATTTAATTTATACTTTTAAAAAAATTTGGTTTAATATGTCAAAAGTTATTGTTGATGAAATGACAGCTCCAGGGACAAAAGCGTTGTTTTTACACACAAAAAAAATGCATGAGTGAAGCCTCATATCAGTCTTAATACAACAGAAGTTATGAAAAAAACTACTTTATTGCATTTCATGATAGATGGAGTACCAAGATTAAAGGGAACCTAAACTGAGAGTGCTATGGATGTTTCCTTTTAAACCAGGGGTCCCCAACCACCGGGCCAAGGCCCACTGCCGGTCCGTTGGAAGTTTCAAGCTGGGCCGCGGCGGGTCTGTCATCTCCCCCCTCTTTCCCCCCCCCCCCCCCCCCCGCGGCCGGCGCTCGTGTTACCTTATGAGCTTGTTCTATTATATTCCCCCAGGCACCGCTCTCCTCTTCGCAGCATCTCCTATTACAGCAGTCAGCAGCGCGTCTTGCGGGTGCTGTAAGGAGGGAAGGGAGCAGGGCAGCGGTTCCCATGGTAAAGGCGATGCCCATCGCCGCTACGGGAAGCCGCTGCCCTGCCTCCTTCCCTCCTATCAGCACTCGCAAGACGCGCTGCTGACTGCTGTAATAGGAGATGCAGCGAAGAGGAGAGCGGCGCCTGGGGGAATCTAATCAAACAAGTGGCTGCCAGCTCATAACACAAGAGGCGGCCGCGGGGGGGGGGGGGGGAGAGGGGGGCACTACTAGGGCGCTATACTAGCAATACTGGGGCACTACCTACCCATACTGGGCATTATACTAGCTATACTGGGCACTATACTAGCTATACTGGGGCAACACCTATCTATACTGAGCACTATGCTAGCTATACTGGGGCACTACCTACCCATACTGGGCACTATACTAGCTATACTGCGCACTATACTAGCTATACTGGGGCAACACCTACCTATACTGGACACTATACTAGCTATACTGGGGCACTACCTACCCATACTGGGCACTATACTGGGCACTATACTAGCTGTACTGGGGCACTACCTACCCATACTGGGCACTATACTAGCTATACTGGGCACTATTCTAGCTATACTGGAGCACTACCTACCCATACTGGGCACTATACTAGCTATACTGGGCACTATACTAGCTGTACTGGTCACTATACTAGCTATACTGGGGCACTACCTACCCATACTGGGACTATACTAGCTATACTGGTCACTATACTAGCTATACTGGAGCACTACCTACCCATACTGGTAACTATACTAGCTATACTGGTGTACTATGCTAGCTATACTGGGGCAACTATGCTAGCTATGCTGCCACACCCCAGCCACACCTCCCAGCAACCCGCTGCGCACGACACTGTCCCCTATGTTGCGCACCCAATACCCCACCCCACCCCACCCCTTGGTTCCCGGAGAAAAATTTGGTCAGAAAGTGGTCCCTGGGCCAGAAAAGGTTGGGGACCCCTGTTTTAAACAATACCAGTTGCCTGGCAGTCCTGCTGATCTCTTTAGCTGCAGTAGTGGCTGAATCACACACCTGAAACAAGCATGCAGCTAATCCAGTCTGACTTCAGTCAGAGCACCTGATCTGCATGCTTGTTCAGAGGCTGTGGCTAAAAGTATTAGAGACACATGATCAGCAGGAGAGTCAGGGAGCTGGTATTATTTTAAAAGGAAAAATCGATATCCTTCTCAGTTTAGGTTCCCTTTAAAAAGCAGAGAGCCTGTAACGTTTGGGCTGCCAGGATCGGCGGGTCTCAACTACAATAACACCCCTGCTCGCCTGTAAATAATTCGAATTTTGAAACTCCGCCACCTCCATCGGCAAGACTGCCAATATATAGTCTTCCAAAGCTGTGGCCACTCCCACCTGTGTGTCCTCGGCTCACCCCCAACTCGGGAGCCATGGTCTGATAGGTGGTTGCTGAGCTGGGGGCAGGCCACCGCAACTGCAGGTGTGAGTGGGCACAGTTTCGGAAGTCTTCGGATAAAAATGGCAACCCTTGCTATGTTCTGTTATGACCCTTGCCAGGGCTCCAGTCTTTTATTAAATATAGAGCAGATTTAAACACATCTAGTCTGGGTTTGCTGGATTACTTTGGTATCCTCACTGGAGATGCTTGCAGGTCAGCTGTGTAAATGAACACTGATAGTTAGCACCCCCTGCTGTTGGTGTGTTGTAGTAATTTGCAGATGATGTAATATGAGTTTCCCTGTGTGTCTGGCACTGACTCTTGTCTCCCATGCAGGGCGAGATCTCAAGGCTACAGGAAGAGAATACAAAGGTAACAGAGCATCATATACTTTCAATATGTGTTATCACTAATCCTTTTTCCACTGTCTCTGTCCACTTCTCTGCCTGATATAACAATAAATGTTAAAAACACCCCTATAACTTCAGTTCCCAAAGCACAGTGCTTAGGGGCAATATTTGACCTCTCTCTCTACTTTATTCCTCACATTCAGCTCCTGTCATCTCCAACTCAATTTATACTTAGCTAGGGCTTCCTCCAGCCCCCTGTAGTCCACCTGGTCCTTCAGATTCTGTCCTGTCCCCTCTGTTGCTTTGCTGTAAGGCTATGCGCACCAAACTGATCGCACTCCCATGGCTGAGAGCGTTCCACACAAGAGCAGTTACAGTATTTGTGAACTGCGCATGTGCAAAGCTCTCCTGTAACGCTCTGAGTCTGGGGGTGCGCACAGCCAGGTCCGCACATGCACAGTGGCTTCAACTGGGCTGGTGGGTGAATTGATAGTTCCACTGTATGGGAAAACAGAGATGAAGAACACAGTAGGATTTATACTTTCCTGGGGCTCCCATAGTCTGGCCCTATCAATTACCCAACTGAGCCACTGTGCATGCGCGGTCCCAGCTGTGCGCTAACCCCAATCAGGCTCCCATAACCGGGAATGTCCTGCACATGCGCAGTTCACAAAGACTGTAACTACTCTTGCGCGAAATACTCTCAGCCACGGGAGTGCGATCAGATGGTGCGCATGGCCTCACAGCGGCGCAATAGAGGGGAACGGATGGGACCAGATACTACAGGGGCTGGAGGAAGCCCCAGTTAAGTATAAGGGCCCTTTTCCACTACCCTGCGTTTTGTGATTGCTAACGGATTGCAAAGCGCAGGGTACAGTAAAACCAATGGAAACGGCAGTGACCATTCGTGCAATTCGATTGCGTCGTGATTTTGGCCCGAGTGCAATCATCGCCCTACTGCGTTTTGTATATGATTCGGCTCTTCTATACTGAGTATAGTAGCTCAATTGCATTTGCAATCGCATTAGTGGAAATTGGTTTGAAACGCGATTGCGATCGCGTTTCATAGTGAAAAAGAGCACTAAATCATGAGGTGGTGTTCATATCAGGTAACCTGAAGTGAGAGGATTATGAAGGCTGCCATATTTATTTCCTTTCAAACAATGCAGGTTGCCTGGCTGTCCTGCTGATCATTCTGGCATCACAAATTCAGACATTCTGGCATGTCTGAATCAAGATAATATTGTCAGATTTTTTGGCATAAACATTTGATCTGCATGCTTGTTCGAGGTCTGTGGCTAAAAGTATTAGGCTGCTTTCACAGTGGGACGTTACAGGCGCACGTTAGAGCAGCCTGTAACGCACCCCCACCGCACAGCACGTTGCGTTAAACAGTAACACTTCACGTCAAGACAACGTACTGCATGCAGTACTTTATATGCGACTAAGCCGCGTTAGACTGTTTGCACATGCTCAGTATGGGTGAATTTTTTTTATTTTAGGAGGGGAGAGGAGGCGGGAAGAGGCTGCTACGTAGCCAGGCACATGGCTACTTGGCATTCACTGCACTTGCAGTGTTTACTCTTTAGAGCGGCCGCTGATTGGCTGGCGGGACCACGTGATGCGGAGAGCTCCGCTCACGTGGTCTCCGCAGCACCTCCGACAGAGCAGGCGCACCAAGAGCTGCTTGTAACTTGGCTCTTGGTAGCGTCCTGCTCCAACACCACCAGGCGTTGCGTTAGGGGCACATTATGTGCCCTATAACGTCCCCTATATGCAACGTCCTGGTGTGTAAGTAGCCTGAGAGGCAGATCATCGGCAGGATAGCCAGGCAACTGATATTGTTTAACAATAACCTCCTTAGTGGTAACCCCGAGCTACACTCGGGGTGGAAAACCGCATCCCAAAGCGGTAGCCCCGACATACACTTGGGGTAGCCGCCGGAGGTTCTATGCAGAGCAATGCGTGCAGCGGGCGTTTTACCTCACCTCCCAGGGGATCCCGACGTCGACCACCATTCTTCTTCCTCTCCTCTGAGGCTCTGCTTCCCTCTGGTGAGATCACCGTCTGTCGTCATGACAACATCCGGCAATCTCACTATAGGGTTACAGCACCACCCGGAGGACGGAGGGGAAACTGCAGCGCTGGATCCCAGGGAGGTGAGTAAGTGCAGGGGCTGCTGCAGACTCTCACGTAGTATGATTTTTATTTTCATGCTTTTAGGCTCTAAAAGCACATGAAAAAATTGTACCGCTTTTAGACCCTAAAATCAGAAGGAATCCTACCGCCAGGGAGGTTCAAGAAAAATGTCAGCCTCCATATCCCTCTCACTTCAGGTTCCCTTTAAGGAAGAAACCTCCCTTTTGAGATTCTGCTCCACTCTGACATGATGACATCACACAGTTTCTGCAGGTTTGTCTGCTGCATGCTCATGCTACGAACCTCTCGTATTACCGCATTTCAAACCACCCCCAGCCTAGACAGCTGACACAAGGCAGGTTTGCAGCTTAGATGCCTGCTGTTGTTATCAGATTCTGACCCCCAGCATTTGAGTACGTCAGCAAAAACTGAGAGTTTTCAGACCAGGCGAAGTTTGTCCTAGTTTGTCTCCACTTTCTGTTTTTGGCGGAAGAGTGGTGCACAATGTGGTGGAGGAGGTTGCACATCCTGAGATGATTTTCTGATCATCCTGTTTGTAAACAGTGGATGTGTTGACATTGTAGCCTTTTTGTCAGCTTGAATGTTTTTCATTTTTTCTGAATGAAAGTAAATCCGAGGTGAGAGTGATATGGAAGCTGCCATTTTTTTTTTTTTTTTGCTTTTAAACAATACCAGTTGTCTTGGGAATCCTGTTGATTTTCTGGCATCAGTAGTGTCTGAATCACACAATTGAAACAACCATGCAGCGGATGCATATTATATCGGCGCCGCTCAGTTTGGCGTGGGGAGAGCCGAATGACAGCTTTCTCCACTGCCGCTAAACTCACAGGCGGCGTTAAATACTATTATCCCTCCGAGTTGTCGCAACTCGGTGGGAGATGTAATTCGGGGTCTGGCAGTCGCCATAGCTCCGAATTACCGCTACGCAGGGCGCGCATCATAGTATTGCTGCTATGACGGCACCCAGTTTTGGCTCTCAGAGCCGCGCGCCGAAATGAACTGATCCGCCATGCAGCACATGCAGTCATATTTGAGTCAGAACATCCGATCTGCATGCTTGTTCAGGATCTATGGCTAAAGGTATTAGAGACACAGGATCAGGGGGGATAGCAAGGCAACCTGCATTGTTTAAAGAGACACTGGAGTGAAAAAAAAAATGATATAATGATTTGTATGTGTAGTACAGCTAACAAATAAAACATTAGGAGCAGAGACATAAGTCTAATATTGTTTCCAGTGCAGGAAGAGTTTAGAAACTCCAGTTGTTATCTATTCAAAAGAGCCATTGCGCTCCACGACTTTCAAAGTTGCAGAGAGCTCTGTCTTCTGAAGCTTGTTATCTCAACTGTCAGTCACTGTATTGTTTTTTTTTTTTCCTGCAGAGGACAGTTCAAAAGTTCACAAGCCTGCTTTGTAAAATCATTCAGAATGCTGAGTAGTGTGTAAACTGCAAATATTAGAGAATGTATGCAATCTAATAAAAAAAAAATACAACTGAAAATAAAAATATGAGAATATTTTCTTTGCTACTAATGTTCTAGTAATTATCAGTACTACACAACCAATTAATTCTATCAATTTTTTTCACTTCAGTGTCGCTTTAATAGAAAATAAATATGGCAGCCTCCATATCACTCACACCTTAGGTTCCCTTTAAAGGACACCCAAAGTGACATGTGACATGATGAGATAGGCATGTGTTTGTACAGTGCCTAGCACACAAATAATTGTGCTGTGTTCCTTTTTTTCTTTCTCTGCCTGAAAGAGTTAAATATCAGGTATGTAAGTGGCTTACTCAGTCCTGACTCAGACACGAAGTGACTAAAGTGTGACCCTCCCTGATAAAAAAAAACTCTCCTTTTTTTTTTTTTACCTCTTTCTTGCTCTTAGCAGCCAATTTCTGCTAGGAAAGTGTTTTATAGTTGGAATTTCTTATCAGTGAGGGTCACACTGTAGTCACTACCTGAGTTAGGACTGAGGCAGCCACTTACATGCCAGATATTTAACTCTTTCAAGCAGAGAAAGAAAAAAAGGAACACAGCATAGTTATTTGTGTGCTCGGCACTGTACATACACAGGTCTATCTCATAATGTCACATGTCACTTTGGGTATCCTTTAACTCTAGAGATTGCTACATAATGTTTTTTTCTGAGCATTCTAGAAGGTCAGCAGTTGTTGAATTTCTCATACTTGCTCTTCTGACAACGACACAGCCAAAATGACTGAAATAACATTGTGGTGTTTGATGTAAGCATTAACTGAAGCTCCTGACCTGTATCTGCTGTTGCCATTTCATTGGCTGGTTAGATAATTGCATGAGTAAGCAGCTGTATTGGTGTTCCTAATAAAGTGAGTGTGTGTTTATCGTTGGGGCATTAAAGGACCACTCCCACGAATCAATAAATTTTTAACCATCCAACAGTATATATATATATATATAAATATATATATATATATATATATATATATATATATATATATATATATATATATAGTATATATATGAGTCTTGCTGTGTCATTTTTTTTTAATTTTGTGATGTCCCTTTAATTTACTGTTTGCCACTGAAATCGGAGTCCGTCAGTCCCTTGCATAACGTTGACGGACTTTTGTATCTAATAAACATTGCAGGGGGAGCCTTTGCAGGGTTTGGTAGAAAAAAGACGAGATGGTTTTGCCCTGCAATCCCAACTGTGAAGGATCATTGCGCTCGTGCTTACCCCTCAGCAGTAGCCGTTATTTAGAAGGACCCCTCCGCAGGCTTTTAGGGTGGCAGCTGTCAGCGCAGACTTTGCTGCGTAATGAGCCGCTCTCCCTCTACCTTGATTCGCCTGCGGGTCTGCCAATGCCAATGAGGATGTGTAGAGGGGCTGAGTGACTGCGGTGGCAGAGTCAGTATGGGCTTCCCTCTGTCTATCGCCGCGGCTCACGTCCTTATGACGTGCGGCGTAATGAGCGCAGAGCTCGCTCTGCTGTACTGACAGAGCGTACAGCTTCTGTCTTTCGCCACGCCTCCAGCCCTGATGACGTCGTCATTGGCAGACCCGCAGGCGAATCAAGATAGAGGGAGAGCGGCTCATTGCGCAGCAAAGTCTGCGCTGACAGCTGCCTCCCTAAAAGCCTGCGGAGGGTTCCTTCTAAATAATGACTACTGCTGAGGGGTAAGCACGAGCGCAATGATCCTTCACAGTTGGGATTGCAGGGCAAAACCATCTCATCTTTTTTCTACCAAACCCTGCAAAGGCTCCCCCTGCAATGTTTATTAGATACAAAAGTCCGTCAACGTTATGCAAGGGACTGACGGACTCCGATTTCAGTGGCAAACAGTAAATTAAAGGGACATCACAAAATAAAAAAAAAATGACACAGCAAGGCTCATATATACTATATATCTGTTGGATGGTTAAAAATGTATTGATTCATGGGAGTGGTCCTTTAAGCCTGCAGTATATTCACCCAGACATAATTCTGCTGTCCTCATTCTCTAACAGGTGTCTGAAAAGCTGAAGAAGAAACATGACAGGTAAATCATCTTTATTGATAAGCCAATAACTGTAAATTAACTTGGATGGCAGTTCTCTCAGTACAGGGAATGGTAGAAATCTGCCTGATCAGAACCAACCTTCTGCTGACAGAGCTGAATTTCATTGATTTATAAATGAGACAAAGAGATGTTTATTTGGCAAGGTTAAAGCAGGTCTAAACGAAATACAACCACCCAGCGTATACAGGAGTAGCGAGTCTTAACCCTGAGACTGCCAGCGATATTTTTTTTTCTTTTACAAAAGTGCCAGATATGTTTGTATTGTGTTTATTAAATGTTTTGCCAAAATCTGTGTGTACCAAAGTCCACATTAGTCAGTAGGATTATTACTAAAGAGTAATTTAAGTGGGGGGAAAAAATCTGTTTAAAGAGTCTCTGAAGTCTCTTTTTTCCCCCCTGATTTTCTCATATAGTCCTGTTAAGTGTTAATGCCTAAGTGAAATCGCCGCATCACCACGGCAGATGACAGATTTATTGCTGAGGATTAGCCCTGCAAAGCTCCCGGGCTCACAGGGCTTCAATTCCTCAATGAGGCAGAGCTTTAGGCTGTAGCTCTGCCTCCTCCGCAGTTAATCTCTGCGGATCGCCGCCTCTCCCCACCTCTCTGTCTTCTTTCACTTAGAGGGGCGGAGACAGGGCCGGCCCGCTCATGAGGCGGGGTGAAACTTTTGCCTCAGACGGCAAAGTTCTAGGGGCGGCATCCGCCCGTGCGGGGGTGCCGGCCGCCGAGCTGGAGGGGTAGCTGGCAGGACGGGGGTATTGGGCCTAGCGGTGGGGAGGGGGGTCGGACCCCCCCCCTCCCTCGCCTGGGTTTCCCGATCTGTTCTCCCCTCCAGCTTTAAATGTAGCGTAAGCAGCGACAGACAGTAAGAGGCACGGGCGTGGGATCACTCACCTCTTCCTCGTTCCAGCGTGCGCTCCACTGACGTCACTTCCTGCAACGCCGCCCACTGTATTGTACGTGGCCAGCATTGCAGGAAGTGACGTCAGTGGAGCACACGTTGGAACGAGGAAGGTGAGTGATCCCCCGCCCGTGCCTCTTACTGTCTGTCGGCTGCTTACGCTACATTTAAAGCTGGAGGGGAGCGCAGATCGGGGGTCCCAGGCGAGGGAGGGGGGGGGGTCCGACCCCCCTCCCCACCGCTAGACCCGATACCCCCGTCCTGCCAGCTACCCCTCCAGCTCAGCGGCCCCCCACGGGGGGGGGGGGGGGGATGCGGGTATGGCGTCGGCAGTTTTTTCAAAGCTTGCCTCAGGCGGCAAAAAGTATAGGGCCGGCCCTGGGCGGAGAGGAGGCGGAGAGGAGGCGGAGGCCCACGGAGATTGATTGTGGAGAGGCAGAGCTACAGCTGAAAGCACTGCCTCTCCAGGAAGAAAAGCCCTGCGAGCCAGGGCAGCATGATCTGTGACCTGCAAAGTCGTGGAACTTTGCAGGTCGCTTTCTCTATATTAAATCACCCATCTGCCGCGGGGATGCTGCGATTTCACTTAGGCATTAACTCTTAAAGGGGAACTGAAGAGAGGTATATGGAGGCTGTCATGTTTATTTCCTTTTAATCAATACCAGTTGCCTGGCAGCCCTGCTGATCCTCTGCCTCTAATACCATTTTCATAGCCCCTGAACAAGCATTCAGCAGATCAGGTGTTTCAGTGGTTCAGACTAAGTCAGATCTGACAAGACTAGCTGAATGCTTGTTTCTGGTTTTATTCAGATACTACTGCAGAGAAATAGACCAGCAGGGCTGCCAGGCAACTGGTATTGATTAAAAGGAAATAAACATGACCGCCTCCATATACCTCTCTCTTCAGTTCTCCTTTAACAGGATGATATGAGCAAAATGGAAAAAAAGAGGCTTCAGTGTCTCTTTAACTTACCTGGGGCTTCTTGCAGCCTCCTGCAGTCTTCCTGTGCCCGCACTGTCCTGTCGCAACCCTCCAACAAGCAGCAGCGACCCTCTCAAAGCTGGCCAGCAGGAGGCTAATGAGCATGCACGGATCTGAGCTACAGACACAATGATCATGAGGCATGAGGCTAGAGGAGGCCTCAGGCAAGTACAAACACTTCTTATTACATCATCTCTGATACACTTTGAAATAGCTCTGTCACAGAAATCACAGTTTGCTGTGCAGTAAGGAAATCCCAGTGACTTCTTAGGATGTACAAGAGAGAGAGGATGTATTTTGGGCATTATTTACTTTTTATGACTCTCTTCCTGACAGTTACCTGCGGCTGCAGACAGACAAGGAAGCTCTGTACAATGACAGCAGGTGGGTGCCGAGTAATGTGCTCCTGGGTCAGCTGACTCCCCTTTCCCACCATCACTTGCTCACTCTATTCTGTTTTCAATCTCTCTGCAAACAAGAACGAAAATTGAAGAGATCCAGCTGAGAAAGGAGGAAGAGCTGAAATCCTTTACGTTGCGGAACCAGAAGCTCCAGCAGGATCACCAGGGGGCACTACAGGTGAGTGCTGGCTGCATTGCCACTGCTGTTCAACCAATAGGGCTAGAGCATGATGGGAGTTCAGCTCTCCTACAGAAAGTCTCCAAATGGAGGAACTGTGGCCAGTTTAGTCTGCCAAGAGGTACTTCCTTTGCCTTTGAAGCATGAGGTCATGAGTTGTTCTCCTGGGTCAGAAAAAAAACAAAAACAAGTGAAAATAACGTTCTGAATAATATTACTTTTTTTTTTTTTTTTTTCAAATTAGTTTGTCCATTGTTAACAAACTTCCTCACCCCAATTTGCAATTTTAATGTTAGCACAGGAAGCTGTCAGGTGTCCGGGGGCTGGATACCAATATACAGCAATACATGGCTATACGACGAATACACTTTGATTGCAGCACAGGATATACAGGGGTTGGACAAAATAATAGAAATGCCTAACATTTTGGCATCATAATCTTTGAACATGTTTTAAGCAATCAAAACTTGACCTGTTAAATTTTTTTGTTTATTTTTATTTGATATGTTTAATTAAAATAATTGTTTTTTACAGATATTTAAACCAAAGTTGGTTATAATTTATAAAAATGGCAGATCTCTAAGACTTTCAAAGAGGCCAAATTGTTGGTGCTCGTATGGCAGACACTACTGTAACAGAAACTGCCCGAATGCTTGGCATTTCAAGAGGTACTGTCTCAAAAGTAATGACTGCCTTTGAAAGAGAAGGAAAAATATCCTCAGCAAAGCACAGTTCTGTTTGAAAGTCGAAGTTGTCTGAGAGAGACCGCCGGACTCTAAATCGAATGGTTAGAAAAGCTCGCAAGACCACAGCTACTAAAATCAGTGCAGAGCTGAATGAACACCTACAGAGCCCAGTTTCCACAAAAACTGTTCGTCGTGAGCACAAATCTGGATTCCATGGAAGAACTGCAATTAGAAAACCTCTGCTCTCAATGACAAATGTTGCAAAGCGTTTAGAGTGGTGTAGAAACCACCAGAATTGGTCCCTCGAGCAGTGGAAAATGTGATTTTTCTCTGACGAATCATTGTTTACCTTGTTTCCGACCTCCGGCCGAGTGTACGTTTGGAGACAGCCGAAAGAAGCATTTCATCCAGACTGCCATCTCCCAACCGTAAAACATGTCGGGGTTCTGTAATGATCTGGGATGCTATTTCTTGGAAATCCGCCGGGCCAATGATTTCCCTTCATAGAAGAATTAACAGCCGGAATTTTGGAGCGACCAAGTTCATCCTATGGTTCAAGAACTCTTTCTGGAGGGGAATGCCATCTTTCAAGATGATAATGCCCGAATCCATACAGCTAGAATTGTTAAAGAATGGCACGAGGAACATTCTAATGAAGTTTAGCATCTCATCTGGCCACCACAATCCCCAGACATCAACATTATTGAGCTTTTATGGTTGTTCTTAGAGATTCAATTAAGAAGTCGATTTTCGCCGCCATCGTCTCTAAAAGAACTAAAGGGTGTTTTAACTGAAGAATGGCCTAAAATTCCTTTGGAAACAATTCACAATTTGTATGAATTAATACCTCAGAGAATTGAGGCTGTAATTGCCGCAAAAGGTGGACCTACGCCATATTAAAATATATTTTGTTGATTTTCAAGGTGTTTCCATTATTTTGTCCAACCCCTGTATATACAATACAATACAATAACATTTCTATAGTGCTTTTCTCCCATAGGACTCAAAGTGCTTAGGCTCTCAATCTCAGATTCAGAAATTGGTAGTAGGATGAGGTATTCACACAACAAAAGTTATATTTCTGCAAATGCCAAACTGAACAGGTGCGTTTTCAGTCTGGATTTAAACACGTCCAGGGATGGAGCTGTCCTGATATGTTGAGGGAAGGAGTTCCAGAACGTAGGGGCAGCATGACAGAAGGCTCTGGGACCAAAAGTTTCCAACTGGACTCTGGGTATGACTAGATTATTAGAACCTGTGGATCTGAGAATGTGGGGATTGCTACGTAGCTTTAATGTCTTTCATGTAACCAGGGCCTAGATTATTCAGGGATTTAAATGTCAGTAGACCGATCTTGAATAGGACCCTCCATTCTATAGGTAGCCAGTGAAGGGAGTGCAGGACTGGCGTTATGTGGCAGTGACGGGGTTGGTTAGCAGTCTGGCAGCAGTATTCTGTATCAGCTGTAGGCGGTACAAGACCTTTTTTGGAAGGCCAGTGTAGAGAGCATTACAGTAATCCAGTCAGGATGTGATGAAGGCATGGACTAAGGTTGGCAGATCTTCTGGGGGGGATGAGGTGCTTGATTTTTGCAATGTTCTTTAGGTGAAAATAGGATGATTTCACCACAGCAGAGATTTGAGTTCTGAAGTTGAAATCCCCATCAATTAGAACTCCCAGGCTACGCACATGATCAGAGCTGTGTAGATCCGTGCCTCCTATTCCCAGTGGTGAAGACTGCAAGTTAAGCTGTTTTGTTATCATGCTCTGCCCTCCAATCAGAAGGACTTCAGTTTTGTCTGCATTTAGTTTCAGCCAGTTGTCATTCATCCATTGCTGTAGTTCACGTAAGCAGACGTTTGTAGTTAGAGTTGGGTCTGTCACACCAGGCTTGAAGGAAAGATATAGTTGGGTATCGTCTGCATAGCAGTGGTATGTCAGGCCATGTTTTTGGATTTGTTTTCCAAGCGGTAACATGTAAATCGTGAAAAGCAGGGGAGAGAGAGGATTGAGCCCTGGGGCACCCCATACTTAAGTGATACAGGGGTGGACAGTGTCACTCCCCATGATGCAGGGTGGGGTTGGGGCCACATGGTGCCTGCAATTAATGTAAGGACCACTAGGTCCACCAGGGAATACTGTGAGAGGATGGAGGAGAATTTTCACCAGAAATAAAGGACGGGCGGGTTAATTTTTCCCCGGGACCCCATCACAGCTCGAACCAGCCTTGCTAAGGGACAGCGTGCATGTTTTTAGAATCATGCGTAAAAATTGCTCTCTGTCTTCACAGAATTGTACTGACTTGAAGGAGCAGATTCAAAGCCTGAAGCAAGATCATGAACGGGCATTGCAGGGTCTCCAAGAACAAGTAGGTTTTATTGTGATATTTTTTTTTTGTCTAGTTACTTCCTGTTTGTTTTGCTGCTCACTAAACTGTGTACTCTCTCCTGCTTCTCCCTTCCTGTCACATGACCTGTCCTTGTCCCTGCTCCTTCCTGCTCCTGCCACCCATTCCCGTCTAGGTGGCGTGGCAGAGTGCGGCGAGCCAGGAGCAGGTGGACAGCATTCTATCTGAGAACGATGCCCTGCGTACCAACCTGGCTGCCCTGGAACAGGTAGATTGAAATCAGCTAGTCACGCCAATCATTGATCTCACCATTTCCCTGCTCTCATCTGTGCAAAATGGACACCTTTGCACATCTTTGGCAGCCATTTTGTCACCTGTTTTAAAATGTAACCATGCTGGGGTCACTTCAAGGGTTTGTGCTGAGGTTGCGTCATGTGATTGGTCACTTTAGAAATAACTGGCTACATTTCCGTAAATATTGCTTTTTAACAATTCTTGCATCCCTGTGTGCTATAAAACATGCTGTGTTATTTTTTTCATTGGAATAACATCTGTGAAGCTCGCGGTGGGTGATGAAGTTTCTTTGGGCTGCACAAACGAGCATGCAATACGCAATGTCATAACCATGTCCCCTTGTAGCAACTAAGTTTTTGCCTCCCAGGAAAGTGAACTACCAATGGCAATAATACAGAGAAGGTCATCCATAAGTCACAGTGGAGGGTGGTAATAAAATATAGCAACTTTATTGGTAATGCATCATGAACAGGCTTACGCGTATCGGGCAGGTAATGGGCCCTTAGTCACAGTCAGCACGGTGGTGTAGTGGTTAGCGCTCTCACCTTGCAGCGCTGGGTTCCTGGTTCATAGCCAGGTCAACATCTGCTAGGAGTTTGTATGTTCTCCCTGTGCCCGTGTGGGTTTCCTCCGGGCACTCCGGTTTCCTCCCACATACCGAAAACATACAGATAAGTTAATTGGCTTCCCCTTAAAAATTGGCCCTAGACTACAATACGTAAACAATACATATATAGACATATGACTATGGTAGGGACTAGATTGTGAGCTCCTCTGAGGGACAGTTGATCACAAGACTTTATATACTCTGTACAGCGCTGCGGCAGATGTTGGCGCTATATAAATGCTAAATAATAATTATAATAGTCCTGGGCCCACAAATCTTGTGTGTATAGTGTTCCCCCATAATTGCCAACCTCCCCTGTAGTGATCCACCTGTTTGGCTTCCTGTCCTCAGATTTATTTTGCTCTTGCAAAAACATTGAAGTTTCTCCAGTTGGGTGCCCCTTGAGCATCTCCACCCTCCCCTCTCCTCCTTGTTTTAATACTGTGTTTATGGGCCATTGTAGGTGGCAGAGGGCTTAATGCCTGTTAACATAGAAATGCTCACATTACCCATGTTCTGCGGGACACACTATTTGTGCAACTCAGCTGGCATTAGTTCTGATAATATTGCCGTGCACAGCCTGCACATTCCATTATTGGTCAATCCGTGCATAAGGCTCAGAAGATGCATCAAGAGAAGGATACATTTTGACCCAAGGCAAGGTAGTAATTTTGGCTGCTTTTTATGGTCCTCTTGGTAAACTGAGGTGGGAGAAGGCCAGAGAGGCTAGCATTTGACCAATTTCTCCCCGACACTTGCTTAGGTTGCTTTGCGGATGCTTTGTCGCTCCACTTTAGAGGACCACAGAAAGTATTACGCAATAACATAATAATAACACGCATACACAAAAATAGCTTTATTGGTATTACCAAGATACATACAAGTGTTGGTAAAGCAAAGAGAAATGGGGTGAGTCCAGGGAGTTTGGGGGTAGGATAGAGGTATAATAGGTAAGCGGTGTGTGGACATTTTTAGGTTTAAAGTTCATTTATTCTGCTCTGTCTGTGGCATGCTGTGGCATAGTGTGCAGAGATTGTCACTGTGGATTCCTCCTCTCAGTCTGTGGCATGCTGTGACATAGTGTGCAGCCATTGTCACTGTGGATTCCTCCTCTCAGTCTGTGGCATGCTGTGACATAATGTGCAGCAATTGTCACTGTGGATTACTCTTCTTTCAGTAGAATGCAGAGTTTTCTCTCATCTTCTAATGAGTGAAAATGTGGAATAGGTCCATCAGTTTCCTAAAGAAAGTCTCCCTGGTTGCCATTTGGGTATCTCTCTCTCTGATCTCTGAGAGAATGAGGGGACCTGCCATTACGCTTCATGTGACCCTGCAGGGCAGACCTCATGTCACGAAGGTGGAATTCCATATGGATGAGTTTATGAATCTCATTTTATCTGTGCAGATTCAGACGTCCAGAACTCAGGAGCTGAGCCTGTTGCGGGACCAGAGCGCAGCTCTAGCTGCCGACCTCCAGCAGCTGCAGAATGAGAAGGAGGCTCTGTTACAGCAGAAGGACGACATGAAGACCCAGCTGCAGGTGGGACATCACACATGATGCATTTGTAAAATTTAAAATACATATTTATAAAAAGTACCGTATATTCCGGCGTATAAGACGACCCCCAACTTTTCCAGTTAAAATATATATTTTGGCATACACCCTATAAGACTACCCCTCTTGACTCTTGGACATTTGTGTACTGTATTGTATGTACTGGTGCTATACTGTATAAACAGGTACAGATACTGGTGCTGTACTGTATGTGGTACCCAGTATACAACAACCAGCCAATCATGGCAAGCAATGTACCTTACCGGTGATTGGCTGGTTGTTGTATACAAAGTCTGCTTGGATTGGTCAGCTATCCCTGTCTCCAAGACTATCAGAGCGGTAGCACAAACATGCCTCTTTCACCCGTCTAGCCCGCCCTTGTATACTATTACCTCCTTCTCTGCCTCTCAGATCTCTCAGATGCACGCCTGTGCCGCTTCTCTGCAGTCCTCAGGAGTGAGATCTGAGAGGCAGAGAAGAAGGTACGGTAATAGGATACAAGAGCGGGGCAGACGGGTGAAAGAGGTGTGTTTTCTGGGCACAGCGCCGTTCTCTCTCTGTTATCCATACCCGGACGCCTGCAGCTTGCTCCACCCTTCACTTACACCTCCCCAGTGAGGTGCCTCCCCTCACCTCGTCATCGGGACCGCGTTAAGTCACTTCATTTTTTGAGCTCCTCTCCACCATATGCGGCAATCGCAGATTCTCCAGTCTGGCTCGGTAGTTTCAGCACCCGCCCCATAAGATGACCCCCTGACTTTTGAGAAGATTTTCCTGGGTTAAAAAGTAGTCTTATATGCCAGAATATACAGTAAATTTCTCCCTCAGTTCAAATCACCATAAATTACTTTTTCACCTAGGTTGTTATCCCTTACAGTAAGCATTAAAAATCTGACAGGTTGTGGACTGGTATATCTCCTCATGAGGGATTTTCAGTATTTTATTCTCTACAAAAGTTCTCATTGGAAAGGATCTGTACAAATATGTTGAACGGTCTCCCTGCTTATTTGCACAATATTTTGGCATTTGGACTGAGCAACTGCAGTTTAGTGAGTTATTTTGAAAATAAAGAAAACGCAGAGAATCACCCAGACGGACTAGTCCAAAATCTGTCAGATTGTCAGTGGCAGCGAGATAGGAAAAAAAGTAATTTATAGTGCATTTTACTCTAGAACACATGTACATTTTATTCATATACTTAAACGTACATTTTAAAGGATACCCGAGGTGACATGTGACATGATGAGATAGACATGTGTATGTACAGTGCATAGCACACAAATAACTATGCTGTGTTCCTTTTTTTCTTTCTCTGCCTGAAAGAGTTAAACATCAGGTATGTAAGTGGCAGTTCCTGTCTGGGTCAGACTACAGTGTGACCCTCACTGCTAAGAAATTACAACTATAAAACACTTTCCTAGCAGAAAATGTCTTCTGAGAGCAGGAAAGAGTTAAAAAGGTCAATAGTTTGTAGATTTAGCTCTGTATACGTCAATGAATGTGTCATTGAGCAAAATCAATAAAACAGTAAATACTTAAAAAGTAGATTTAAATATAAAATAAATCTGGGGAATATCTTAACTAATTTTTAGGAGAAGGATAGATACAATTCTTTATGTCATTAGTTTATTTTCACCTCGGGTGTCCTTTAAATGTTGTTAATTTATTTGCGATAGTGAGGAACTTTAACCCAGGATTGAACGTCATCCCAATCAGTAGCTGATACCCCCCTTTCCCAGAAGAAATCTTTACCTTTTCTCAGATAGATTATCAGAGGTGTTTGTATGGCTGATATTGTGGTGAAACCCCTCCCACAGTGTGATGTCAGGGCCAAGGTCCTGACAGTTTGCTGTCTTTGAATCTTGTTGCATTGTGGGAAATAACAGTTTTTTTCCAACTGACAAGCAAGCAACATGTCCCTCTGTGCATAGAACTCTCGGTAACAAACATTAAGCACAGATCACCTGGCAGAACTAAAGGTGTCACCCCACCAGTGATACATTTCAGAATGTAAATCTGGGTGAGGAAAGATTTTACAATGTGCAAACACTGAATAAATAATCTATACATGAATATTGTAAACAATAAGCAGTTTTATCCATTGTTCTATTCACTACAGTTCCTCTTTAACCTTCCTGGCGGTAAGCCCGAGCTGAGCTCGGGCTATGCCACGCAGGAAGATATCTCAGCCCCTGGTGGGGCGATTGCCTCCATTCAAAATGCTGTACGCGCAGCTAGCACTTTGCTAGCCGCGCGTACAGCTCGATCGCCGCCGCTCTGCGGCGATCGCCCGTACGCAGCGGCGCAAGAGGGCCCCCGCCAGAGCCCTGCGCTGCCCGGACCAATGAGTTCCGGGCAGCGCTATGGGCTGGATCGGAGGTGTCTGACGTCAGAACGTTGGCTGACGTCCATGACGTCATTCCGATCGTCGCCATGGCGACAGGAGAAGCCAAACAGGAGAACGCGTTATATACGCATTCCCCTGTTTGCTATTGATGCCGGCGACGATCGCACTAGAGGGACTCATGCGCCCTCTAGTGGTGTTTCATGTAGCTACCACTCTGGTAGCTTTACATGAAACACAAAAAAAAAAAAAAAAAAAAAAAAAAAAGGATTTTTGCCAATTTGGCAAAAAAAAATTAACCGCCAGGGAGGTTAAGGCTTGCCTTATACTGGCAGCACATGAATGGTACACTCCAGGAAACGTTGAACGTGTGAAAAGAGGCAGACTGTCGTATTTCGTTTCTAGACCAGATGATTGAACGATAAGTTACCTAGTTGGACTACTCATACCTCCCAAATTTTTGAGATAAGAAAGAGGGACACTCAAACCATGCCCCTGCCTCACCCCTAATCATGCCCCTGTAACACATACCATAAATATTCCATAAGAAAATTATGTAGTATTATTATTCAAACCACACTGGTCCTTTCTATCCTGGTTTATTTTCCTTCACATTAACATATGAAAATAAGGAGTATAGCAATTTAAAGGATGGGAATAAAGTTTAGAGTCAATTAAACACATTTTTTTCAGTAGAAGAATACATATACTTATATAGATCTGTACATCAGTCCTGAAAGAGGGACAAATGAGGAAGAAAGAGGGGCAGTGGGACTGGGTTCCCAAAGAGGGACTGTCCCTCCTAAAGAGTTGGGAGATATGGAACTACAGATGGTCCAAATTTTAAAGCAAGCCTTAACTGAAAATAAACTTATGATATAACTATATGTGTTTTAGTAATCTGAAAATGAAAATACGAGACCCAAGGAAACTTCTAAGGGCTGAATTTCTAAGACTGAATTCTAAACTGTAGCCATGTCAGTGTGTCGTAAAATCTGCTTCATTCAGCTGCAAAACTAAAAGTAGTAGTAGCTGTTTGACTGATAACAAGGAAAGGGTGTAAAGTTCAGTCACATGACCTGGAGATCTGTGCACAAATTCTAGAGCTGCCAGCAGACTAGGACAGGGAAATGCCTTCCCAATCTGTACAGAGCCACCCCCTGACCTCACCCATCTCCTCCCTCTGCTCTCTCATATAGATGGGGCCAGCTCTGTGTTCACAAGAAAATCCCCCTCAGATCATTATCTGATCAGAGAGGGATCTATCTGATTGATTTCCTCCACACACTACACACAGATTGTCAGTAGCTTCTGGCATGAAATTGATGGAAAATCTGTGTTCTTAATTGACTGACCCGCAGTCTAGACACCCCCAGGCCGTGTAGTGGGTAGGGGCACCGAAGCTTCTCTCAACTGTCCCTAGCGCTTTCTCCTGTGTCTTCTCTCCATCGCCGGAGATTCTTTCTGCCTCTTCACTCCCAGGAAGCTGTGTATACCTAGACTAGACACTAGAGGCCAAACACTCCATGACGCATACCTTACGTGACAACTAGAGGCCTCTAGTATTTAGCCCCTAGTATTTGTCATGTGAGACAAAGCTCCCCAGGAGTGAAGATAGAAAGAAGCCCCAGCGGTGAAGAGAACGGGAGGAAGTGCCAGAGGATAGGTCAGAGAAACTCCGCTGCTGCATTGGTTGGGCCAAAATCAGACGCTGTAAGCAACCCACTGCCAACCTGCTGCTGATCATGCAAAATCTTCCATCTGGCGCAGTGGCCAAAAACTATAAATTTTGGTGGAAAATGGGAAACGTTTACATGAATGGCAACCTTTGTGCAATCATGTTTCCTCCAGGAAGCCAACCGTGCCCACGGCCGTCTCCTGGAGCAGCTGCAAGAGCAGAAACAGGAAATCCAGCAGTTACAGCAGGATCTGGACGAAGCCAGAAAGGTGGGTGCTCCTTAAAGAAGAACTCCGCTAGAATAACTATGTGAATAAGAATTTATGGACGTGCTTTTATTGTATATTATGCTAACCTGCTTTATTCTTATACAGTCAGCAACATGTACTCCATATCTTCTCGTATTTTGCTTCTTGATCTCTGTGCTTCAGTTAAACAGAATCACACATGGTTCTTTATCATCTTCCAATCTCAGCCCCTGATGAGTCATTCATGACGAAACGCATAGGGCTTCACATTACACTGAAGAAATGTTTGTGCCGGCCTGATAAATGTTTATCACAGATTTTCATTGAGAGCATAATTTCACTTTAAAGCACACCTGATGTGAGGGAGATATGGAGGCTGTCATGTTTATTTCCTTTTAAGCAATGCCAATTGCCTGGTTGTCCTGCTGATCCTCTGGTCTCTAAAGGTAGCCATACACTGGTCGATTTGCTATCAGATGCGACCAACAGATAGATCCCTCTCTGATCGAATCTGATCGGAGAGGGATCGTATGGCCACCTTACTGCAAACAGATTGTGAACCGATTTCAGCCTGAAACTGTTCACAATCTGTTGTGGTGGTGCTGCCGCCGCTCCCCCCCCCCCCCCCCCGCATACATTACCTGCTCCGCTGGCGCGACTGCCCCAGGTCACCGCTGCTCTGTCTCTGCGCTGGTCTGGTCTCCGGCATGCTTCACTTCTTCCTGCCCGGCAGGAAGTTTAAACAGTAGAGGGCGCTCTACTGGTTAAACTTCCTGCCGGGCAGGAAGAAGTGAAGGCTTGCCGGACCCGGAGACCAGAGCGGAGACGGAGCAGCGGTGACCGGGGGCAGTCGCGCCAGCGGAGCAGGTAATGTATTGCCGCTCTATTGCGTAGGTCGTCGGGCACTCGAACGTTGCTATCGACGGTAATTTTCCGCACGGAGCGATCGACGGGATCGGACGAAATGGATCGAAATTCGGCGTGTAGCGGGAACGATGTGACAGCAGATTCGATCCCAGTGATCGAATCTGCTGTCGATCTGGCGGGAATCGGCCTAGTGTATGGCCAGCTTAATACTTTTCGCCATTGACCATGAAGAAGCATGGCGATGTTTGACTGAAGTCTGCATGCTTGTTTCTGGTGTGTGATCCAGACACTACTGATGCATGAAAGATCAGCAGGACTGCCAGGCAACTGGCATTGTTTAAAAGGAAAGAAGTATGGCAGCCTCCATATCTCTCTCACTTCAGGTGTCCTTTAATAACTTTAGAGTGAGTCTGAAGTGAATTAAAAAACAAACAAACCAAATACTTACATAAGGAGAGGGAAGGCTCTGGGACCTATAGAGTCTTTCCATTCCTCTCACGGTTCCAATGCTTGCTCACAGGTTAGCAGTCTCCAACCGATGGGTCAGAGACTGCTCTCTGCTGCTATGGGAGGCTTCAAAAATCTTTAGGAGCCCAAGTGCTCCCAAAGACGAGCCACTCGGTTCTGCACATGCGCGAACACGCTCTCTTACACACTCGCACATGCGCAGTACAGAGCAGCCTGTCTTCAGGAGCACTAGGGCTCCCGAAAACTTGAAATGCCTCATGTGGTGGGAGAGTTGAACAGGGGAGCCAGCGCTGGAACGCAAGGACCGTGAACGAGGACCAAGAATGAGAGGGCTTTATAGGACCCAGGGCCTTCCCTCTCCTTAGGTGAGTATATCTTTTTTTTTTTTTTTTTTTTTTTTTTTTTTTTTTACTTCAGATTCTCTTTAAGGTGGCCATACACTTGATACTATAATTTAATCAAATGTACTAGAAATCAGTGCCGCAAATGATTCCTGATGGACCGATTTTCAGCAACAAATCAGTTAATGTGGTCATTTGTGCAGGATGTAAATTTTGTTCTATTGCCGGCAGGTCGGGAGCATATCGCTGGTGGCGTATGATTTGACAAGCACCAAAGCTTCTTTTACCTTTGCGCGGAATGGTTTCAATCTCTTCTTTCCCTGCCGGGTGCTCCTTCCTCTCTCTTCACTTATGAGTCCTGGGGTGCTTCTATGATGTAACAAATGCTTAAAGGGAACCAGAGATGAACAATTCACACAAAATAAACATACCAGTTGATAGCTTGTAAAGAATAAATGCTCTACCTAATAATTTCGCCGCTCTGGTGTGCCTTTTTGAGTGCTTTTTATCCATTATTGCTCCAGGAAATATCCAATATGGCCGCCGGCTCATATCCCTTCTGCTTCCAGGTTATGAGGTGTTCTGGATGTGCTGTCTAGCCTCTATGATACTATAAACAAGCAGGGCTGCTGCAGCATTTCATCTGTGTGCTTTCAACTTCATATTCTGGTATGCTGTGTGGCTGCCTGTAGGAAGTGTCTCTCATAGTAATGAAACTGCATACAGTAGATAATAATGATGACAGAGCACACCGATCACACAGCCACACTTGTCTGTTTCAGAGATTTTTCCTGCAGCAGCAGCCCCTCCCATGTCATCAGAGCTCTCAGTATGTAAAGCAGGAAATCTGATCCAGGAGGGGGAAGGCTTGGGCTTGAAAAGACTCCACAAAAGAGTGACTCAGCTATAATGATTCCAGGTCAAACCTAGACTGACTCAGTCAGAGATTCTTATCACAGCTGATTATAAACAGATTAAGCAGAGAAGATTTAAACTAAAAACAAGCTAAGTGTTTACTGTCATGTTCCCACTGATAAATGTAATAAAATACATGAGAGTGCTTCGTCTCTGGTTCTCTTTAAGGCCAAATACTAGATGCCTCTATTGATCACCGTAAGTATTACAGTGCCCCCTAGTGCTTGCTCTCTATAACATGTGTTATGTCACCCAAGCACCCTGGACTCAGGAGTGAAGAAGAGAGGAAGGAGCAGGAGGTGGGGGAGAGGACACTGGAACTGCGCTACAGACAGGCGAGAGCAGCAACCACTACACTGCACGGCCTGGGGGGGTTGTTAAGGTGGGCCTGGGAGACCCAGCAGGCATGTACAGGTTTTCAATAGATTTCATGCTGAAAACGAATGAAAATCTGTGTGGAGGGATTCATTCAGGTAGATCCCTCTCTGATCAGATAATGATTGGAGAGGAATCTATCTGTTGGCCATATAAGCCAGTGTATGGCTCCTTCTGGTGGAAGCCCCCTTCAGCAGTTTGACCTCTTGGCCGTCCGATTGTTTGACCTGGTCTCCATCTTTCCACAGAGTGCAGACAAGCGGAAAGGCATGCTGGACGAGATGGCCATCGAGATGCAGCAGGAGAAAACACGGCACAAGGAAGAGGTGGGGAACATTAAGCTCCAGCACGAGAAGGAGGTTCTGAGCATTCGGGCCAAATACGAAAAAGAGCTGCGAGAACTCCATGAGGAAAAGAACCGAGGAGAGGAGGAGCTGAGGGTGCAGCTAAGAGATGAGAAGGTGAGGCTGCCAGGACTTCCGGACAGGAGAGGCCAGCCTCCTCCAATAATAGAAACCTTAGCGAGCATCAAAGACCGCAGCTTGCCAACCTTTATTGCTGGTTTCCGGTAATATTCACAGCAGGATCTTGTGGAGTTCCGCCAAGATTCACTTCCATAGATCTGCTGCTTTTTATAGATGCTGAATTCCTGGGGAGGACACAAGCTGAGTGTCAGTGGGAAATATCCATGTCTATAGATTCAGCACCAGCGCCGCATTGCACTGCTTTTTACACTCTACCTCACAGTTGTCAAACTTAAGGTACATGGGCCGAATGTGGCCCCCTGAGAGCTTCAAATGTAAGAAATAAAAGCTTTCCCGAGCTGGGGAGAACACCAGTGACAGGGTTTCTAGTTGAAACACTAAGTTTAAGCTGGGGTACAGCAACAACCCACGGGACCACCCAGTGAAATTAGCATGGTCCCCCTGTTTAGACCCAGTGGCTGGTAAATACACACACACACACACACACACACACACACACACACACACACACACACACACACACACACACACACACACACACACACACACACACACACACACACACACACACACACACACCCACCCCCCTACACACACCCACCCCCACACACAATCCCCCTACAACATCTCCCCACAGAGCAGAGTAGTGGAGCAATGTAAAATCTACCTGCTCCAGTGAGGCGTCTTTACTCTTCTGTTACTTCTGGCAGCTGCACGCTATGTGCTTCCATACCTCCTTCCCTGATCATGTGACAAGTCTCAGGAGCCTGAGGTATGCAGTATATATAGAGCATGTGGCTATCAGGAAGTTCAGAGGAGACACAAAGCAGCACTGGAGCAGGAAAATATTAAACTGCTCTACTTCGCTACTCTGCAGAAGGGGAGGCCCAGGCCCCTCACGGTTGCCATAGTTAAACCACTTATTTTAAGATTTTTCTTTAATTTTAACGCTTAGTAAACAATTCGCCCTGCAACTTAGGCTACGTTTTAGATTTTTGTGATTAAGTTTGACACCTCTGCCCTACCATGTGCATAAGTTTTTTGCTAGCAACACAAGATGCCATTTCCCGTCCAATCCACGGGTAATCAAACGGTAAGTTGTATTGAGTGTACGTGTCCAATCTGCTTCCGGTCGATAAACGGATCGATTTTCCGATGATAACTTTTTTAAATCCATTTATTGATCAGGTCAGAAATAAACATCCAATTCCCGTCAATCGGACTGGAAGTTGTTCCCAGCATTACTTGCAAATAAGGCAGTGCCAGAGGTTTTTCTCTCAACCACTGAAAGTATACACGAAACATCGCCAAGTTAAAAAAGTACCGTATATAATTGCCTAAGAAGAGAAAGCCTCTGGATTCTATAGAGCAGTGATGACTAACCTTGGCACTCCAGCTGTGACAAAACTACAAATCCCATCATGCCTCTGTCTCCCCGAGTTATGCTTACAGCTGTCAGAGTATTGCAATGCCTCATGGGACTTGTAGTTCCACCACAGCTGGAATGCCAAGGTTAGCCATCACTGCTATAGAGGCTTCCCATGCCATCCTCCGGTCCCCTGTTGCCGAGCGCAGACCCCTGCAGATTACTGACAAGCGCTTGTTGGTAATCCCATCAGGGCCGTGCTCCTCGTCAGTCATGGGCACAGCCATACTGCGCCTGTACGAGTACTGCAGTGCCTGTGCAGTAAGCCGGAGCCGCATGTGCATGAATAGTGCGCAGGAGGGTCCCGGCAGGCATGCGCAAAAGACCCCAACTGAGCCAGTTACCGGGGTAGATTGCGACTGAATGGCAGACCGTGGGAGGGCTGTGAGGGAATGCTTAGATAGATAGAATCTCCTATATTATACGGTATACCCCCCATTTAAACCCCTTAACGACGAGAGATTGCCATGGCCTGTCAGAGGGGAAGTTTTGGCACACGATCAATCAGGCGGGTATTGGCACCAGACTGGCCAATCACAGCCGCCTGCTGCTCCTTTTGCTAACTGGTGCAGGCATTACCAGGGCACCATTATTGGGCCAATCACTGCTCTCGATCAGTAGCAGGGACCAATCTGGTGATGGAGTTATACTGTAGCATGCCTCGATAATATAGTGACACCTCAGCTGCTTATCATAATCATAGGGAAGGGTGGCAAGGACAGGGATGTGTGGATGAGGTATGTGGGCCAAGAAGGCAGACAGGAGAGCGGAGAGGAGGCGGGCGCCAGATGGCCCAAACTGTTTGTCCAAATGCCGCCTTCTAGATTTTGCTGCCTGAATCATGAGATTCAGGTGGCTTCATAGTAGGGTCCGCTCCTGACACACAAGCACTAAGACTCGGATGTGACTGCAGCTACTTATATGCACTATTTGTTATTGGTACTCCACCGTGAATAAATATTCAACCATTGCTTCAAATCCAGCAGTGCCATACATTCTTTCCATTCCACATAATTTGTACATACCCTTACTTTCTGGTACTTAGCTTGCAACGAGAACGACAAGCTACATCCCACCGAGTGCAGCCCTGCTTGCACACAGCCCCGCCAATAGCTTCAGTGCCGCCACAATTTATCTCCTTTCATTGCACAAAAATATCTAAAATTCGCTAATTTTTACAGCTTAGCTGTATGATCCCATGATCAGCACTGCTCACTCCTGGGTGCAGTGACTGGCAGTCTCCATCATGCTCCCACTGGAGCCTAGTGTACTGACCCTTTCCGCTGGACATCCCCCTCTCCCTTTGTGCCATTGGGTGGGGTGAAGTGCCAGCTCAGCCACATCCAGAGTCAGCCCCAAACTGTCGCCTGAGCCCCGGTCCCCACGTGTGTGTGTGTATGAACTCTTGCACAGGACACAAGGAAAACCGAGAGAAATACACCCTGTGTGTTTTTAGAGAGAAGAGCCTGTCTAATTCACCCTCATCTGTGACTAATCACACGTGTAATTTGCACTCTGAGCTGTGTCGGCACACAAATTTGTCAGTCTCGGCAGATTCAGCTGATATGTAAACGCAGGATGTGAACCCTTTCGTCTGCTTTCATGAAAGCAGGAAGTAGACACACTTCAGATTTATGGCAGGAGTTCTGTAAGCTGTGACAAAGATATGTTTATCTTTAAAGGTTATTATGCTGTTGCTTATCTTTAGGGCAGAGAGGATGTTCTGAGTTCAGATCCGCTTTAAAGTGCACCCGAACTCTTGCACAGGAGAGAAGGAAAACAGAGAAAAATGCACCCTGTATGTACTAGTTTAGCCTGTTTAATCCCTCCTCATCTGTGACCAATCACCAGTTGTAATTTGATCTCTTAACTGTCAGGCAGAGAGCTCACTTGTAAACACAGGATGTTCACGCTATCTCTGCTTCCATGAAAGCAGGATGTAGACACACTGAAGATGTATTGCAGGATTTGTATTAGCTGTAACAAAGATGTTTTTTCTTTTAAAGGTTATTATGCTGTTGCTTATCTTTTAAAGCATAGGAAGTTCTGAGTTCAGGTGCACTTTAAAGCGGTATCATCACCATAAAAATCAAATTTCAATAGCAACTGGTCTGAGTGTATTAAGTGATAAAGATGCTAAGCCTGCATTCAAAACTTTCAAAACTTTTTCTGCTGTTATGATTTGGAGTTATCACATACTTAAGGAACACTGGCCCTTTAGTAGTTGTGCCAAAGAATTGCATGCTGGGGGTTCTTTTTATCTATAATCTATTCCTCCTCTTCCCCTTATTTCCCTGCCCAGCTGCTTATCTGAAACCTGATCTCCTGCTCATTTGTGTTTACAAGCAATGCTGAGGCGACTCAGCGATTGGAGGAGACAAGAAAAAAAGTAAAGGGCAGAAATGACATCAGGAGTTAGCCTTAACTGTGGGCAAAAGACATGGCCCCCACCAGGAACAGAATTCTCGTAATTTACTATATAACATTCACTGAAATCAAAACGTGGACAGTATAATACATGTGTTATGTAAGTAGATCAAGTATTTATCTACTTATATATGTGTTTTTCCCTGGCATAGTATGGCTGATCCTACTGCTTAAAATGCAAAAAAACAAAGAAATGATTTTGCACTGAACTCAGTGAAAACAACAGACAATGGATGTGCTGCTTTGAGAGCTACCAGCAGAGATGGAGGCAATTAAGCTAGTTGTAAAAACAGAAAGTACCTTTTTATGTGTTAATTATCTGCCTTCTTGTTTGCTCTGTAACAAGTCTTCAGTTTCTGATTGGCTGAAAGGTTTTATACCATGTTGGAGACTTGGAGCATCCAGCTGCACATGTGGACTTAATGTTCTCTGTATTGTCAGGCTCGCTGCAGGGAGCTGGAAGGCTTACAGCAGACTACAGAGGAGCTGCGATTACAGATTCAGTCACTAGAGGGCACCAAAGGATGGTTTGAGCGACGTCTGAAAGAGGCTGAAGTGAGTGCGGTGCTTCTATTATTATTAATATTATTATTATTATTGATTTATAAATCACCAAAATGTTCCCTGCCGCTGTACAAAGTAAGAAACAAACAGGGGGTACATAATAATACAGACAATGGTATATACCAATATACGATATACAGAAATGGCAATTACAGTGAATAAATGTTTAAAGAGGAGCTTCAGCCTAAACAAACATACTGTCATTAAGTTACATTAGTTATGTTAATTAGAATAGATAGGTAATATAATCTCTTACCCGCCCTGTTTTAAAAGAACAGGCAAATGTTTGATTTAATGGGGGAAGCCATCTTTTTTGTTGAAAGGAGGCGACAGCCAGCATGAGACACAGTTCCAACTGTCCTGTGTGCTGATCACCCCTCCCAGTTGTTAGGCAACGTGAATAACAACATAGAAAATCCCATCATGCTTTGCACAGCATCAGGGAAAAAAAGCCCTGGCAGTTTTCTTTGATGGGTGGAGCTTAGCTAAAAATGCAGCTAAAAATGATGCTTTGGTAAGAAAAACCAAGTTCTGATGCTGTGAAACTGTTAAAGAAACACCAAGCCTTTCCAGTTCTGCTGAGTAGATTTTTAGTCCGGAGGTTCACTTTAACAAATTCCAAGAGACAAAAGGTGCGAGAGCCCTGCCCTTGCGAGCTTACAATCTAAAGGAATAATGGGGGAAGGGAAGGGGGAACAGAGGTGGGATAGTATACAATAATCATACCTAGAGGCAGTGTGTTTTAAGGATATCAAGGAGTGCAACTTAGCCTTAGGTCAAAGGGGAAACGGCCTAAAGTAGTGTATAATTGTCGGAACAAGTGAGTTTTGAGGGAGTGTTTAAAGGGTTGGATAGTGACGGATGTGTTGTGGGAGGGCATTCCAGAGGAGGGGTGAAGCGCATGATAAATCTTATATATATAAATGCGAGGAGGCAATTCTAGAGGAAGACAAAAGAAGATCATGTGCAGATCTGAGATTGCGGCCAGGGTCCCTTTTAAGAGTTTGAAATGGATCCTTTGGTTAATTGGCAGCCAGTGAAGAGCTTGACAGAGAGGAGCAGCAGAGGAAGACCAAGAAGACAGATGAATGAGACGAGCAGCCGAATTCAGCACAGATTATAGGGGTGCCAGTCTGTTAGTTGGTGGTCCACAACGTAGTATGGTACAATAGTCCAGATGAGGTATTATAAGAGCATGTATTAACATTTTAGTTGTATCTTTACTGAGAAAAGGTCGGATGTGAGATGTTTTTGAGTTGGAGATGGCAGGAGCTGGTCAAGGAGTGAACATGAGGAATAAAAGAGAGAGAGGAGTCGAATATTACCCATTATATTACCCCTAAGTACCGTGCTTTGGGAACTGAAGTTATAGGGGTGTTGTTAACATTTATTGTTATATCAGCAGAGAGGTGAACTGAGGTGGTGGAAAGATGATTAGTTCTGTTTTACTCATATTATTACTTCCATGTCAGTATTTGATGAGGCTTTCTTGTTTGGGTCTTTCTATCTGCCGGGCTTTTGTTTCTAATGCTGGGTCTTTTTGCAGGAGACCATGGAGAAGAATCAGCTGCTGCATAAGGAAGACTTGGCTAAACTACAAGAACAGCACTCCTCTGATCTCCGAGTAAGTCTGGCCTCATGGCCTCTGGAGGCATGGCAAAGCACTCTGGGAAGTGTTGTGCAGTTTTAGTTATACCGTATGTTCCTTTTGTTGGCTAGCATAGCTGAGTGTCAGAAAACTTTTTATATGCATTTGTAGTGAACTGCACATCTCTACCTTGATTACATTGATGAGCTCCACAGTAACTTAATCAGTGGCACTGTATAGAATAAGAAACAGTTGTGGAGGTGAAATAAGTGGTATGTGACATAAATGTGGGGTATGTAATAGTAAGAAGGTGATATAGTAAACAACATACAACCGCGACTAACACAGACATTGTCTTTCTTACTACACATTCAGCAATTTCAAGAAACTGTAGTAACGGGAACCTTGTTAGGGAGAAAGGAAGGCTGTATGCCTGGAAGCTTGATTTCTTGTTTCAGAGTCTGCAAAGAGCGGACCTTGGTTGGGGTTGAAGGGAATGACCAGTGGTGTAGCTAAGGAGCTGTGGGCCCCGATGCAAGTTTTACAATAGGGCCCCCCAAGCACTCTATACATAACAATTGATACGGCGCACCAAAACCTACCAATGGCAACTACAGTGTCAGAGGTGCAAGAAGAGGATGGGGAACAGTTTGTTAATGATTACCATTATTCAAAGTATCTATAGAAGTGATTATTATGAGCACAGGACCAATAGGAATCTAATATTGTAGTTGAGGGAGGGCCCTTTGGGGCCCCTCTGGCCCAAGGGCCCCGATGTGGTCGCAGCCTCTGCAACCCCTATTGCTACGCCCCTGGGAATGACCTTGGTTAAATTGTAAGCTTGCCTGAAAAGGTAAGTTCTAAAGATGCACTTAAAAGTTTTTTCAAGGGTTGGATAGTGTTAATGTGTTCAGGAAGAGAAATCCAGAGAAGAAAATAAGCGGGAGAAGTCTTGTACATGTGGAGCGGAACAGGATTTTGCTGAAGGAGCAAATCTAAAAAAGATCAAGTGCTCCATAATGCATTATCAATAGGTGATTTTAATCGCAAATTTAAAAGTTCTACTTAGAAAATGTAGAATGTCAATTCGCTCATCAGCGGTACAGTCCACCGCTACACACTTATGCAGGTTGGCAACAACGCGCTGTGGCCAGCAGCGCGTTCTCCGATATCCGGGGAAGCCGTCTCGCGGTCGGTGTGGGCATGGCTGTGTGTTTAGCGTGCGTATGGCGTCATTACGTGTTTCGGCGCTCTGCGCCTTCGTCAGATGATGCCCATACGCACTACACGCTAGTTAAATCCATCCTGGCGGCCGTAGTCATGGCTACGTGGGTGGAACTCTGTGTATTAAAAAAACTTTATTGAAAAATGAACAATTTGTTGGCGTACATAAGGAAATCAGTACGCTTGTCATACAAGTGCTGTACTTGGATTAAAAATATTAGAATTTAAATGGTCAACAGAAAAATACATAATTTAGTATACTTGGGTGGAAACATAAAAAAAATATATATATATATATATATATATATATATATATATATATATATATATATATATATATATATATATATATATATAAAAACACGAAAGGATAAAAAGTAGAACGTAATGCGCTGGCTCACAGCGCGCTGTAAAGAAGTATCTATCAAAGAATAACATCAAAATAATAAAATCTTGATTCAAAAATATAAATTAAAAAACTCTTTGTATAAAAGATACAAAAAATAGTCAGAACATGGTTTAAAACAGCTATTATGAGTACCAATCAGATTCAATCATTCCTAACAACCCTCAAATATGCAAGAAATTATATAATACAACAGGGCGCATATTCCTCCTCTAAAGGCCGGAATGATGGGAATAAATGATATAAAAGTATAGAAAATATATGATATACATACATATATTGCATATATTTTCCATCATATATATATATATATATATAGCATATATTTTCTATCCTTTTATACCATTTATTCCCATCATTCCGGCCTTTAGAGGAGGAATATGCGCCCTGTTGTATTATATAATTTCTTGCATATTTGAGGGTTGTTAGGAATGATTGAATCTGATTGTATGACAAGCGTACTTGTATGACAAGCGTACTGATTTCCTTATGTACGCCAACAAATTGTTCATTTTTCAATAAAGTTTTTTTAATACACAGAGTTCCACCCACGTAGCCATGACTACGGCCGCCAGGATGGATTTAACTAGCGTGTAGTGCGTATGGGCATCATCTGACGAAGGCGCAGAGCGCCGAAACGTGTAATGACGCCATACGCACGCTAAACACACAGCCACGCCCACACCGACCGCGAGGCGGCTTCCCTGGATATCGGAGAATGCGCTGCTGGCCACAGCGCGTTGTTGCCAACCTGCATAAGTGTGTAGCGGTGGACTGTACCGCTGATGAGCGAATTGACATTCTACATTTTGTAAGTAGAACTTTTAAATTTGCGCTAGCCTCCCTGGCGTTCTATTAAGATCGCCAGGGAGGCTGCGGGAGGGGTTTTTTTTTAATAAAAAAAAACCTATTTCATGCAGCCAACTGAAAGTTGGCTGCATGAAAGCCCACTAGAGGGCGCTCTGGATGCGTTCTTCTGATCGCCTCCGGCGGCCAGAAGTAACACAATGAGCGGCCTTCCGTGTTTCGCTTACCTCGTCGCCATGGCGACGAGCGGAGTGACGTCATGGTCGTCAGCCGACGTCCTGACGTCAGCCGCCTCCGATCCAGCCTTTAGCGCTGGCCGGAACTTTTTGTTCCGGCTACGCTGGGCTCAGGCGGCTGGGGGGACCCTCTTTCGCCGCTGCAGCGGCGATCAGGTAGCACACGCGGCTGGCAAAGTGCCGGCTGCGTGTGCTGCTTTTTATTTGAGCCAAATCGGCCCAGCAGGGCCTGAGCGGCAGGCTCCGGCGGTACTGGACAAGCTGAGCTCGTCCAGACCGCTCAGCAGGTTAAAATCACCCATTGATAATGCACCATGGAGCGCTTCATCTTTTTTAGATTTGCTTTCCCTTGCCAATTGTAATTGGAGCAGCACATTGGGATAAAGGAGAATAAGCATTTGTGGTAGCCTGTTATCCTCAGGACAGGAGCGCAAGGTTTTGGAATATTTTGCTGAAGGAGGTTGCGTTTTGAGTGGAAGCTGCAGTTGGGGTGGTATTTGAAAATGAGAGCTTGACATTTTTTATTTAACAGTGGGGTTGGTGAGCTAAGGGTATATCTGCTTATCTCTAGATAAAAACTTAATTGTTTTATTATACCGTAGTCTATTATCATGGACAGTTTGTACACATCCTACTTACTTGCCTCTGAGCCATGTTGGAAATAGTCATGAGAAAAAGAAAGTGCACCCTTTTTCAGTTCAATCCTGAGATCTGTTCCTTAGCATGTCTTATGCCGGGCATACACGGCTGCGATTATGCGCCGGATCGAGCCGCTGGCTCGATGCCGGCGCATCCCCGCTCGTGCGCACGGATCGATCCTCGCTCGTCCCCGCGGGCGGCTGCTAATCAGCCGCTCGTTTCTTCTATTGTTCTTTCCGCCGGTATCGAGCACACTATCGATCCGGCGGGGTATCGGACACGTCGGATATTATCAATCGAGCCATCAGGCTCGATTAATAATCCTCCCAGCAGCTGTGTATGCCCAGCATTAGGCTTTTTTCAGACGGCCGCACCGCCAAAAACAGGACTTAGTGGATTACCACGTTAGTATGCGGTCATCCCCATTTGGTAGTCGGCCATTCAGGAAGTGACGTTCACTTTCTTTACCTCGGAATTTTGTTAAAGTGGGATTACCCTCAAAAATAAACTTCTGCCGTAATGCATTAAACACCGCAAAAAAGAAAAAAAAAATGAACGAGCATGCCCAATTGATGGTGTGACCAATTTCAGGCTGAAATTTGGCGCATGTATTGACGGGACATGCTGAAAAATCTCATGCCGACATGCTCAATTGTGTATGCAGCGGTAACGGCATGCGATGTTGGGACGAGTAAGGTTATACGGCTATTTACAAACAATTTGAAGCCCATGATTCTTCGAGGAGTAGACATCTCAGCAAATTCAGACTGTGCAATATTTAGGGAAATTATTTAGAAGGTGTTCAGCATAAGAAGAGGTTCATCTCAGGCTAACTTATTTTTCTTTGGATATACTGTAGCTGTTGTTGAAGACAGTCGTCAGTGGTTAGGGGAAAATTTAACTTCGTAGTTCCTGTGAATTAAACAGTTGTGAATTGTGATATTAAACTCTGCTGTGGGGAAAGCTCGTTGACTTCTGTAGTTGGAGTCCCTGAGAGGGAAGAGGCAAGACCTGTACCTCACAAAGCTGGAGGTGATTGGTTAGTTGGTTTCAGAAAGCTAGAGGTGATTGGTTAGTTTATTTCAGAAAACCTATGAAGGGCAGATGACTCATTTAGCGATATCTAGGCAGCTTGTTTTATGAAAAGAAGCAGCACATCTCTAAAGCGTATCAAGTGCCCAGAACAAAGGGCGTGTCAGTTTTACTTTAAATGGAAGCTGTATTTCTACTGATTTTGTATTTTACATATATGTATATTCTTAAGTAACAACATCCCTTCATGCTGGTTACATCCGCAGCTGAAACAGAAGGAGCTGGAGGCGGTGACAGAGCAGATTAATGCATTCGGAAAGGAGAAGGAAGCTCTTAATGTGACAATAGAGCAGCTGAAACAGGTGAGCCCATAGTCTGGCCTCCACTCTTATAATCCCACAGTCCTCTCTGCTAATCCCACAGTCCTCTCTGCTAATCCCACAGTCCTCTCTGCTACGTCTTCCAGCTGCTTCCCCTCACTGCCTGCAACACTTACGTTTATTCCCTATGTCGTATGATGTACAGGGAGTCAGGGAGTAAGTCGGGGGACTTACAAACGACCAACATACAAACAACCTGCCGATCCCATTGTGATTGTGTCCCGGTAAGGTGGGAGAAGATTGAAGGAAAAGCTTCAAACTCATCTCTCTCCCCCCCCCCCATGTCTAGGAGTGAATCCCCCACCTGTGCCCTCCCCCCAGCCTACTCTGTAAAGAAAAGCAGTGCCGCTCTCACCTTCCAGCCGTAGTCCAGTGCTGTGCATCCTCCTCTTCGCTCACTCTAGTTCCAGCCTCTCCTGCATGTTGTGTGTAACCATGTGACATGCAGAAGATGCCGGCACTAGAGTGAGTAGAGTGGAGAGAGGCACAGCACTGGACTCCGACTGGTAGGTGACACTGGAGGCACTGGAGAGAAGAGTTACACCTTGGAGGCACAGAGGAGCAGAGGTGGCACAGAGGGACACTGGAGGCACTGGAGAGCAGAGTTACACATTGGAGGCACAGGGGAGCAGAAATGGCACAGAGGGACACTGGATGCACAGGAGAGCAGAGGTAACACGTTGGAGGCACAGGGGAGCAGAGGTGGCACAGAGGGACACTGGAGGCACAGGAGAGCAGAGGCAACACATTGGAGGCACAGGGGAGCAGAAATGGCACAGAGGGACACTGGAGGCACAGGAGAGCAGAGGTGACACATTGGAGGCACAGGGGAGCAGAGGTGGCAGAGGGACACTGGAGGCACAGAAGAGCAGAGGTGACACGTTGGAGGCACAGGGGAGCAGAGGTGGCACAGAGGGACACTGGAGGCACAGGAGAGCAGAGGTGACACATTGGAGGCACAGGAGAGCAGAGGTGGCACAGAGGGACACTGGAGGCACAGGAGAGCAGAGGTGACACGTTGGAGGAACAGGGGAGCAGCGGCGGCATAGAGGGACACTGGAGGCACAGGAGAGCAGAGGCGACACATTGGAGGCACAGGGGAGCATTGGAGGCATAGATGGATTTTGGAGGCACAGGAGAGCAGAGGTGGCACAGTGGGACACTGGAGGCACAGGAGAGCAAAGGTAACACGTTGGAGGCACAGGAGAGCAGAGGTGACACGTTGGAGGCACAGGGGAGCAGAGGTGGCACAGGAGAGCAGAGGTGACACGTTGGAGGCACAGGGGAGCAGCGGTGGCATAGAGGGACACTGGAGGCACAGGAGAGCAGAGGTGACACAGTGGGACACTGGAGGCACAGGAGAGCAGAGGTGACACAGTGGGACACTGGAGGCACAGGAGAGCAGAGGTGACATGTTGGAGGCACAGGGGAGCAGAGGTGACATGTTGGAGGCACAGGAGAGCAGAGGTGACACAGTGGGACACTGGAGGCACAGGAGAGCAGAGGTGACACAGTGGGACACTGGAGGCACAGGAGAGCAGAGGTGACATGTTGGAGGCACAGGGGAGCAGAGGTGGCACAGAGGGACACTGGAGGCACAGGAGAGCAGAGGTGACACATTGAAGGCACAGGGGAGCAGAGGTGGCACAGAGGGACACTGGAGGCACAGGAGAGCAGAGGTGACACGTTGGAGGCACAGGGGAGCAGTGGCGGCATAGAGGGACACTGGAGGCACAGGAGAGCAGAGGCGACACATTGGAGGCACAGGGGAGCAGAGGTGGCACAGATGGATTTTGGAGGCACAGGAGAGCAGAGGTGGCACAGTGGGACACTGGAGGCACAGGAGAGCAAAGGTAACACGTTGGAGGCACAGGAGAGCAGAGGTGACACGTTGGAGGCACAGGGGAGCAGAGGTGGCACAGGAGAGCAGAGGTGACACGTTGGAGGCACAGGGGAGCAGCGGCGGCATAGAGGGACACTGGAGGCACAGGAGAGCAGAGGTGACACAGTGGGACACTGGAGGCACAGGAGAGCAGAGGTGACACAGTGGGACACTGGAGGCACAGGAGAGCAGAGGTGACATGTTGGAGGCACAGGGGAGCAGAGGTGGCACAGAGGGACACTGGAGGCACAGGAGAGCAGAGGTGACACATTGAAGGCACAGGGGAGCAGAGGTGGCACAGAGGGACACTGGAGGCACAGGAGAGCAGAGGTGACACGTTGGAGGCACAGGGGAGCAGCGGCGGCATAGAGGGACACTGGAGGCACAGGAGAGCAGAGGCGACACATTGGAGGCACAGGGGAGCAGAGGTGGCACAGAGGGACATTGGAGGCACAGGAGAGCAGAGGTGGCACAGTGGGACACTGGAGGCACAGGAGAGCAGAGGTGACACGTTGGAGGCACAGAGGGACACTGGAGGCACAGGAGAGCAGAATTGACACGTTGGAGGCACATAGGGACACTGGAGGCACAGGAGAGCAGAGGTGGCACGTTGGAGGCACAGGGGAGCAGAGGTGGCACAGTGGGACACTGGAGGCACAGGAGAGCAGAGGTGACACGTTGGAGGCACAGGGGAGCAGAGGTGGCACAGAGGGACACTGGAGGCACAGGAGAGCAGAGGTGACACGTTGGAGGCACAGGAGAGCAGAGGTGACACGTTGGAGGCACAGGGGGAGCAGAGGTGGCACAGGTGACACGTTGGAGGCACAGGGGAGCAGAGGTGGCACAGAGGGACACTGGAGGTAGAGTAGAGGTGACATGTTGGAGGCACAGGGGAGCAGAGGTGGCACAGAGGGACACTGGAGGCACAGGAGAGTAGAGGTGACACATTGGAGGCACAGGGGAGCAGAGGCGGCACAGACAGGGACACTGAAGCGCAGTGGAAGCAAAGAGGTAGCACAGGAAACAGATGTGGAACAGTGTTCTGACTTGCAAACAGATTCAGTTTAAAGAACAAGTGACACCCATGCTAACCTAGAAACAAAAAACACATATATAAGTAGATAAATTCTACTTCTACTTACATAACAGATGTATTGTGCTATCCACGTAATGGTTCCTTTGAATTTTATAAAGGAAAAGCAGAAAATCCTATTCTAGGCAGTGGCCATCTTGCCAAGCTAATGCTGACATCATATCCTCCTTGACTCTTGATTTCCCCCCTCCCTTCTCTTGCTCATTGTGTATTCATTAGCTGCCCTCCTCCCAGAGTCTTCAGACACTCCCACTGAGGTGTATACTAACAACTGCACTGTCTTTTTATTTACACATCCAATCACTGAGTCACCTCAGCCTTGCTTGTAAACACAAGTAATCAGAGGGTGTTTCTGATAAGCAGCTAGGCAGGGAAATAAATGGAAGAGGAGGAATTGTATTATAGATAAAACGAACTCCCAGCATTTAACTCTTTGGCACTGTTTGGCACTAGGGCCAGTGCTCCTAAAGTATGTGATAACTCCAAACCATAACAGCAGAAAAAGTTTTGCAAGTTTTGAATGCAGGATTAGCATCTTTATCACTTAATACACTTAGACCAGTTGCTGTTGAAATTTCATTTTTATGGTGACAATACCGCTTTAAGAATGAACCTACTACAGACCCCGTTGTTAGAGAGGCTACCTGTACAGTGAAGAGGGACGGCTCTGGGTAATGCTTTTGCTTTATAATTTGTTTATTTCTGTTCACATTTGCAGGAGGTAAAGGATACAGCGGATGGGCAGAAAATCCTGGAGAAGAGAGGCAGTGCTGCTGTAAGTGATGTGCTGCTATGCTGAAGATGCTTGCTGTGCTCTGATGTGTCCTCCCTATACACACAGCCATTGTGATAGATGGACATTCCTCCTCCTTCTAATACATAATACATATCAGTATATGCTAATTTCTCTCCCTCACCTTTTCATGCATGCTTAGTGCTACACTGATTTCTTCTTTCCCTCCAATGCACACACATAATGATGTGTGGACCTTTCTTCTTCTAAGGGCTTGTTTCCACTATTGCGAATCCGCATGCATCCAACGCATGCGGATTCGCACATGTAATGCAAGTGGATGGGCCTGTCTCCACTGCAGCGTTGTTGAGGTGCGTTTTTTTTCAGCGGTGAAAAAACGCACAAAAGAGCCACAGAATTCGCCTGCGAGTGGAATGCATGCAAATCGCATGCAATGTATTTAATAGGGAAATCGCATGCATTTTTTCCCCATACGTTTTTGCCGGAAATTTGCATGCGAATTCGCATAGGTACCAATGTAAATTCACACATGGGTAAAATCGCATATACCCTTACCTATGCGAAATCGCATGCGAATTCGCGGCAAAAAACGCATGGGGAATCGCATCCGCATGCGATTTCCTCAGCGGTGGAATCCAGGCGATTCCGCACCGCAATAGTGGAAACGAGCCCTAATACACACAGACATCAAGACATAATGAAACCTTTCCTCCTCCTTAAAGGGAACCTGAACTGAAGTAAAATTAAAAGACTCAAACATATCTGGGGCTTCTACCAGCCCCCTGCTGCCGTCCTGTGCCAACATTGTCACAAAGCATTTTTCCAAGCCCCCGCAGCGACCCATTGTTATTTGGATGCGTGGGCCTGGTCCCCGCCCCCTGATCGCACTCCCATGGACTAGAGTGCTTTGTGTGTGTGCGCAGTACATAAAAAATCTCTACTGCGCATGTGCAGAATGCTCCCGACCGGCAAAGGGTTGCTGCAGGGGACTGTAAGATGACTTTAGTGACAGCGCAGGCACACGGTGGCTGTAAGGGGGCTGGTAGAAGCTATAATTTGCTTACAAGGAGAAAACAAAAAAGTGAAAAGGATATCCTAAGAGGTGCGCCACACCACCTTTGTTACATGCATACTAGTACAAGGATATAATATGAAAACTTGAGGAAACTCCAGAAAGTTTATATGCAAAAAAAGTACAAAACCTTTTATCAATCCCAAAAGACAAAAATTTGCAAGTTAATCCATATAATGCAATTTTCAGGAAATACATTCTGTATATAAAAGTGATATATGTAGACAATGGTTAACATCGCGGCGACAACTTCGAATTGTTTCAGGAAAGACCCTTCATGAGGCCTCCATATGTATTGATCCTTCATCAGGCCTCCATATGTATTGATACAAATCTGTATCTCAATTGCACAACCACATAGACCATCTGGACAACACAAAGCCAGGAAAAAGCCACTCAATCCAACTTTGCCTGGAGAACCGCATACAGCAGGATAATACAGCAGGAGAGTGGTGATCGGAACCAGGTGAGTTGGAGTTTAAATACTCCTAAACACACCCTTAGGGTTGGTCTAAATGGCTGAGAAGCCAATAAGCATAGAGAGCTCTGGTTGTACTGGTTGAACTCGATGGACGTATGTCTTTTTTCAACCAAAATAACTATGTAACCCTAGGGGTATGTTTTGGGAGTATTTAAACTCCAACTCACCTGGTTCCGATCACCACTCTCCTGCTGTATTATCCTGCTGTATGCGGTTCTCCGGGCAAAGATGGATTGAGTGGCTTTTTCCTGGCTTTATGTTGTCCAGATGGTCTACTGTATGTTTTTGTGCAATTGAGATACAGGCTGGTAGAAGCCCCAGGTAAGTATTTTTTTCTTACTTCAGTTTAGGTTTCCTTAACCTCTTGAGGACCACAGTGTTTGTTAAACCCCCCATTTTTCAATAAACTGGCCACTGCAGCTTTAAGGCCTCGCTGCAGGGCCGCACATATCAGCACACATGTGACCCCCCCCCCCTTCTCCCCACCAACAGAGCTTTCTGTCTGATGCCCCCCATGTTTATTTTTGTGTGTGCAAATATTTGTTATTATTTTTAAATAAAAATGTACAATTTTTTCTTTATTTTGTGTATCCCCCTCCCCCCACCAGCCAATCAGCGTGATCAGCTGTCATAGGCTTCAGCCTATGACAGCGGATCACCTCCGAGCCCACAGTGGGGATTGCCGTGTCACACGGCTATCCACAGTACAGCGCTGCCGTGGATCACAGCGCTGTACAAGCTAATTAGACAGCGAAACCGCAGTCTAACAGTCTCCTAGCGGCGATCTCCGCCTACCAAGCGGACATGCGCGCGTGATCTCCAGCAAAACAAGCCCCAAGGACTTTACTCCGATCGGCGTTAGGCGGTCCTGGGGCTGCCACCGCGGCCTCGCCCGTCGGCGCGGCGCGACGCGGTCGGCTACAGGTTAATAGGGACCTGGACACTGGCCTCTCCTCTCCTGCTAATACACAGACACCAGGACACTGAACTCTCCACTCCTCCTAATACACAGACACCAGGACACTGACCTATCCACTCCTCCTAATACACAGACACCAGGACACTGACCTCTCCACTCCTCCTAATACACAGACACCAGGACACTGACCTCTCCACTCCTCCTAATACACAGACACCAGGACACTGAACTCTCCACTCCTCCTAATACACAGACACCAGGACACTGACCTCTCCACTCCTCCTAATACACAGACACCAGGGCACTGACCTCTCCACTCCTCCTAATACACAGACACCAGGACACTGACCTATCCACTCCTCCTAATACACAGACACCAGGACACTGACCTCTCCACTCCTCCTAATACACAGACACCAGGACACTGACCTCTCCACTCCTCCTAATACACAGACACCAGGACACTGAACTCTCCACTCCTCCTAATACACAGACACCAGGACACTGACCTCTCCACTCCTCCTAATACACAGACACCAGGGCACTGACATCTCCACTCCTCCTAATACACAGACACCAGGACACTGACCTATCCACTCCTCCTAATACACAGACACCAGGACACTGACCTCTCCACTCCTCCTAATACACAGACACCAGGGCACTGACCTCTCCACTCCTCCTAATACACAGACACCAGGGCACTGACCACTCCTCTCCTCCTAATACACAGACACCAGGACACTGACCTCTCCTCTCCTCCTAATACACAGACACCAGGGCACTGACCACTCCTCTCCTCCTAATACACAGACACCAGGACACTGACCTCTCCTCTCCTCCTTATACACATACACCAGGGCACTGACCTCTCCTCTCCTCCTAATACACAGACACCAGGACACTGACCTCTCCACTCCTCCTAATACACAGACACCAGGACACTGACCTCTCCACTCCTCCTAATACACAGACACCAGGACACTGACCTATCCACTCCTCCTAATACACAGACACCAGGACACTGACCTATCCACTCCTCCTAATACACAGACACCAGGACACTGACCTCTCCACTCCTCCTAATACACAGACACCAGGACACTGACCTATCCACTCCTCCTAATACACAGACACCAGGACACTGACCTCTCCACTCCTCCTAATACACAGACACCAGGGCACTGACCACTCCTCTCCTCCTAATACACAGACACCAGGACACTGACCTCTCCTCTCCTCCTTATACACATACACCAGGGCACTGACCTCTCCTCTCCTCCTAATACACAGACACCAGGACACTGACCTCTCCACTCCTCCTAATACACAGACACCAGGACACTGACCTCTCCACTCCTCCTAATACACAGACACCAGGACACTGACCTCTCCACTCCTCCTAATACACAGACACCAGGACACTGACCTATCCACTCCTCCTAATACACAGACACCAGGACACTGACATCTCCTCCTAATACACAGACACCAGGACACTGACATCTCCTCCTAATACACAGACACCAGGACACAGACCTATCCACTCCTCCTTATACACATATATTTTGTTTTCCTCTGTACAGTTGAAGGATCTGAAGAGGCAGCTTCACTTGGAAAGGAAGAGAGCTGACAAGCTGCAGGAAAGGCTGCAGGAAATTCTCACTAACAGTAAAACACGGACAGGTGAGTGAATTTGGGGCCCTGTCTTGTGCACTCGGTGCTATAAATGGTTATTTAAGCCTCTGTGTGGCATTCATGCACTGTGAGACACTTTACACAGCACCACACCAGGCAGATACACTGCTATTGAAAACCGTGTCTGCGAAAACGAACAGCTTCGCTACTTTGGTTTTAAATATTTTTGCACAAATTGTGAATCTCTGAAGGATGGTGATGTCATTTAAAGTGGTATAAAACCCAGCATTTCTTCTTTGCTCTAAAAGACTATTTGCAGCATATAATATACTACCACAATTTTTTTTAAGCAGAACAGCATTCAAAGGGTTAATGTGCAACTCTCTGGCATAACATAAAAAATCAATTCTTTATTTTTATGTGGTAAACAAGTAATAAGGATGCTAACCAGGCAATCCAAAAGTTAAAAATCACTCTTAGTTTTCTTATCCATAAAACAACATTCCCCAGTTTCCGTGGCTCTTATTTGGTACATCTGCCACACAAAGGAATTTGCAGGGCATTCTGGGTTTTTTTTTTTGCTTCTTTATTTCCCCTCAGACTTAACTAATGCAGCCTGATTGGCTGAAGCCTCTTTCCCTCCTGTTTTACCCTCCCACACCTCTGTTCCTCTCTGATTGGCCAATATTTTTCATGCTGAGACTATGCACTTTCTTTTGCAGAGCTGAGTGGGAGTTACTAAAGACTGGGAGGAGGGCGGGCAATGCATACACAATCAGGCAGAAGAGAGTAAGGGAGGAAATTACATCAGGATTGGCTTCAAAATGGACACAGTTAAGATGGAGAATCCTAAGAAGGATTTTCTCTTTTTTTTTACTATAGAAAAATCACTAAAATCAAAACGTGGACAGTGCAATACATATGTTATGTAAGTAGAGCAAGTATTTAGCTACTTGTATATGTGTTTTTTTTCTGATATAGTATTGCTCACAGCTCTTCTTTAAAACACAGGACTTACTTTTTCAATAGAAAACTCTCTGCAGGGGGATCTGCATCTGAACTGGTGATAACATAGTCTTGTGTTTACTTAATTGTAGCAGAGAGGAATGTAAACATTCCCTGACTGTGCAGAAACTTCTTCTAATGTGTCCAGAACTGATACACTCCTCAGAAATAATTACTGGGTGCATTACAGTATAAATACACCAGTTATGGATAAAATGCAATGGCAGCTTTCATTACTTTGGGAACTTGTAATTTCTAAATGAATAATAATACTTGTGCACAAAAGCAAATATCATAACTGTATGGGATATTAAAAGTAGGAAAACACATTTTTATTGAATATTATGTCAGATTTTAATACTGCTTTAAAGCGGTACACATCAGCAGTTCATAATATATTATTTTAAATTAAAGTGGACCTGAAGTATGTAAAAAAAAAAAAAAAAAGTTTACTTACTTTTGTGCTTCAGCCAGCCCCCTGCAGCCGCCCTGTGCCTGCGCCGTTACCAAACAAACTGGAGGGGGAAGCAGCCAGGACGGGGGTGACAGCGGTCGACGGGGAGTAGGGTCGCCCCCCCCTCTCACCTGGGTCCCTCGTCCCCGCTCCCCTCCAGCTATTTGCGCGAAAACTTGTTAAAATGTATTATAGCCAGTGAGCAGGGACACTTACCTTCTCTCCTTGGGTTCCACCACTCTCCGCTTGACTTCCTGCAATGTCGCCCTCTATACATCGGAGGTCGGCATTGCAGTAAGTGACACGGCGAGCGGAGGAAGTAGGAGAGAAGGTAATCTTCCCTGCTTCCTGCCTATATTATGTTTTAACACTTTTTTGCCCAAATAGCTGGAGGGGGTGCAGGGCCCGGGGACCCTGGTGAGGGAGGAGTACCTCGCCGACCGCTGCCACCTCCGCCCTGGCTGTTACCCTCTCCAGCATGGCGGCCCCCTCCCCATCCACAGGCTGGGACACAGAAAACAGATCCATTTCTGTGTCCAAAGCTGCCTGTGTAGAGGGGGATCCGTTTTCTTATTGATTTTCATTACCCCTCCGTGTATCCGGGGTCCGTGAATATCATGCAGATCCAGATCCATGTTCAGTTTTTCAAAACTGATCCCCCTAAACGCAAACGGATCGGTTTTGAAACTGAGTGAAGACTACTGCTATTTTTAACATTGGTATCCGTGGCCGCAATCTAAACTACAACGTCCTTCAAACGACATTGTGCGCATGTGGCTAACTGCATGAAATCAGCCCAACAGTCATGGGAGTTGATCTGCCGTATGGATCGGTCAGACTGCCTGTTACCAGTCAGTCGTCTTGCCGTTTGCCACGCATACACATGCCTGAATGTTGTCTGATTTTAGTGTGTCGGTCAACAATCAGGCGGTTTGGTTGAGCATGTGTGCCTTTAAAGAATACCCAATCATTGTTTTGTCAAATGACTAAGAAAATGTTTTGTTTAGATGTAGGTCTTGTCATTGTCAGAACTTACAGAGAATAAGATGGCTGCCCCCGTGACATAAAGACCACACTGCATTTGTGGCTGGCACCTTAGGTAGCTTTGTCTCGGGTCAGGTGTGCTTTAACAGTGTTGATGACAGCAGATATACATTTCATATTGTACATATTGTTTCTACCTGGACTTGGGGTTTAAAGGAATCATCTGGGATAAAAAAAATTGAGATCTGCTTCCTCCAGCCCCTGGCATCCGACCTGTCCATCGCCGAAGCTCCAGGGGGCTCCTGGTGCCCTCTACTGCGCCTGCACGAGCACAGCGGTCAGTCGCTCACACGCACATGCGCGTGACTGACAGCGGTGCTCATGCAGTAGGTGCCGACCAAGCAAGGTCAGCATCTGCAGCAGGGGGAACCGGAAGCCACCAGAGCTGTGGCGTGGGACATGCCAGGGGCTGGAGGAAGCCCCGGGTAAGTAAAGCTCATGTATTTTTATTTTCCCTGAAGACTCCTTTAAAGAGTACCTAAATTATAAATTACAGTTTACTTTAAACCTAATAAGTTGCCAAAATAAATAAAATCACACATAATAAAGTGTGATTTCTCAACCCCGTGGTCCGTATTCCACGTATGGTCTTGAAATCCCCACCCCCAGTGTGAAACTGGGCCCTGGGCCTTTTTTTTTCTTTCCAAACCATAGGTGCAAAGGATGCTGGGGGATTGATGTAGTAACTCCATCCCCATTTCCATGTGATCTAATCTAGGCACACTGGCAGACATCTGAAAGAAGAATTCTAGCAGACAGACATGCTAAAACCGGCTACAGCAGTTTTCCTGTGTCTTCTCTCTCCTACACACTGTGAAAAGAGAAGTTATTTGATCCAGGCAGGCAGACAGCAGGGGAGGGAGGGCCAGGGGAGTTAACCAGGCTGAAGAGGTGGGCACAATGCTTTCAGCTTCAGGAGGAATAAGGAAGTACTGCTACAGATATAAAGTGAGTCTGTTCTATCCAATATGATGTACCAGCTGTAAACTTTATATGTCCATCTAACTGTACACAGTGCATAGACTGCATATATGTATTGCCACTCAGACTTTTTTTTTGGCTGGAGGTGGTCTTTAAAGTGAACCTTAAGTGAGAAAAAAAAATTGAGTTTTACTCACCTGGGGCTTACCTCAGCCCCCTGCAGCTGATCGGTGCCCACGACGAGTCGCTCTGATGCTCCGGGTCCCGCTGGCGGCCACTTCCGGTTTCGCCGTCAGGACCCGTCAGGCTGGGGAACGCGGCTGATACTACGCGTTCCCAGCCAAAATAGCACCCCTATGCGGCCATATGTCCGCATAGGCACCCGTATGCGGACATATGGCCGCATAGGGGTGCTATTTTGGCTGGGAACGCGTAGTATCAGCCGCGTTCCCCAGCCTGACGGGTCCTGACGGCGAAACCGGAAGTGGCCGCCAGCGGGACCCGGAGCATCAGAGCGACTCGTCGTGGGCACCGATCAGCTGCAGGGGGCTGAGGTAAGCCCCAGGTGAGTAAAACTCAATTTTTTTTTCTCACTTAAGGTTCACTTTAAGGGATGCTATTTACATCATCCCAGAGTTCTTTAACCTTCCTAGCGGTATGGACGAGCATGAGCCTGACTCGTCCATAAAAAACTAGCTTGGAAAGGTAAGGACACATGCACAGAAGACCCTGACTGACGCGGCAGCTACCGGGGCTGATTGCAGCTGAACGGCAGACCATGGGAGGGCAGCGAGGGACTCGCACGTAGTTATGGGGCTGGAGGAAGCCCCGGGTAAGTTTTAAATCTTTATTGTTTTCTGGATTCCTTTAGGCGTCTTTCACACTAAGACGTTGCGTTAGGTGCTACGTTAAGGTCGCATAATGTGCACCTAACGCAACGCATGGTGGTGGTGGCAGAGGACGTTAGCAAAGAGCCGCGTTAAGCGGCTCTTTGATGTGTCCGTGATGCGTACTATAGTACGCATGCGCTGGTGGAGACCACGTGAGCAGAACACTCCGCATCACGTCCCACCAGTGACGTCAGCACAGTGCAGTGAATATTAATTAGCCATGTGGCTAATCACTGCGCCTGTGCAAGCAGGCTAACGCGGCAAAGGTGCTGTAATGCCGTAGCATGCTGCACCTTAGATTGACGTGCAGCATTACAATGTAACGCAACGTGGGCACTGTGAACAGCCCATTGCAGTTACATTGCTGTGCGTTGGGGAGCGTTACAGGCTACACTACCGTGCGCCTGTAACGTCTCACTGTGAAAGCAGCCTTAATCTCTGGATTCCTTTAAGAAGCGCTACCTTGGACTTTGAAAAAGCTGAAAGAGTCACCCAGGTAATGTATGCCGTCCCCTGCAGGTGGCAGTGTTGAGCTGCCTGTCTAAGCAGGCCTGTATGATTATGGATAAAGCGTGTTATATATGTGTGTGTGGTGTTACTGGGAGATGTATATGTGTGTGGCGGGCAGTGGCTCTAGCAGGGTAGACCTCACATTCGGTAGTAAATCTTTGTAAGTGCACAGGGTTTTCCATTACGAGGTCTGTGGACTTCCTGTGATCGTCATGAGATAAGGGTCTCCTCTATAACAAGGGAAAATGATGACAGGCACTGCAGAGAATTTATAGCCAGCAATGTAAATGTGTAGGGGGGAGGGGCAGCTCTCCCCACTGCATAGAATATATGACTTCTGCAATAACCAGAAAAAATAAGAAGTTGAAATAAAATCTATTTAGTCAGTTTTCACAAATGGAAGGCTGCAGGACAGCCTTAGCTTGCTGGGGAGGCCTCTTCTTAAAGCAAACCTGAAATGATTTGTAAGTGTAATACAGCTAAGAAATAGAAAATTAGCAGCAAACAAAAGTCTTATGATGTTTTCCAGTACAGAAAGAGTTAAAAAAAAAAAAACTTCAGTTGTTATCTATGAGCTATTCCACCTAACTTGGTTTGAATACAGTCCTGTTTTCCGAACCACTTAAACAGCTGAGAAACAGTGAGAGGCAGTTTAAGGTGAGGTTTTACTGCAGGAAAGTTCAAAGGGTCATTATTTTGGCTTTGTTATACAGCTTAAAAGACAGTGTGGTTTTAAAACTACAACTGTGACTGTATGATGCTGTGTTATAAAAATAAATTATATAACTGAAAAGAAAAATGAGACTCATTTATTTGCTACCAATGTTCTATTTTGTATCCGTACTACACATACAATTCATTATATCACAAGTTTTTTTGTGTTTTTTTGCTTCAGTTTTGCTTTAAGTACTTAGTGGATTATTTTTGAATTATGACCAGTTACTGATGAGTCAGAATGTGTGGCTCAAAGACGGCTTTCTTAAAGAGAACCTGAATTGAAAACAAAAAGTCAAAATAACCATACACAGGTCATACTTGCCTCCTGTGTAATCTACTCATCAGTCTCTTTCTCCTCTCCTGTGTCCCATTTGTCCACTGTGATCAATGGAATTCTCTGTCCTCTATTTTAAAAATGGTAATTTCCCCATAATAGCTTCCTGGTCAGCACACTGTTAAACTGTAAATCACCCACTTGAACATGGAAATTACCTTGCACATTCAGTTGTAACTGACAGCTGCTGATATATGTCTGACAGCAACTGGTATATTTCAGTTCTGACAAAACATTGTCAGAACTGGAAGGGATCACTGTAAGAAGAAAATGGTGAGTTTCTGAGAGGAACTGACGGTGAGGTTAGTATGTAATATTCATTTACAGGTACATCATGTGTTCATTTTAAATAATTTTACTCTCTTCAGGTTCCCTTTAAGGCTTGTACACACGTCCAACAAAGTGCACGTCCATCACCACGACATGACCAACACCGTGTCAAATCGTTTACACGTCTTGTATTTTTTTCACACACCAACCAACTAAACAACCAACTAATTGAAATTATTGCACGTGCAAGCGAAACAACATGGCCACAATCTAAACTACAACGTCCTTCAAACGACATTATACGCACGTGACTAACTGCACAATATCAACCCAGCAGTCATGTGAGTCGATCTGCTGTATGGATCGGTGAGACTACCTGTCATCAGGCGCTCGTCTTGTCGTTTGCTGTGCATGCACACGCCTAATTGTCGTCGAACATACCAAAATCAACGAAAATCAGTCGGTTTTGGTCGGTGTATACGGGCCCTTCAAGAATACCCGAGCTGACGTGATATGTTAAAATGGAGGCTACTGTGATGAATAGGCAGGATAACTTGAGGCATATTGCATCTCCCAATCACTCCCGTGCTGCTCTGTTCTGCTTCAAAAGGCCCCATTAGCTCTGTTAATAATAATAATAATAATACGAACATTTGTATAGCGCTTTTCTCCTGTCGGAGTCAAAGCGCTCAAGAGCTGCAGCCACTGGGACGCGCTCAAGAGGCCACCCTGCAGTGTTAGGGAGTCTTGCCTTGAACTCCTTACTGAATAGGTACTTGACGTAGCCAGGATTCGAACCCTGGTCTCCCATGTCAAAGGCAGAGCCCTTAACCAGTACACTATCCAGCCACTACTGTTGACTTGGCTTAGTCGCTGACCTTTAACCTAAAGGTATGTGGTTGCGCATGCGCAGTATGTGTGATCCACCTCTTGTGTCTTGGATCTTGTTATCGTGCTCCCCAAGCTTGGCAGTCCCAGCACATGGTCTCCTGTCCAGACCGCTGTACAAGGAGGGTGGATTGGACATATTGCATATGGTAACCAAGTTCATCCGGTGTTTGGCTGAGGTATCCTTTAAAATGTATGTAATTGTTTATAAATGCTGATATTTGCTGCTGCCATACAGAACCGATAAATGCAGATTTTTGCCCCTGTGCGCTACTAAGGTTATAGGACAAACAGCATCTAAAAGTTTAAAAAAAAAAAAAAAAAAGAGGAACTGTAGTGGAAATATCAAATTAATAAAATTGCTTATTTTTTACAATATGTAGAAGCTTTCCAGAGGCACCAATAAAATAAAAGTCACTTAAACGAGCTTAAAACCGATGGGGCAGTGGTGGGCCTATCCCATCCATGCAGACAAAGCAAACAAAGGAAGGACTGTGGCATCAACAGTCAAACAACAATTTGTCCACAGTAAAAAATAGGCAACGCGTTTCACGGGCTCAATCCCGCTTCATCAGGCCAATCAAAAAGGAGCATACAGCTTAACAGCATCAAAACCACACTGAGCGCCTCTGTAGATGCTGTTAAGCTGTATGCTCCTTTTTGATTGGCCTGATGAAGCGGGATTGAGCCCGTGAAACGCGTTGCCTATTTTTACTGTGGAGTATAAATAAATTGTTGTTTGACTGTTGATGCCACAGTCCTTCCTTTGTTTGCTTTGTCTGCATGGATGGGATAGGCCCACCACTGCCCCATCGGTTTTAAGCTTGTTTAAGTGACTTTTATTCTATTGGCGCCTCTGGAAAGCTTCTACATATTGCTAAGTCCACCCTTGGTGGAGGGTTGTACCCATCTTCTTCCCATCTACAGAGAGCAACTTTTAATCCTGAGTGGGGTCAGGTTAATCTCCCCACCTGCCTTCACAGTGGTTGCCTAATGGTAACCCTGGTTTGTGAGTATTAAATTGTTATATTACTCATTATTAATTATCATCTATACAATATCACACTATTGGGCTCTTGGTGTCCCCCCTCCCTTTTATTTTTTACAATATTAATTTCTAGATTATTTAGTCAGTGTGTAAAATCCTTCCTCTCCCTAATTTACATTCTGAAATGTATCACTGGCGATGACCTCTTTAGTTCTGCCTGGTGATCCAGAATGTTGGTTCTTTGCACAGAGGGAGATAATGCTAGAGTGACCAGACGTCCCGGATTGCCCGGGACGCGTCCCGGATTTGGGGTCCGCTGTCCCAGGCTTAATGAGGTCCCGGGAAACGTCCCGATTTCAGCAGCGGGACGTCCTGGCCTCGGGACTCTGGCCCCTCTCTCCTCATGAACTGGCAGCGGCGTCTATAGACGCCGTGCCAGTTCATTGCCTGCAGCCCCGCTCCAGCCTCCTCTACCGGTGTCTGTTCCGACACCGGCAGGCGAGCAGGGCTACGGCAAGATGGCTGCCGAAGCCCTGTACTGGAGACTATTTGTGTCTCCAGTACAAGGCTTCGGACGCCATCTTGCCGTAGCCCTGTCAGCGCGGGAGATATGCAGGGGGAAGGTGGTCTCGGGAGGAGCGCGCCAGAGGCCGGAGACTTCTGCCAGGTGAGTAAATGCTTTTTTTCCAGGTGAACTTTGCCCGCATTGTTTTTTTCTTTTCTGGTGAAATGTTTGCCTGCATTGCGTTTCTTTTCTGGTGAAATGTTTGCCCGCATTGCGTTTCTTTTCTGGTGAAATGTTTGCCCGCATTGCGTTTCTTGTCTGGTGAAATGTTTGCCCGCATTGCGTTTCTTTTCTGGTGAAATGTTTGCCCGCATTGCGTTTCTTTTCTGGTGAAATGTTTGCCCGCATTGCGTTTCTTTTCTGGTGAAATGTTTGCCCGCATTGCGTTTCTTTTCTGGTGAAATGTTTGCCCGCATTGCGTTTCTTTTCTGGTGAAATGTTTGCCCGCATTGCGTTTCTTTTCTGGTGAAATGTTTGCCCGCATTGCGTTTCTTGTCTGGTGAAATGTTTGCCCGCATTGCGTTTCTTTTCTGGTGAAATGTTTGCCCGCATTGCGTTTCTTTTCTGGTGAAATGTTTGCCCGCATTGCGTTTCTTTTCTGGTGAAATGTTTGCCCGCATTGCATTTCTTTTCTGGTGAAATGTTTGCCCGCATTGCGTTTCTTTTCTGGTGAAATGTTTGCCCGCATTGCGCTTCTTTTCTGGTGAAATGTTTGCGCGCATTGCGTTTATTTTGTACTGACATGTTGCCCGCATTGCGTTTATTTTGTACTGACATGTTTGCCCGCATTGCGTTTATTTTGTACTGACATGTTTGCTCACATTGCGTTTATTTTCTGGTGAAATGTTTGCCCGCATTGCGTTTATTTTCTGGTGAAATGTTTGTCCGCATTGCGTTTATTTTGTACTGACGCGTTTGCCCGCATTGCATTTATTTTGTACTGACATGTTTGCCCGCATTGCGTTTATTTTCTGGTGAAATGTTTGCCCGCATTGCGTTTATTTTGCACTGACATGTTTGCCCGCATTGCGTTTACTTTGTACTGACATGTTTGCCCGCATTGCGTTTATTTTGTACTGACATGTTTGCCCACATTGCGTTTATTTTATACTGACATGTTGCCCGCATTGCGGTTATTTTGTGCTGACATGTTGCCTATTGCGTTTATTTTCTGGTGTCCGGGGTAACTGTTACTGCATTTATTATTTAATGGTCATAGATGGCTATGTTTGCTGCTTTGTGGTTACGGTATACTATTAGCATCACACAGTTTCTGCACACCCATGATGCAAAGTCTCGTTTGTCCACATCATGGCGTAAACACTGCTTTCTTATGCCTCGCTGTTACATCATTACGTTAGCTCCGCCCATACAATGTCATGGCCACGACCATTTTTCGCCGCTGCGTGCGCCGCAGCCCCCCCCCCCCCCAGTCTTCGTCGCTGCGTGCTCCTCAGTCCTCCCCACTTTTCTCCGTGGCGCGCTGGTACAGCCCCGACGAATCGCTGCAAAAGTCTGCTGGTCACGCCGCTCTGTCCCTGCCGCAGGCTCCTCTCTGATGGCAGAGCACTGTGCGCCAGTCAGGAGCTGCTTTCATTGGCTCCTGACCCTGTCAATCAATGTAAGCAAGTGGGATTGGCTTACAGTGATGACAGGGCCAGGAGCCAATGAAAACTGCTCCTGACCTGCTCACAGAGCTCTGCCGTCATAGAGATGGCAGGGACAGAGTGGCGAGATCGGCGGTGACGGCGGGGACACGCGGTCAATGCAACGTAGAGTCTATGTCAAGTCAGGGCCGCAGCACCACCTGCTGGACATAAGATTCGTACTGCGTCGGTCTAGGAACGGTTAAAGAAAAATTAAGTACATAAACTTCCAAAGTCCCAGTAAAAAAAAAAAACTTAATATAATTTTTGTAAAAGCTTTTTGGAATTTCCCATGAAGCCATGGAATATGCTCATTAATGTTAGATATATTAATACACAGATTCAGATTTATGGGCGGCGTTCTCGGCCGGGGTGATCCATAGAACTGGCGTTTGCCTCTCCGGGGATGTTGGAAGTATCAGACCGTGCGAGGGGCAGACAGATTGCGCGGATGACAGAACTACAGGGCCGTCATCCACATAAACAGAAAACACACTCAAGCACCCAGCTGATAAACGCGCATAAAAATCCAATTACCTTAATAGCCGCATCTACATCATTCCCATTAGTTCAAAAATGGACAAAATGGAGGATTAATACAGGCGGAGGAACACAAAGGGCATTTTAATTCTTTTTGGATGGGAAATTAAAGCAGCCCGTCCAAGTGTGACTCAAGTATTACTCATTACTGGCGAAGAAAACGCTTAACGCTTTCGTGGTTGGAGGCGTAATGGAGAAAAGTAGCTGGGGGTTCAGAGGAAGAGAAGACGCCAACGCTGGGAGGGGGAGGGGGGTACGACTTTGACCGACACCCCTGGGTGGTGAAAGGAGGAGTATCATCACAAATTATGAGTTGCTGGTAATTTAAGTATTCACTAGGGATGGTCAATGAGATGCAAATAGTTCAGAGTTGATGCAGGATTATGTAAATTGTGTATGCAAATGTACACAGCTTGAAAATGTACCGATTGGATCCTCCCCTCCCTCAGTAGGATTTAATTGGTCCATTTTCAAGCTGCCTAAGTTTGCATACAAAATTTGCATAATCCCGCATTAACCCAAAAGTATTTGCATCTCACAGACTATTCCTGGTGATGTTCCTTGTTTGAATTTGTCTTGGTTTTGCGAAATTATGTTCCTTGCTCATCTAATGCATTTCAAAGCTTTGCATTTTTTCCCCCGCAGTTTTCTCTGTTTGCCATTTAAAATCACCCGACTGGTCAGGTTTGTTTTTTTTTCATCTATGATGTGCAATTTGCGGTTAATGCAAGTCAATGGCAATGCAGAAAAATCACAGAAGCAATGCGTTTTGTGCGAAAAATTACACGTGATTTTGAAGTTAGATAACTTTTCATGTAAATTTAACTTGATTAGTATGCATGAAAAAATCACAATCTTAAAATTCACCTACTAAAGTGCACAAAATCTCTGTTGCATCCCCTGTAGTGTGTCCCTAGCTCTGCTGTTGGGTCCCCTGTAGTGTGTCCCCAGCTCTGCTGTTGGGTCCCCTGTAGTGTGTCCCCAGCTCTGCTGTTGGGTCCCCTGTAGTGTGTCCCCATCTCTGCTGTTGGGTCCCCTGTAGTGTGTCCCCAGCTCTGCTGTTGGGTCCCCTGTAGTGTGTCCCCAGCTCTGCTGTTGGGTCCCCTGTAGTGTGTCCCCATCTCTGCTGTTGGGTCCCCTGTAGTGTGTCCCCAGCTCTGCTGTTGGGTCCCCTGTAGTGTGTCCCCAGCTCTGCTGTTGGGTCCCCTGTAGTGTGTCCCCAGCTCTGCTGTTGGGTCCCCTGTAGTTTTTCCCCAGCTCTGCTGTTGGGTCCCCTGTAGTGTGTCCTCGGCTCTGTTGGGTCCCCTGTAGTGTGTCCCCAGCTCTGCTGTTGGGTCCCCTGTAGTGTGTCCCCAGCTCTGTTGGGTCCCCTGTAGTGTGTCCACAGCTCTGCTGTTGGGTCACCTGTAGTGTGTCCCCAGCTCTGCTGTTGGGTCCCCTGTAGTGTGTCCCCAGCTCTGCTGTTGGGTCCCCTGTAGTGTGTCCCCAGCTCTGCTGTTGGGTCCCCTGTAGTGTGTCCCCAGCTCTGCTGTTGGGTCCCCTGTAGTGTGTCCCTAGCTCTGCTGTTGGGTCACCTGTAGTGTGTCCCCAGCTCTGTTGTTGGGTCCCCTGTAGTGTGTCCCCAGCTCTGCTGTTGGGTCCCCTGTAGTGTGTCCCCAGCTCTGCTGTTGGGTCCCCTGTAGTGTGTCCCCAGCTCTGCTGTTGGGTCCCCTGTAGTGTGTCCCCAGCTCTGCTGTTGGGTCCCCTGTACTGTGTCCCCAGCTCTGTTGGGTCCCCTGTAGTGTGTCCCCAGCTCTGCTGTTGGGTCCCCTGTAGTGTGTCCCCAGCTCTGCTGTTGGCTCCCCTGTAGTGTGTCCCCAGCTCTGCTGTTGGGTCCCCTGTAGTGTATCCCCAGCTCTGCTGTAGGGTCCCCTGTAGTGTGTCCACAGCTCTGCTGTTGGGTCCCCTGTAGTGTGTCCACAGCTCTGTTGGGTCCCCTGTAGTGTGTCCACAGCTCTGCTGTTGGGTCCCCTGTAGTGTGTCCCCAGCTCTGCTGTTGGGTCCCCTGTAGTGTGTCCCTAGCTCTGTTGCACCCTCTGTAGTGTGTCCCCAGCTCTGTTGGACCCCTGTAGTGTGTCCCTAGCTCTGTTGCACCCTCTATAGTGTGTCCACAGCTCTGTTGCACCCTCTGTAGTGTGTCCCCAGCTCTGTTGCACCCTCTGTAGTGTGTCCCCAGCTCTGTTGGACCCCTGTAGTGTGTCCCCAGCTCTGTTGCACCCTCTGTAGTGTGTCCCCAGCTCTGTTGCACCCTCTGTAGTGTGTCCCCAGCTCTGTTGGACCCCTGTAGTGTGTCCCCAGCTCTGTTGCACCCTCTGTAGTGTGTCCCCAGCTCTGTTGCACCCTCTGTAGTGTGTCCCCAGCTCTGTCGCACCCTCTGTAGTGTGTCCCCAGCTCTGTTGCACCCTCTGTAGTGTGTCCCCAGCTCTGTTGCACCCTCTGTAGTGTGTCCCCAGCTCTGTTGGACCCCTGTAGCGTGTCCCCATCTCAGGACCTGTGAAATTACCACTGAGATCTGGGGCAGTTGTTTGCTTATGGGGAATTCTGAGTTGTGAAGCTGTAGACCCACCTGATTTGTGTGGTGGCTACAATCTGGTGAGCTCCAGTATTTTCAGTTGTGGATAACCAGAGTCACAGTGGAGAGTTATTGCACGGTTTGCTCGCCAATGCACTGGGTGTCTGTTAAAATTGGAACACTGTGATTTGTGTATTGCTGTATAACGCTGTGTCAGACTCTCTTTACAGAGTTGTTTATGTGGAGAGCGCAATCACTCTTCTGCACTGAATTACATCCTTTCTGGAAAATTTTGATTGCAAACCCACCGTCCTGGTCCCAGTCAAGTTTTTAGCAGGCAGACGCAGTTCTACATTATTTGCATTATCTTAGGTACACTTTAAAGCAAACCTGAACCTAATAAATAACACAAATAGGATATTACCTAAAATATGTTATTGTCCAGCTTTATTATCCCTCATTTTTGCAAAAATCCATCTGGTAAATTTACATGGATGTGCGCTGATGGAGAGACGAAAAGCCTGCTTACTGCAGGTGTTTAAAGGGATAGGAAGGGAGAGAACGGGCAGAACTGTAAGAGTCCCCAACAAAAAGTGGCTGGGGGCAACACTGTTGGCTATCGGTAAGGAGAGAGAGTCAGAGGACCCACCCCACATCCATGTGACTTAAAATGAACCTCCGGACGAAAAATCTACTCAGCAGAACTGAAAAGGCTTGGTGTGTCTTTAACAGTTTCACAGCATCAGAACTTTGTTTTTCGTACCAAAGCATCATTTTTAGCTGCATTTTTAGCTAAGCTCCACCCATCAAAGAGACCTGCCCGGGCGGTTTTTCACTGATGCTGTGCAAAGCATGATGGGATTTCCTATGTTGTTGTTCACGTTGCCTAGCAACTGGGAGGGGTGATCAGGGCACAGGACAGTTGGAACTGTGTCTCATGCTCCCTGTCACCTCCTTTCAACCAAAAAGATGGCTGCCCTTATGAATCAAACATTAGCCTGTTCTTTTAAAACAGGGTGGGTAAGAGATTATATTACCTATCTATTTTAATTAACATAACTAATGTAACTTAATAACAGTATGTTTGTTTAGGCTGGAGTTCCTCTTTAAGGTGTGTACTTTGTACTTTCTGCTCCCAGGACCACCGGGCCCCCTCTGGTCCTGCCCAACTCAGACTGGACAGCAAGCCAGGGCTTTTGCTTAAGCGCTCCCCCCTCAGTGATCCCCTGAGTTCGTCTGGGGCTGGGAGCACATGGTCTCGGACTGGTTATCGGATATCGGACTGTACGCATGGGTGCTTCAACCGGCATCCCTAAAGGGACTCTCTGCCTCTGTCTGTCTCCTCTTGCATTATTTTTTCTCTCTCTCTCTCTTTCTTCCTCTTACTCTCTTAGCTATCCTTTCTCCCTCCCTCTCTCTCTCTCTCTCTCTCTCTCTCTTTCTCTCTCTCTCTCTCTTTCTCTCTCTCTTTCTCTCTCTCTCTCTTTTTATTCACTCTTTTCCCAGGACACACTGCAGGGTATCTGGAACTGCTACGGAGCTGCGCGAGCGCTGCCGGTAAATGTGGCTGCTCCCGTCACATAGCAGTCCAGATTTCCCCACGCGTCCTTCACTATAGTTATGTGCTGTATGTATATATAGGTAATGCTTACTTGGTACTTACTGTACCTGATTATATGTGTCGTAGGATTGCATGTATGTGTTAGTACCATCACCGACCCTGTATGAGCCAAAAACAATTCCGGGTACAACCCCGTTGTACTTGGTGAAATAAACGATTCTGATTCTGAGTGGCAGTATGCTGCTGATTAGGGAGTGAGGGCCTACTGATTGCTGTAGCATGCTATTTTCACTATTTTCCCTTTTTTAATGTTTTTTTTTTTATTTTATTTTTTACAAAACTTTTGGGTGCATATCTGCTTTAAAGAGATATTCTATCAGACCCCTATAAAAAGGTGAGCTCTGACTGCGGCTTTCATGTTGGATAATATGTACAGAATTCTGGGCGCTGTAGATGGTTTCAGCTTTCTTCTGGACATCTCATTTGACTGTCGCTCTGCACAGAGGGTGGAGGTGATGCAATGCTTGTTTGATCATATTATCTGGACTCTGACAGCTGTTTATGGGGACAAAGCGTTATTATACTGTAAGCCTTGTTAGCTGTTGGCAGACGTTAGTTCTTTAGGCAAACCTCCAGGTGTATGTATCAGACAAGACAAGACACAGAACATTTATATCGCACTTTTCTCCTGGCGGACTCAAAGCACCAGAGCTGCAGCCACTAGGACGTGCTGTATAGGCAGTAGCAGTGTTAGGGAGTCTTGCCCTAGGACTCCTTACTGAATAGGCGCTGGCTTACTAAACAGGAAGAGTAAAATTTAAACCCAGGTCTTCCTGTGCTGGAGGCAGAGCCCTTAACCAGTATTACTAGGTTTCTTTGTATGTATTTGTGAGTAAGTCAGTGATTTCCAGTCTGAAAACTCAATTCCCTGTGGCCCGGAGTTTATCTACATGTCCCCCCATTTGTTCCCTAAGCCCCCCAAAGTGCAATGCATATATTTCCGGGTGTCGCGTGTCAGTTTGTTCTGCTGTCCTGCTTTGTGATCCATCGGGCAGTTGACTGAAAATGAAGGTCTGCAATGGTTTTCTAGGGGCTGATTTACCTTGACCCATTCCCTCCAAGTCTGGTAAAACACACCCAAAGTCAGCAGAATATGGAGGATGATTTATTTCCATTTAAAGTTGACCTGAACTCTTGCACAGAACAGAAGGAAAACATAGAGAAAGGCACTCTGTATTTATTTAGAGAGTTTAGCCTGTCTAATCCCACCTCATCTGTGACTAATCACAACTGTAATTTGATCTCTTCAGCTGTTAGGCCTAGTCCACACTAGATACGTTAACGTATCTGTGGCTCCGTTTTTCAGGCCGGATCAAAACCGGAGCCACAGATACCAATGTTTTATATACTGTAGCTGCTGTCTTTACCCATAAAAAAAAACGGACCCGTCTGCTTTTGCAGGGACCCATTTTCAAAACCTGAACGGAAGGTCCGGATCTGCTGCATTTTCACACAATGGATCTGGATCCTGATACACGCAGGGGTAGTGGCAGGCAATGGGAAACCGGATCCCCCTCTACACAGGCAAATTGTGGACACAGAAACGGATCAGTTTTTGTGTCCCAGCCTGTGGGGGGAGAGGGGGCCGCCATGCTGGAGGGGTATAGCAGGCAGGACGGCGGTGGCAGCGGTCGGCGGCTCACCTGGGTCCCCATCCCCACTACCCATTCAGTTAGTTTCCATAAAACAGTGTATAACAGGGAGCTGCGAGCTTACCTACTCCTTCGGTTCAAAATCCGGTTCTTTTTAATCCATCGATTCGAATGAATCGATTCATTGAAAAGAGCCAAACTTCCCATCACTATGAGCCACTGCCTGCAATGCTGCCCTCTGAAGTATAGAGGGCGGCATTGCAGGCAGTGACAGTAGTAATGGGAAGTTTGGCTCTTTTCAATGAATCGATTCATTCAAATTGATTCATTAAAAAGAAAAAAAGAAACGGATCGTGGACCGAAGGAGGAAGTAGAAGGAGTAGGTGTAAGCTCCCTGCTATACATTGTAACAAGTTCTCCGAAACTAGCTGGAGGGGTAGCGGGACGGGGGACCCAGGTGAGGGGGGGAAACATCCCCCCTCCCCGCTGACCGCTGCCACCCCCGTCCTGCCTGCTATAACCCCTCCAGCATGGCGGCTGCCTCTCCCCCATGGCTGGAAACGTATGTTGCAAAAATATAATTTTTAGGAAAAACAGGGGGAAGGAAAAAAAAGTTTAGAAAAACGGATCCGTGTAAAATGGATACGATCTGCAACGTACCAGTGTGGACCTAGCCTTAGCTCAGGAATCTCCTCTGCCATGGCTGAGCTGGTAATTTGTAAACACAGGATGTTAACCCCTATGTCTCCTTCCATGAAAGCAGGAAGTAGACACACTGCAGATCTGTATCAGCTGTAACAAAATAATGTTTTCTCTGTAAAGGTTATTATGCTGTTGCCTGGCAGTCCTGCTGAGCCTTTGTCTCTAATGCTCTTAGCCATAGACCCTGAACTAGCGCGCAGATCAGATGTTTCAGCTGCTTCCACACTCAGCAGTTACATCTCATCGGAGGGGACCGGCCATGGGGTCCCTCGATTGTCACAATATCCAACGCTGTCACCCGACCGAGTCCATTCCAGCAAGATCTTTCAAGCACACCGAATTTTGATTGATCTGGCTGGAAATCGATAATTTTATTCTGGTGCAGGGGTGTCAAACTTAAATACAAAGAGGGCCGAAATTGAACACTGGGACCAAGTCGCGGGCCATCCTCTATATCTAGTAGCCACCTTCCTCCCTTATATAATTCTCTGGTGTCTAGTGAACCCCCTCCCTCCCCTAAACAGTTTAGTGCTTCCACCTTACAGCTTCCCTGGTGGTTTAGTGTGGGCCAAACATAATGCAAAGTGGAGAAACCATTTGGGGCCAAATTGAATGGCTCTGAGGGCCAGATTTGGCTCGCGGGCCGGAGTATAACATGCATGTTCTGGTGCTATGACGTAAATGACTCTAGAGGAAGCAGATTGTCAGAGATGTATTCACTATAAGTGTGCCCATACATCAGATGATGTATGGGCAGATCAACCAAGAGATAGGTCTCTCTTTGATCGGATCTTATTGGTGAGAGATCTCTCTGCTTCCCAAACACCGCAGGCTGATTCCTGAGAGATTTTAGCATGATACCTCTTGGGAATCAGCCTTTTTGACGACGACGTCTAGTTGCCCACCGTGCTGTCCCCTCCAATGTTAAATGTGCCTGGGGCAGTAATATACTTGTCCGTGTCTGCCGCTGGCTCCACAACGCGCATACACGCGCCCCACTTGCTTACCTGCGAGCACGTGTGACGTGATGGAGCCCACAGCCAGTGGCGGACACGGACAGGTAACGTATACTGCACGTTTTGCACTAGGGAGGATAGCGCTGTGGGTTTTGTCGCTCGTCCTGATATCACTCGTCTTTACCGGCATAAACCCGATCAACCATGACGGCCCAATATCGGGCCAAAATTGGTTGCATCGTTGATCGAGCATGCTCTTGGCGTCACCGATTTTCATCCGATTCGATAATTACCAAATCGGATGGTCGATTGGCCACCGAGTGGATAGCTGTATGCCCACCTCTAGGGTTCCCTAAACGGCCTCGATTCTCACGTATACAAAACCTCTTGTAGTTTCCGCTGCATTGTTTTCTCTTTCGGAGCCCCATTAGTTGCAGAAATCATTTAATTTCCCTGTAATCTAGGCTGGAAACTCATTCCTGATTGATTTGTTGCATTCCTGGCAAATTACGCTCTAAACGCTGAGAATAATTAACTCCGGGACATCTCATTAGAGGATTGCAGATACATTATCTCCGACACAGGTGGAAATGTGATTGGTAGCGCTGGTGGGAGGGCTGGGGAGAGGGAGAATGGATGCTGGAACAACAGAGAGAATACAAATGTGAGTAAACAGCGCCATACAGGATCGTGCCCGGACTCCATGGATGGGGAGTATCAGTAGGTGTCGTGCTGGTTGTGAACACTAGGGGCAGCAGTAAGCAAGAGAAGACGAAAGGCAACATGCAGTCTACACAAACACACAGCAGCTAATCCACATTCAAGTTTTACTGGTGAAACAAATTATACACAGAATGATGGTGACAGCAGAATTGTATAAGGGCCTGTACACACTGAAAAACGCAAGCAAAATCGCAAGCGCATGTAGTTTTAAAAACGTTTTTGATGTGTTTGCGTTTTTCTTGTAATTGCTGATTGGCTAAAGAATTCTTTGTTTTTTTTCCTAGTTTACATTTCAACAGGAAGCAGGAAATTGCAGAGTCTTTTGGGATACTGACTTCTGAAAAACGCAATGGAATCGCACTGCATTGCGTTTTTTCATGCATTTTTCAAACGCTGCGCTTAAAAAAGTGCAGCAGGCACTGCAATTGCGTTTTTCTAAAAACGCATCGCACCAGTGTGTACAGGTCATCACGATTTTCATTATTTTTTAAAAGACCTTGCGATTTTGAAAACGCATGCGTTTTTAAAAAACGCAGCACAAGCGCAGCAGTGTGTACAGGCCCTAAAGCAGTGGTGTAGCAATAGAGGTTGCAGAGGTCTGGATGGCAACGGGCCCTTGGACCAAAGAGGCCCCGTGGGACCCTCCCCCAACCGCAGTATTAGCTCTTTAGGGTTGGGCATCAGGAGTGGGGGTTTTAGGGTTCGGCATCAGGAATGGGGATTTTAGGGTTAGGCATCAGGAAGGGGGTTTTAGGGTTAGGCAGCAGGAGTGGGGTTTTTAGGGTTAGGTATCAGGAAGGGGGTTTTAGGGTTAGGCATCACGTAGGGGTTTTTTAGGGTCAGGCTTCAGGGAGGGGGGTTAGGCGTCAGGAATTGAGAATTTAGGCAGGGGACACACTTGTCTTTCAGTTTTTCTGCACACCTTGTGTGTTTGTATGTAGAAAAATGTGCTTGCTTTTTTTCACAGCAGCCAATGTATTTAATAGAGAAAACTGACAAAGTGTGCAGAATTATCCTGCAGGGTGTAATTTTTTTTTCTGCGCACAAAAAAAACATTTAGTGTGAACTAGCCCATTGATTAACACGAGTTCTAATTTTTTCTGTGCAGAAAACGCGCAGGAAAACAGTCAAGTGTGTCCCCTGCCTCAGGGTTAGGACTCAGGAAGGGGGGGGGGGGGGGCTTAGGGTTAGGCATCTGTAGAGGGAGGGTTCTGTGTAGAGTAGGGTTAGTTGTAGTAAAATATCGGTAACATTTACCAATGTTTTGCTATTGTTACTACCACTGTAAACATTTTTATTTTATTTTACGCTTAATATATAACGGTATTTATTATTTACACTTATTTCAGCTTCACCCCGCGCCCTTTTAATACCGTCATTTTACCATATTTATAAGTCTAATGGTTCCCCTACACGGTACAATTAAAACATTGGATTTTCCTGTTTATTTGACCAAAACAATCAAATAGAGAGAAAATTGAAAATAATATTTTTGTCTGATCAGGAAAAAAAACAAATAATAATAGTGTATGGTAGGTTGTATAAGAAAATACCATTTAATAAACCAACTTTTTCTTCATATTCGATCATTTGGATTTTTGGAAAAATTGAACGTTCATGTATGGTACCTCGAAAAGAATTTTAAAAACTATTCGATCAACGGAATAATTGAGTTTCTCTAATAGAAAAAAAAAATGAAAAAATTGTACCATGTATGGGCACCATTACAGAGATATTCATGAAAAAAACAATAAAAATATTGTTATATACGATATTTGAAATTTCGGCTTCACCTTTTTAATGCCATTATTTTAATTAATTAAAGTGGACCCAAATTAAAAATACAAGATTTCAGAAATAAAATCTATTTTCTAAATTATAATAATAAATAGCAGCCTTTTTTCAGCTGCATGATGACAAATATAAAATATTTTACATTTATTGGAGGAACCCCTCCCTTCCTTTCAAATTGCCGGGATTTTTCCGGCAAACTGGTGGAGTAGATGGTGTCTGGCAATGGAGGAATTGCTAATGGCTGCCCCCAGTATAACCCTAGCTATGAAAAGAGAAGGGTGACAAGCATGCATTGAAATGATCATAGGTTTGAAGGAGTGTTTACTTATCTTTGTATGTGTCAGAGTGGTGCAACTAAATATTTTTAATTAAAAAAATGTTTGGTTTGGGTCCGCTTTAATTCATTATTTTAATTAATTCATTCATTATTATAATTATAAAATTAGATGAAAACCAGTGCTGCAATAATCATGCGTGATTGATGATTCAACCAATTTAGGGATGAAATCGGTCAAAGCAAGCTGAAAAATCTCAGCGGTGGTCGATTCAGTGCACGGCATTAGCAGAATGCAATATTAAAACCCACGAATGTGACGGAACCCCTAGTCGCGCTCCCCCCAAATGTTGCCGTTCTCGTCCCATGTGACTTCCAGACACACGCTATGTGCAGCAGCCACGTGGGCCAAGAATTTCGTATGAAGAAGCAGCTGGACACTTGGCGGGTGGACAGGTGTGACATGGGATTGGGGGGCACATTAACATTTGGAGGGACAGCAACAGAGTAGATTCTGAGAGAATCGGCGTCCGGTGTATGGACTGCCAACAGATCTCTTGCAAATTGATCAGAGATCTTGGTCGATCTGCCCCTTACATTGCTAGATGGATGAGCACCTTTAACCACTTAAAGACAACTGGACGAATATATTTGTCCAGTGTTGTTATGGAGAGTACACCACCAGTTTGTTACTAAATGAGGCAACTTTGGTATCATTTTAACCGTGACAAGTTGTAGAATTCATTTTGGTGTGTCTAAAAGCTGTGACCCATGTCACATGAAAATTAGGTAGGGACAAACTCAATCAAACATAAAAAGTCATTTTCAGAATTATGACCAAACTTGGGAAAATTTTAGCAACAACAAGAGACATATGTGGTAACATTTGAACCATGATAGGTAGTAGAATAGAGTTTCAAGAGTTTTAGGGTTGAGGCCCATGTCTCCTGTATTCTTTTTAGTTACAAACTGAATCAAAAGAAATTACATTTTGCATATTCTGTACCAAAATAAGACTTGTAAAATGAAAACAAAGTGACAGAATATAGAAGAAAAAAAAATATATTGTTACCTTAGGAACCAGGCATTTTAAATATGTATGCCATGAGGGTATATTACTATTGTTTTTGAAAATAAGGTGTTGTAATCATCAATCGTGTACAGTGAGAAAGCAAAAAACAGAAAAAAGACACCTTTATTTCCAAATACAATATTGTCACCTTACATTGTGCTAGGAACATAATCTAAATGTTGCAATAACCAGGATGGATGAGCAAATAAAATGAGTGGGTTTAACTTATAGTCAGCACTGTTTAATGTAAAGCTATAATGGATGTAATTGGAGAAATAGTTTGTTTTATCGATTTTTTTCCCCCCCTTATTTTCCCTTTAAAATGCATAGAAAGTAAGGTGATTCCTAAACAAAATTAACACACACTAAAAGCCTAATTTGTCCTGAAAAAAAAATAATATATAGCTCATTTAGGTGTGATAAGTAGTAATAAAGTTATTGGCGAATGAATGGGAGCAGCACCTATATGTGAAAATTGCTCTCGGGGTGAAGTGGTTAAGGTAGCCATACATCTAGCGTTGTTGAGCAGATTCAACCAAGAGACAAACGTCTCTCTAATCGTATCTGTGTAGAGATCTGTCAACTGCCCAAACACCGCAGGCCAGTTCCCAATCAATTTCATGCTGAAATCAACCCGGAATCGGCCCTGTGCATGGCATTAGCCGCCTCGCCACTATACCCCTAATGAAGAATGTCCCCTCGTCTCTAGCCTGTTCGCGGCCTGCGCTTCTCCCTCCGCTGCTCTGGACGCTTCTTCCTCCATACACGCACACCCTACGTGGTTTCCTAGCAAGGGCACGCGTGTGTCACAGATAATGTATACCTTACAATGGGGCACCAGGGGGACATTTATCATTAGGGGGGACAGCGCAGGGGGTTTAATCGCGTTTGTCGTGAAAATTCCCATCAAGCAAGTTGGCCCAACATCTTGCAGCATACGCAACCGACAATGCGACCAATTTTCATCCTGAAATTGGTTGCATTGTCGGTTGGGCATGCACCTGGCGGCACTGATTTTCATTCAATTCGAATATAATAATCGAATCGGATGGTGGATTGACCAGCAAGTTGCCTGATTGTCAATAGGCCGGCAAGTCATCTTTGGTCAGCCATATTACCCAATCAATAATGGTCTTTACCAGGATAAAGTATAGTGCAGACATTAGGTAACTGCTACCCAAAAGCTTGCTTGGGATTGGATCACGTGATAATCCTCTATCCTTATAAGCATCCCCTGTACTCTGCAGCCCACCCTGCTCAGGGAGATAGCCGCGGTATTTTCTTGGCTGATTGCCATTGTGTTCCTCTATAACAGCAGGCCTTCTGTCTCTTCCCCTATTATTAATACATGCTGCCCTCTGCTGGCATCTCCTAGTGCCTCCTAGTGTGTCTCTGTGCAGACTACAGATGATGTCCAGAGTGTCCTCTGCACGGTCGGCTATTATCTGAATTCTGTCCACAGCGTTAGAATTGGCAGACCGGTGAGAGTTAATTGCAACGGGTTGCGTTGGGCTTCTGCTTTGTGCATTGGGCTTGGATATCGGCCATATCTCGGTGTTTTCAGTAAGGCGGCTCGTTCTGAAATTTCTGCACGGTAACCGCATATTTTCCCTCCCCTTATCTGGAAGCGGCGCGATCCCCAGCCGTTACTTTGCACCGCGAGCCTAATGAATGCCGCAAGGAGCCGAGAGAGTCGGTAATGAGACCTCTGGTAGAATTGTTTATCCAGACCACAGAATATATCTATTACTCTTAGCATTAAATGAGTGTGTTGCAGAACGCAGGATGCAAAGCCATTTCCTTTCCCGCTGTAAATAAAACACCGTTTGGGTTTTTCCTCTTAAATGGAACACGAATGTTACTATTCCTTTTGATGTCATACGATAATGTATCCGTAAAATGGCCACACTTACTGGAAACATTCTGTAATATTTAAACCTCTTCTCTGTTGTAACCTACATTATTTAGTGGGTTATAAGCAACTACAGTGTTCTAGTAAACTCTGATAGAGTAAACATTCGGGTATAGTAAACTAAATGTCCAGGTCCCGGCCAAGCACCATTATAAGTATATGGGAGTAACACCTGGTATAGTAAACCCAGATATAAAAGAACTTCTGTTGTATTAAACCTGTTTTTTGGCCCCTGCGGTATTCTGTATCCAGTAGAAAGTGGGCGGGCACATGTCAACGTCACCCGGAGACCCATGAGCTGTGGTCAGTGGGCACTTGTAGCTTGCCCGCTATCTGCACACTACTCTGGGCCCTCATAGGTTACCTCAAAAGCACCAGCCGGTGAGACCTGTGCTTCCTGTTTAAAGAGGAATTCCAGTGAAAATAATGTAATAAAAAAGTGCTTAAAGAGAACCCGAGGTGGGAATTACTAATACTATTGGGGCACAGAGGCTGGTTGCGCACACTAAGACCAGCCTCTGTTGCCCCATCGTATGCCTCCATGTCCCCCCTGCTCGCCGCTATAGACCCCGCAGTGCTGGCGACACGCAGCGCGTCGCCAGCACAATGTTTACCTAAGCGCTGTCAGTCAGCGCCGCTCCCCCGCCTCCTCCGCATCGCCGCTACCCGCCCGCGTCACTTCCCTCCTATCAGCGGGAGGGAAGGGACACGGGCGGGTGCGCCATTGCGGAGGAGGCGGGGGAGCGGCGCTGACAGACAGCGCTAAGGTAAACATTGTGCTGGCGACACGCTGCGTGTCGCCAGCACTGCGGGGTCTATAGCGGCGAGCAGGGGGGACATGGAGGCACACGATGGGGCAACAGAGGCTGGTCTTAGTGTGCACAACCAGCCTCTGTGCCCCAATAGTATTAGTAATTCCCACCTCGGGTTCTCTTTAATTTTTACAATTATTATGTATAAATGATTTAGTCAGTGTTTGCCCATTGTAACATCTTTCTTCTCCCTGATTTACTTTCTGACACTTATCACATCGTGACATTTTTACTGCTGGTAGGTGATGTCAGTGGAAGGAGATGCTGCTTGCTTTTGTGGCAGTTGGAAACAGCTTTTATTTCCCGTAATGCAATAAGGCTCCCACAGTGTAATGTCAGAACCATGGTCATGACATCACACTGTGGGAGGGGTTTCACCACAATATCAGCCATATAGAGCCCCCTGATGATCCGTTTGAGAAAAGGAATAGATTTCTCATGGGAAAGGGGGTATCAGCTACTGATTGGGATGAAGTTGCATTCTTGGTTATGATTTCTCTTTAAGGTGCTACCTGATTAGTGAAAAAAATGGCTGTGACTTGCTTGTGCATGGCTGCAATGCTACAGTATCGTCCAGGCTGCACAGAAATGTGAACAGGGAGCACACTAGCAGTACTGTACATGCATTAACAATTCTTCCTATGTAAGTTGTTGCATGATTTATTGCTTGCAAATCCCATCATATTATTACTTGCAAATCCCATGTGCATTTTTGATCTAGCTTTCATTGTCTGTGCTCGCTTGCTGAAGCATTGAAAAGAAAAAAAAGACTGCCAATTATTGACAGCATTAAGATTCAGTACTACACTACAGTATGCTTCATGTGTTGGAGAGTATGACAATTTTTGATATAGTAAACTTCTTTTGGAGTTTACTATAAAGGGATTCTCCTGTAACTGTAATCTCCAAGCATTGTGGGAGATGTAGTCCTGTGTCCAGCAGACGGTAGGAACAGGTAAAGAAACATCAGTGCCTTACAGTAGCCCTGCTGCTATTAGAGCGCTGGAGGGCTGGACCAATGAAATCATCAGAATGTTCAAATCTTTTTTTTTTTTAATGGTATCTGCAAAGATTAAAGTGAAACTGTAAGAATGGAAAACTAAAAATACCATAATGACAAATATTTTGTTAATTTATTTTTTTTACAATATTCATTTATAGATTATTTAGTCACTGTTTTCCCATTGTAAAATGTCTTCTCACCCCGATTTACATTCTGACATTCTGAAGTTATTTATCACAGGTGGAGACATCTTTAGTACTGGCAGGTGATCTCTGCGGAATGTTCGTTTACTGAGCCAATGAAACTTATGCCTGGTCTCTTAGAATGCTCTGGTGGTGGAGGGGGGGGGGGGGAATTCTGCATAATAAAGACAGCATAGGCTAGGCCTCAGTTTGGGGGGATCCGCTACTTACCAATATATGGATGTGTGTGTGTGTGTGTGTGTGTGTGTGTGTGTGTGTGTGTGTGTGTGTATACCCCTCACTGATTTTGTAAGTTTGTCCAATGACAAAGAAATGAAAAGTCTCAGAACAGTATCATTTCAATGGTAGGTTTATTTTAACAGTGGCAGATAGCACATCAAAAGGAAAATCGAAAAAATAACCTTAAATAAAAGATAACAACTGATTTGCATTTCAGAACAAAGGAGAGGTCCGCAACAATGTCTCCACGAGTGATCTTTATTTAGGACATATCCTTAAACAGCCAAAACTGAGCAGCTGACATGTTTCGGACCAAGGTCCTTAATCATAGCTATGATTAAGGACCTTGGTCCGAAACATGTCAGCTGCTCAGTTTTGGCTGTTTAAGGATATGTCCTAAATAAAGATCACTCGTGGAGACATTGTTGCGGACCTCTCCTTTGTTCTACATTGATTAGGTCGGGCTGCCTGTGGTCCAGCACTGTCTGCCGAGGCGCGGTGGAGCGGTCACCCCAATCTACCTTTGATTTGCATTTCATTGAGTGAAATAAGTTTTTGAACCCTCTAACAATAAAAGACTTAATACTTAGTGGAAAAACCCTTGTTTGCAAGCACAGAGGTCAAACGTTTCTTGTAATTGATGACCAAGTTTGCACACATTTTAGGAGGAATGTTGGTCCACTCCTCTTTGCAGATCATCTCTAAATCCCTAAGGTTTCGAGGCTGTCTCTGTGCAACTCTGAGCTTTAGCTCCCTCCATAGGTTTTCTATTGGATTAAGGTCCGGAGACTGACTAGGCCACTCCATGACCTTAATGTGCTTCTTCTTGAGCCACTCCTTTGTTGCCTTTGCTGTATGTTTTGGGTCATTGTCATGCTGGAACACCCATCCACGACCAATTTTCAGTTTCCTGGCAGAGGGAAGGAGGTTGTCGTTCAGGATTTCACGATACATGGCTCCATCCATTTTCCCGTTAATGCGATTAAGTTGTCCTGTGCCCTTAGCAGAAAAACACCCCCAAAGCAAAATGTTTCCACCCCCATGCTTGACGGTGGGGACGGTGTTTTGGGGGTCATAGGCAGCATTTTTCTTCCTCCAAACACAGCGAGTTGAGTTAATGCCAAAGAGCTCTATTTTGGTCTCATCAGACCACAGCACCTTCTCCCAGTCACTCACAGAATCATTCAGGTGTTCATTGGCAAACTTCAGACGGGCCTGCACATGTGCCTTCTTGAGCAGGGGGACCTTGCGAGCCCTGCAGGATTTTAATCCATTGCGGTGTAATGTGTTTCCAATGGTTTTCTTGGTGCCTGTGGTCCCTGCTAATTTGAGGTCATTCACTAACTCCTGCCGTGTAGTTCTAGGATGCTTTTTCACCTTTCTCAGAACCATTGACACCCCACGAGGTGAGATCTTGCGTGGAGCCCCAGAGCGAGGTCGATTGATTGTCATTTTGTGCTCCTTCCATTTTCGAACAATCGCACCAACAGTTGTCACCTTCTCTCCCAGCTTCTTGCTAATGGTTTTGTAGCCCATTCCAGCCTTGTGCAGGTCTACAATTTTGTCTCTGACATCCTTGGACAGCTCTTTGGTCTTTCCCATGTTGGAGAGTTTGGAGTCTGCTTGATTGATTGATTCTGTGGACAGGTGTCTTTTATACAGGTGACTAGTTAAGACAGGTGTCCTTAATGAGAGTGACTAATTGAGTAGAAGTGTCTAACCACTCTGTGGGAGCCAGAACTCCTAATGGTTGGTAGGGGTTCAAAAACTTATTTCACTCAATGAAATGCAAATCAGTTGCTATCTTTTATTTAAAGGGAACCTTAACTGAACGGGGGGTAAAGAGTTTCACTTACCTAGGGCTATTACCAGGGCCCTGCAGCAGTCCTGTGCCCTCGGCGCCGCTCTGGAATCCTTTGGTCCTCCGCTGTCACTTAGTTTCGTTTTTGACGACTCACCAGTCGCCGGCCGCCATGCGTATTATTGGACGCATTCACCAATGCAATTAGCGCTATTGCGGACCGCAACGCATACAAAAATACGCATTGCCGTATTCCGCATGCGTAGATATGCGGCAACGCGTATTTTTGTACGCGTTGCGGTCTGCAATAGCGCTAATTGCATTGGTGAATGCGTCCAATAATACGCATGGCGGCCGGCGACTGGTGAGTCGTCAAAAACGAAACTAAGTGACAGCGGGGGACCAGAGGATTCCAGAGCGGCGCCGAGGGCACAGGACTGCTGCAGGGCGCTGGTAATAGCCCCAGGTAAGTGAAACTCTTTACCCCCCGTTCAGTTAAGGTTCCCTTTAAGGTTACTTTTTCGACTTTCCTTTTGATGTGCTATCTGCCACTGTTAAAATAAACCTACCATTGAAATGATACTGTTCTGAGACTTTTCATTTCTTTGTCATTGGACAAACTTACAAAATCAGTGAGGGGTCAAATAATTACTTCCTCCACTTTATATTTATATATATATATATATATATATATATATATATATATATATATATATATATATATATATATATATATATATATATTTTTATTGTTTCTGATGCTGAAACAAGAAAAATTGTATCTTAAATAATTTACTGCATTCTATTATATGTCACTACAGTGCTTCTTAAAAGCTTTTTTTTTTTTTTGCGTTTCATGTCCATTTGTTTAAGTAGCATAGTAATTATTACATTTCTGTTTGGCGTGTCCCTACCATTTATTTTTATGGCATTATTGTTATTACAAGAGCCATTTTGTTTAACAATTTTCACGGCGCACAGAACAATGTGGAAAATCGAGGATGGAGATGTGACTATACACCAGCAGTTCTGGATGTGCAGCCTGGCTTTCAGGGGGATAAAGAGATGATTAGCATATTCAGGAGTGATGCATCATGGGAAACCACAGTTGCTCACTTACAGCTGAATGATTGCAAATACCTTCTGTTTTATGAAGGCAAAATTACATTTAGCATTGCTTTTTAAGCCATGTATACCATCCAGGGGATTCTGGGTCACAGTGAGATGTTTGGGTATCACCGTGTTGTCCAACCCCTATCACAGTGGTGTAACAGTTGGGGCTGCAGTCCCTACACCTGCGGTGGGCTGCCCAGTTCTGTTTTAGGGGGCAGGAAGGGGTCACAGCATGAGGGGAGAGCATGGCCCTCCCTCAACTTAGGCTCTCCCCTCAGCGCTCCGCCTCCAGCATCAATCATTGGCAGCAACGGTGGGCAGGAACACATACCTCCATGTGTTCCCGGCCGGAGGTTACGATCTCAGTTTATCGGGCAGTAGCATGAGGCACTTAGAAATTGGACCTCCGCGGTGGAACACATGGAGTTATGTGTTCCTACCCGCCGCTGCTGCCAATGATCATCTCCTTATGCCCCTGAAAGCCAGGCACACATCCAGAAAATGTGGATACCCCCCCCCCACACACACACACACACACACACACACACAGGGCCCACTCAGGTACGTTTTGGGGGACAGGAGGGGTCGCAGCATGAGGGGAGAGCATGGCCACCTACATTGGGAGGGAGGGAGGAGTTCCCCCCCCCCCCCCCCTCCGCGCCGATGTAGATGGCCATGATCTCCCCTCATGCTGCGACCCCTCCTGTCCCTCAAACTGTACCTGAGCGGGCCCCGGGGGGGGGGGGCATCCACATTTTGGCAGGGTGGTCCCATGATTTCTAGTTTCGCCCCTGCCCTATCAATCCATACCATACACTAATGATAACCAGAACGTGTGAAACAGGCTGTATGCATGTTGGATTGATGTGGCTCTGTAAAATGTGTAAGCTGTAGGCTCACTATACACCAGCAGTTCTGGATGTGCAGCCTGGCTTTCAGGGACATAAAGAGATTATTTTCATAATCAAGAGTGATGCAGCATGAGAAACCACAGTTGCTCACTTTAAAGGAACCCGAGGTGTGAGACCTATGGAAGCTGACATATTTGGCCTGGCTGCCCTGCTGATCTTTCTGGTCAGTAGTGTCTGAATCGCACACCTGAAACAAGCATGCAGCTTATCTTGTCAAATATGTTACAGACATCTGATCTGTATACTTTTTCAGGGTCTATGGCTGAATGTAGTAGAGGCAGAGGATCAGCAGGACAGCCAGGCAATGTGCATTATTTAAAAGGATATAAACATCTCCGCCTCCATATAACTTCTGTTTTAAAGTGGATCTGTTAGAAACAAAAGTGCCCCTATGGGGGTACTTACCTTGGGAGGGGGAGCTTCCCCTGTCCTCTTCAGTCTCGGGGATCCAGTGCTTGCCCCTCTGACAATCCCCCTACAAGCTGTGCGAGGCGCTGAAGCGTGCAACAGTATTGACAATCTGCGCTCCTGCCCAGTATTAGCTTTCCGATCAGCTACTTGTGTTTGCATAGTTGAGTGCAGTGTTCTCCCTAGTGTATTTTTCCAGCCGGGTGGCATGAAAAAGTAGCCGAGTGGGGCGAGGTGAGAGAATGCAGGGCTGGTGATTCTCTGCACAACGCTTACAGCAGAGGAGGAAGTGAGCCGATGACAGCCGGGTGGTCACCAAAACTAGCCGGGTGAAGCACCCGGCTAAAAGAGCCTGGAGAGAACACTGGAGTGGACCCGATCCGGCTTGGCTATTTTCGCCTGAGCCCAAACAGAAAGCTGATGCTGCGCAGGAGCGCAGATTGTAAAAATTGCCACATGTGGCGTTTCGGAGGCCGCCAGCTGTGGAAAGGATGGGGAAGCCTCATTAGGATCCAGAGGCTTCCCCCTCCCGAGGTAAGTACCCCACAGGGGCAGTTTTTTTAACTACAGATTTCCTTTAAAGTTTACCTGAGAAGGGACCATAGGAATAAAATCTACATACCTGGGGTTTCCTCCAGCCCCCTCCGGCCTGATCGCTCCCATGCTGTCCTCTTACTGCCCGTTTGCCTGCTACTGGCCCTGGAAAATCCATCAGTTGGGGCCAGTCCACGCATGTGCAGTCCTGGCAGGCGTGCTCCCCTGCTTCGCTCCTGACGCCTGTGCAGGTGCAATGCGCTCCTGGCAACATGAACACGACGGGAGCGTGCGCGCAGTTGGCCCTGGACCGGAGGACTTTCCGGGGGCTAATTGCAGGCGAACGGGAAGACAGAAGAGGACGGCGTGGAAGTGATCAGGCCGGAAGGGGCTTGAGGAAGCCCCAGGTATGTATATTTTATTCCTGTGGCCCCATCTCATCCCCAAAAAATATAGCATTATTTTTTACTAGATGCCTTTTTGTCTCTTTTTCCCTAGTGGTTCTGGATTGCCCTGATCTGACTTAGGTACAAAGGCGTAGCTAGAGACTATGGGCCCCATAGCAGAGTTTTGATGGGGCCATCAGACCCATGCACTCAAGAGCAATGCCACCTGCCCCATCCTATGGGATGTAAGTTAACTAGCCAATGTACATTCCTATGCAATGTAAACTGCAAACAGTGTATGGGCACTGAGATAAAATCAGAAGGTGGAGGAAAACAGAAAAATAAATAGTGACCACATTACCGCTAGGGCCCCATGGACGTAACAATCACCCCTGCGACCCCCGCCATCGCAGGGGGGCCCTGAGGCTTTGGGGGCCCCTCCTCCTCCCTCTCCCCAACCGCAGCAAAAAAACTTCCCTGTTCGCTCACAAAAACCACATGCAGGGGCGTGCGTCATTTTTTTTCCTGCTTCCAGAGGCTGCTTCACAGCAGAACACTCTCTGCTGCCATTCTCCGGCTCCCGATCACGTGACCTGCATGGGGTTTGGAAACCAAGTGGGCCCCATGCTATCATTTTTGCAGGGGGGCCCTAATAAGTCTAGTTACGCCTCTGTATGGGCCCCCTTTGCTCTAGGACCCCATATTGCTATGGCTATTGCTATGCCCCTGCTTGGGAATTCCTATAAAGGAGAGAGAGAGAGAGGGAATAATTATATGTTCAGAAATGAGTAAACATGGCTGATCTGTTTTGAGCATAAAGTGTTAAAGAGGTGAACTTTAGACCCCGGAGCGGTCATCCATCTCTGCAGCGTGTGCTGGGCTAAGCATACCTGACACAGGTCATTACGCTGAGCTGTGCAGCAGAATTAGAGTCCCGGGTGACAAGACAGCAATTAAACCGTCCTGACCCCAGACGCTCTCATTGACTGGGAGGCCGCGGCAGGCTGCTGCGTTCTACTGCAGCACAGATCACTTTCCAGCTCGTGGCTCCACTGCAGAGCGGCCAGTATTGGAGATTGTGTGTCAGGATTAGAGCGAGAAAACAAACCCCTGACAGCTCCATTTATAACAGGGCAGCCTGGCAATGATGTGGAGATAACGAGGGGCCTCTGGGGGCTACACTCTGCAGAGCCTGGAGGTGAGGCATGCTGACGGCACGTACGCCATGGTGCCCGCGCGCTGCCGCCTGGGCACCCCAAGACAGCTTGGCACCTCGCACTGGCGCACATAGTGTCTGTGTACTTAAAGAGGAACTGTAGTGAAAATAGCAAAATGAATAAAATTGCTTATTTTTTTACAATATTCATTTATAGATTATTTAGTCAGTGTTTTTTCCATTGTAAAATTTTTCCTCTTCCTGATTTACATTCTGAAATGTATCACTGGTGGTGAGATCTTCACCCTCCTGGCGGTCTATTAGAAACCGCCAGGGGGCAGCGCAGTAGGTTTTTTTTTTAATTTTTTTTTTTTTTTAAATCCTGTAGCGAGCCTAGGGCTCACTACATGATAGCCACTGTGCAGCGGCATCCCCCACCCGCTTCGATCGCCTCCGGCGATGTTTGATCAGGAAATCCCGTTGAAAGAATGGGATTTCCTGGAGGGCTTCCCCCGTCGCCATGGCGATGGGCGGGATGAAGTAACCAACGTCATCGATGTCGTGACGTCAAAGGGAGTCCCGATCCACTCCTCAGCACTGCCTGGCCCTAATTGGCCAGGCAGCGCACGGGGTCTGGGGGGGGGGCGGCGCAGCGAGCGGCGGATAATCGGAGCGGCGGCCATCGGAGTGCACATGCAGCTAGCAAAGTGCTAGCTGCGTGTTGCAAAAGAATAATTATGCAAATCGGCCCAGCAGAGCCTGAGAAATCCTCCTGCGCGGCGTAGGAAGGTTAAGTTCTGTCAGGTGCAGCTCTGGGGAATGTTCATTACTGAGAGTTCTATGCACAGAGAGAGATGCTGCTTGCTTGGCAGTTGGAAAAAGCCGTTATTTGCCACAGTGCAATGAGGTTCACAGACTGCAAGCTGTCAGGACCCCATGGTCATGACATCACACTGTGGGAGGGGTTTCACCATAATATCAGCCACACAGACCCCCCGGATGATCTATTTGAGAAAAGGAAAAGATTTCTGGTGGGAAAGGGGGTATCAGCTACTGATTGGAATGAAGTTCAATCCTTGGTTAAAGTTCCTCTTTAAAGAACCACTAGCATGAAAAAATTTAAAATACAGACATAAATATATGCACATTCGATCCAGAATAAAATGCAATATAAATTTCCTTTTTTGCTCTGAGAGCTGCCTTAGCATTTTATTCATAACTGGTTTATCCATCTTGTAATGTACGCAGAAATGCTTTCTGAGTGTCTGTCTGTATTCAGGAGTGTTTGCACAGTCAGAGAAGGACTTCCGAGGCCAAAATTACTAAAATATATGGAGACAAAGTGGGAGAAAGCGCACTCAGTGTGTGGATTATGAAAAGTGGCCAGCCGACTGTAGAATGATCTCACCTCAGTGTAGTGCTGGTTAGCCCATATGGGTGTCCCAGCTCGCAGGCTTTGTCCCTTTGAGCCAGGGACAAGCGGTGACGCTTGTGCTGGAAGGTGGAAGACAGCTTGCACACCGATCCCTCTACAAAAGGGAATATACTCATACAATTGGCGCCCGCCATAGCCACTGAGCACCTGCATTGTGCAGAACGCTGGTGACTGCAAGGCGAGTGGTGCTATCCACAGCTGCGAGAGGAGAGGAACAAAGGAATCCCGGTTGCCAGGAGCCTGGTCCCTGGCTCAAAGGGACAAAGCCTGCGAGCTGGGACACCCATATGGGCTAACCAGCACTACACTGAGGTGAGATCATTCTACGGTCGGCTGGCCACTTTTCATAATCCACACACTGAGTGCGCTTTCTCCCATTTTGTCTCCATATATCCTAGCCATCCTGCACGGAAATTGAGAGCTGCACCAACTATATACAGCACAACTCTGATCGCTCCTCCGGAACCTCCGGAAGTTCAATCTACTTTACTACAAAATTACTAAAATGACACTTTACCTTTGTATTATCAGAATCCACGGAGGACGCCCTGCTCGTCCTCCGCTCCCTTCCGCCGTCAATCTAGAGTTTTCGGTTCCCCCAGGGCTTTGCCCGACCCCACCGAACGGGTCGCATCCATTCCACCACTAAGATGGCCGCCGCCTTGATCTGCGGCTGCGCAGTACGATTTGCCGCGAGTGCGACTGCGCAGCCTTTAGCCCGCCTCCAGCCGCGCCCGACGTACGCTTCAGGAGGATGCCGGGAAGCACTACACGGCTGGAGGCGGGCTAAAGGCTGCGCAGTCGCACTCGCGGCAAAGCGTACTGTGCAGCCGCAGATCAAGGCGGCGGCCATCTTAGTGGTGGAATGGATGCGACCCGTTCGGTGGGGTCGGGCAAAGCCCTGGGGGAACCGAAAACTCTAGATTGACGGCGGAAGGGAGCGGAGGACGAGCAGGGCGTCCTCCGTGGATTCTGATAATACAAAGGTAAAGTGTCATTTTAGTAATTTTGGCCTCGGAAGTCCTTTAATAGAACATAATGTTATCTTCAGTTCAGCTGTGCCCAGCTTTCCCTGCAGGGAGCTTGTAAAACCTGTGTTTAACTAGTTGAATGCTGTTCTAGTAAAAAAAAATGGTGGTAGTATATAATATGCTGTAAATAATCTTTTAGAGCAAAGAAAAAATTCTGGGTTTCATTCCACTTTAAAATCAGTGGACATGACACATGTTTTGCGATACGCTGCACCGGAAGTGCTCTGACGTTATTGCGCACTGCACAAGCACCGGGGAAAGTCAGTGGTAATGTGCAAATCTTGAAATTTTGGTGCGTTTCTGGTTTGCATGCGCAAATGCAGATTTTCAGATGACGTGTTTCCTGTCAAGCAGTATACACGTGACGTAGGCCCCGTTCACATTACAAACGCGGACGGGCACGCACGCGGAACGCAACGCGTACGAACGCACGCCATCCGCGTTTGTATGCGTTGCGTGGCTGATCCCATCACTGAAAAGTGAATGGGACAGCCATGCGTTTTGGCAAAAAATGCGTGCAGCATGCGTTCCCGGACCGCACAGGTCCGGAACGCATGCAGTGTGAACATCAGACATTGCACTCTATGCAATGTCTGATGTCGTGCGTGTCGGCCACCTGCACGCGTTTCCAAAACGCGGCTGGAAACGTGTGCAGTGTGAACGGGGCTTAAAGGGTGAGACTTTTTGAAGGCAAGTTTTCTCCACTTTCCCTGTCAACGCAGCCTGACGTATATACTAAAGTGTGTGTCAGGCTTTTTTTACACTGTAAATGGCAAATCCAATTTCCGATTTGCATTTGTGATTCAATTTTCACTTGATGCTAGCAACACAAAAAGAAAAAGACACATGCAGAACTTTTTTTTTTTAATCACATCAAAAATCTGAAGCGGATTCGCGTATAAAATCGCATTTAAAGTGGATCCAAGATAAACTTTTACTCATTGCATAATTGTGTTCCTTTCATATAGTTTATAGGGCATTCCTCAAGCCAAATACTTTTTTTGTTTTGTTTTAATACTCTAATTACCTATAAACTAAACATGCCTCACCCACAGCTCTTTTTGTGCCTTGGCACTGTAGCAAGGGCTTATGGGAGCTCAGTCTGGGCAGGAGAAGAGGAGGTTACTAGCCATTGATTTCAGAGGCAGAGGGGAGTGAATTTACACACAGGTAAGCTGATAGCATCTCCAGCCCTCAGCCTGTGACAATGTGACAAACAGAACATGGCTGCCCTCATTGTATCACAGGAATAAATAATCATAAACTGTTGAAGCTGTTTGCAGCTATATATGCTGTGTAAACTACCTAAACTTTAGATAAGATATATAGACAAGTTACTTGTTATAGTTATTTTTTCATCTCGGATCCGCTTTAAGAGAGACTGAAGCGGAATTTAAATAAAAAAACAGATACTTGCCTAAGGAAAGTGAAGGCTCTAGGTCCAGTAGAGCCTTCCCCTTCTCACAGAATCTGCGTTCCCCCCACAGTCTCCCACACTAGCAGTCTACAACTGATCGTTCGTAGACTGCTCTCTTCCACCATGGAAGAAATCGTGTTCCCGAAGACGGGCTGCTCCTTACTGCACACGGGCAAGCCCCCTCTCTCTGCACTCTCTCCCGTGCAGTACAGAGCCACCTGTCTTCAGGAGCACGAGTCCTCCCAAAGACTTCCAAAGTCTCCCATGGTGGGAGATTTAAATGGAGACGCCTGTGGGGGAATACGGGGACTGTGAGGAGAAGGGGATGGCTCTATAGGACCCAGAGCCTTCCCTCTCCTTAGCTAAGTAAATCTGTTTTTTTGTTTTTATTTCTGCTTCAGATTTACTTTAAAATCAGAATGGCATGTAGTCTAAAAGAGCCGTAATGGTGCAGTGCAGAAGCCAGTTTACCACACGTTAATCCCATCACACCAAGTGTAAAGGGACCCTGACAGTAGGTTGTTAAAATCTGACCGGTTTTAGACTAGCCCATCTCCTCATAGGGGATTCTCAGGATATTCTTTATTTTCAGGAGCGCTTCCTGAATGGTAAAAATATAGACACTGGTACATAATACAGAATTGGTAGACATGGTAATTACAGTGACAAATGTAACACGATGAACAAATGGATAGCAAATTCCAAGACACAAAGAAATAATGGAGCAGTTTACAGGATCAGCACAGCAGCCGAGCAAGTAAGATGTATTGGAAAGTAAGCGGCAGGGCTGTCTTCATTTATTGAACCTTTAAAGCGGACCTCCAGTGTAAAAATAAAACCCACCAATCAGCACAGGCAGCAGAAGTTCTACCAAAACAGCAGGAAAAATGTCTAAAAACAGACCACTTGTGCCATAAATCCAGGTTTTGTTGGTTAGACATGCCCCCTTTCTTAAAGTGAACCAGAGACGAAGCACCCTCCTGTATTTCACCATGTATATCAGTGGGAACATTAGAGAAAACACCTACCCTGCTCTCTGTTTCATTCTTCACTGTTCAGCTTTCTTCTTATCAGCCCTGATAAAATCCCAGACTGAGCATTCAGTCTGGCTTTGCTCAGGAATCATAACTGAGTCTGTCTTCTCTGATGGCATTTTAAGCCCAAGCCTGCCCCCTTCTGGCTCTGCTTTCCTGTTCTGTATACTTGCAGCGTCACAGAGAGCTGTGATGAGATGGGAGGAGCTGCTAATGTAAGGGTATATTGAAAAACTTTTTATTTTTTTTTGGTATCTATATTTGTTAGGCAAAAGAGGTTTTTAGAAATGGTGATTTCATTTTGCACACAGACAAAGACAAACCCTTATATAGCGCTTTTCTCCTGTCGGACTCAAAGCGCCAGAGCTGCAGCCACTAGGACGCGCTCTATAGGCAGTAGCAGTGTTAGGGAGACTTGCCTAAGGTCTCCTGCTGAAATAGGTGCTGGCTTACTGAACAGGCAGAGCCGAGATTCGAACCCTGGTCTCCTGTGTCAGAGGCAGATCCCTTAACCATTATACTATTACACAGCCCACTAAATAATATGCTTTTCCGATGAACTGTATTTTGCGTGGAGTTATAGTAAAAAAAAAAAAACACAAACGGCACACCACAGCAGCGAAAATTCCAGGTATAGTATTTATTTTGTAAAATCTATCGGACGATATGTTTATTTTGTGCCAAAGAACTCGTCTGCTACACTTTTCTGCTAAGAGATTGTGTCAGGAAGGAAGGTCATAGTGTGGCCTGAGGGGTTCTCTGCTTCTACCTATGTCTCTGAGCCAGCCTATCACAGAGAGGAGAGGTGAAGAGAGAAATAGTGCAGTGCCAGCCGAAGTATAGTGCATTCCAGAGCTGCCACAATGTTCCCTGCTGCTTAAAGGACAACTGTAGTGTGAAGAAGAGGCTGCCATACTTTTACACCTTTTAAACAAATACCAGTTGCCTGGCAGCCCTGCTGATCTATCTGGCTGCAGAAGTGTCACTCTGAATAACACCAGAAACAAGCATGCAGCTAATCTTGTCAGATCTGACAATAATGTCAGAAACACCTGATCTGCTGCATGCTTGTTCAGGGTCTATGGCTAAAAATAATAGAGGCAGAGGATCATCAGGATAGCCATGCAACTGATATTGCTTATAAGGAAATAAATATGGGAGCCTTCATATCCCTCTCATTGCAGTTGTCCTGTAATGAAGTAGTCACTAGTCAGCCATTTCTGCACCAAGCAAAAAAAAAAGAGAGGTAGAACAGTCATAGTAAGTGTCATTCTGGCTCCTCTTCACTTTGAAATTTACAGCGGAGGTCCACTTTAAGGTTTCCTTGAGTCTGCATTGTTGTTGTTTTGTGCCAGCGAGGACGGCCTCCCTGATTGGTGGATATGCTGGGAGAGGGATTTTCCTGTCTGCCCTGTTATTAGTCTGCACTTGTATCGATAATGGAAGACTAGTAGCGGATTGTAAAGGAGTGGCAATGTGCTGACTGCATGCCTATTGCTCTTCCAGCGCAGGTAACATCTATGATTCAGGAGTCGGCTGGAGGAATTAAAATTACATAACTTTCCATTTTACATTCCGGGGTTTACGACTTATCCGTCAAGATGAGAAGCCAGTGCGCATATTTTTTAAGTGTATTTAGATTTGCTTACTGGCTTTTTTAAAAATGATTTTTATTTCTTTATATAATGCAACCCTATGCTTATAGGATTTTACTGATATGATTTTACGACCTTGATCATTTCGGAGGACTGCTGCCAAAGTACTTTATGTATTGGAACTGTTTATCTACTATAATATTTTGTTAAGTAGTGCACATTGCCTGGTTAACCCCGCCCCTCCCACTGTGCTGCATAATGTACAGCAATATCATTATTATTATTACATTATTATATTCTATAATATTACTACATTATTATAATATTCATATTTTTTATTTATAGAGCGCCAACATGTTCCGTAGCGCTGTACATAGTACAATACAAATATTAGGGAGCACAGATACATAAGACTCTCAAAACTCTGTACTATCAGGACATCCAGCAATACAAATACATACATTGTTGATGTGTGGTTGGAGAGATCACCAGTACTGGTACATGTTCATATGGTAAATTACAGCAGAATAAGAAACACTAAGAGGAAGTCCCTGCCCTTGCGAGCTTAGAACCTAGAGGGTAGTGGGTTGGAGAGACATCAGGGAAGGAAACATGGGGTTAGCAGATAAGGCAGTGAACCTTCAATGTCACCTATAGCAAATGATAGGCTTGCCTGAGCAGGTGTTTTGAGAATGACTTTCCAAGTTTCCAAGCTTGGAGCATGATGGACAGGCTGAGGGAGAGCGGTCCAAAGGAGAGGTGATGCTCGTGAGAAGTCCTGGATGCAGAATTGAGAGGAGGTGACCAAGCTTAGAGGACAAAAGGTTCTTTTGGGAGGAGCAAAGCTTCCAAGCACAATGTTATCTGGAGGGTAAAGCAAGATTGTCAGCCACAAAACCAAATTCTTTTTAAACACTGCAGTGTGTTTAACCATTTGAGCCCGCGGGGATTTTTCACCTTATGCATCGGAGCAATTTTTACCTCCCATTAATTCGCTAATACCTTTATCACTACTTATCACATTTTATTGATCTATATCTTGTTTTTTCCGCCACTAATTGGGCTTTCTGTGGGTGGTACATTTTGCTGAGAGCCACTTTACTGTAAATGCATTTTAACAGGATTAATAAGAAAAAAATGGTAAAAATTCATTATTTCCCAGTTTTCGGCCATTATAGCTTTAAAATAATCCACGCTACCATAATTAAAACCTATGTATTTTATTTGCCCGTATGTCTCGGTTATCATACCATTTAAATGTCCCAATATATGGCGCCAATATTTTATTTGGAAATAAAGGTGCATTGTTTCCGTTTTGCGTCCATCACTATTTACAAGCTTATAATTAAAAAAGTGTTTGTAGTATACCCCCTTCAAATGCATATTTAAAAAGTTCAGACCCTTAGGTAACTATTTGGCCACAAGATGGCCACCTTCATTTTTGGTTTCCCTCCTTGTACTTCTCACTATGCGGAAGTACAAGGGGGATGCGTACATTTTTCCGGGCAGAAGAGCCGAAGCCTCACGGGTGAGCGCTTCGGTTTTTCTGCGGGGGACAGGAATCGGTGATCGGGAACCATGTTCCCTTTCACTAATCCCAGGGCTACCGGGGGACACAGCGGGGACACGGGGGAGCGCCCCGATCGCGCGCGGGAGCGGGAGAGCGCAGCTGAGCAGCCGCCCGGACGTGAGCTTCACGTCTGGGCGGCTGAAATGGTTAAAATGCTGCCAGAAATCTCACCCTGCAGTACAAGCTCTCCAATCTATTCAGGAATCTCTCTGCTGTTCTCATATTCCCTCAGTCCCCCGGGCTCTTTTCTGTACCATTGCCAAGGACATTGAGAGAAGGGAGGCTTGTCTTCTCCCCTCCCACCGCCCTGCTTCACACTGATTGGCTGAGCAGACTGCAGTGTGAAGCTGCCTAGCTGAAACATGATCCTCTGCTCACCCGTGTTTACAAGCAAGGCTGAGGTGATTCAGCGATTGGAGGAGAAAAGAAAAAAAGTTAAAGAGAACCTAAACTGAGAAGGATATGGATTTTTCCTTTTAAAATAATAGCATTTGCCTGACTCTCCTGCTGATCCTGTGTCTCTAAAGCCCAATCTACACCATACGATTCTTTATACGATTCGATTACGATTCTATTTACGATCCGATTAAATCCGTCATGTCCGATCAGGATTCGATTCGATTCAATTCGATTTGCCATTGTTTTGCAATCTCAAATCGAATTGAATCGAATCGAATCCTGATCGGACATGTTGGATTTAATCAGGTCGTAAATAGAATCGTAATCGAATCGTATAAAGAATCGTATCGTGTAGATTGGGCTTAATGCTTTGAGCCACAGCCCCTCAACAAGGTGCTCTGACTGAAGTCAGACTGGATTAGCTGTATGCTTGTTTCAGGTGTGTGATTCAGCCACTGCAGCCAAAGAGATGAACAGGACTGCCGGGAAACTGGTATTGTTTAAAAGGAAACATTCATATATCTCTGTTAAGGTTCCCTTTAAGGGAAGAAATTACATCAGGGTTTAGCCTCAAACTGTGGGAAAAGACATGGCCCCCACCAGGAACAGAATTCTCTTCATTTACTATATAACATTCACTGAAATCAAAACGTGGACAGTACAATACATCTGTTATGTAAGTAGATCAAGTATTTATCTACTTATATGTGTGTTTTTTTGCTGGCATAGTATGGCTGATCCTCCTACTTTCAGGAGAAAATGTATGGAGGGGATAACTTTTGCAGAGCTTTGTATGATCAGGTAAGGAGTTTACACTGGCTCCTTTTTGGTAATGGGTAGCCAGTGAAGAGATAAGAAGAGAGGGGCTGCATCAGAGGAGCAGAAGGAGAGGTGCATGAGACAGGCAAAAGAGTTCAGTAGAAACTGGAGAGGTGCCAGTCTGGTTTTTGGTAGACAGATAGGGTGTTACAGTGTTCAAGACAAGCATCTTAGCAGCCTCCTGTGAAAGGAAGGACAGAACATTATTCAAATTGTGCCCCTTGCTGTCTCAGCAGACTTATAGGGCCCTGAGATTGAAGCATGGCTATTTCCATTTCAAATTGATTCTTGATTGATTTGATTGATTGATTCTTTGCTTCTTGACAGGTTCCCTTTAGGTCAGGGGTCAGGAACGTTTTTCACCATATATTTTAAAATATATTTCCGTGAGAGCCGTACAATATGTTTCAAACTGGCACAGTGCGCATGCGCAGCAGAGGGCTTGTGTCCCTGTTGCCATGGTGATGTGTATACAGTTGATCCTCTGGGCAGCGGAAGTGTCAGACACGTCTTCCGCTTCTCTTGGGTTTCAGCAACATCAGCAATTTCCCCGAGAGCCAGACAGGAGAAATACCGACTAACAGCTTGTACAATTAACTAGCTGACTTGTGGGTTGAATCACTTTGTAGGGCGAGATCACCACACTTTGGCCCAATAGGCTGCCTGGCAAGTGACAGGCAGCCTATTGGGCCAATCAATGTGCGGGGACCTTGTCCTACAAAGTCACTGGACCTGACAGGGTCCAGAGTGGGACAATTGGAGCAACTGTTCGTTTTGGGGTAGCGCAAGTTAGTAGTGCATGCTACAGCAGTAGTGTGCCTACTTTTTAAACTTTACTTGCGCTGTCACACTAAGCTGCGCTGCTTGAGCAGTGTAGATTAGTGAATCAACCCCTACTGAATTGTCTGTGAGCCAGATGTAGCCATCAAAAGAGCCACATCTGGCTCTCGAGACATAGGCTCCCTAGCCTATGCGCAGTACAGCCCGGCGGACGTCCGATGACGTCAGCGCGCCCGCGTGGGACGCAGAAGTGCCAGGCCTTGGAGCGCAGCAGAGCCCGACCTGGCAGCCGGCCTGGCCAGGTCGGGTTCGGCCACCGGAGACCACCGGGAGCCTGCGGAGCGGTGGCGAGGGCACCTCCTGCCTGCCACGGGCTGGAGTAAGCCCCAGGTAAGTGGATATTGATTTTTATTTTTTTACCTCCCTCCCTGAACCTTCCCTTTAGGTCATTGAGGCCTTGTTTGCAGAGTTTGCAGTGGCTGAATGGAGTAATGGTTAAGGGCTCTGCCTCTGACACAGGAGACCAGGGTTTGAATCTCGGCTCTGTCTGCTCAGTAAGCCAGCATCTATTCAGTAGGAGACCTTGGGCCAGTCTCCCTAACACTGCTACTGCCTATAGAGCGCGCCCTAGTGGCTGCAGCTCTGGCGCTTTGAGTCCGCCAGGAGAAAAGAGCGATGTACGTGTTCTGTGTTTGTTTGTTTGTTAGTGTCCCTCTAGACTTGTGGAGTCCCTCCACCTAGTGGAATTAAAGTGTCATTGCAGTACATTGCAGTGCACCCAGTGAAGCAGTCAGGGTCGGAAGTGCCACACATTTTTTGCAGATTTATAAACCAATGAGAAAAATTCTGGGTATGCAATAAACATGCCTAAAACTAAATGGATTTTTTTTTTATTTCAGACCGTGGGAGTCAATAGATTACTGGCAGATATGGCAGCGCAGTAAAAAGCACTCTTGACTAGGGTCCCAAGTTCAGATCTGGGCCAGGGCACAATCTGCATGAACTTTGTATGTTTTCCCCATGTTTGCATGGCTTTCCTCTCACTTCCCATAAGGCTTTCATTAGTTAGATACTTTCTATGTAGAGAGAAGGCTCAGTATCCCATAGCGTCTTCCCCTGCCCTTTCTCCACTCTCTCGTTCCAGCGCTTTCCAACCATTGTAACTCTTCCAACTAGCTTGGTTGAATATGTCTTCAGCTCCCTTGAGCAGTCTGCGGAAGTACTCGCACCCTCAGTACTTCAGAAGATGAGCGGACCCATACTGTGCATGCGCAAGCCCAAGTATAAAGCAGTAGTACAAATCTGCTTATGCACGGAGGTAAAAGCTGTGCAGGAGCAGCTCTGTGCAACTGTGCAGGTGCAGACTACACCGGCGATTGTGTTGTGTGGCCACGCTCTAAAATGGAAGGGATTGTGGCCACACGCTAAAACGGAAGGGATTGTGGCCACGCTCTAAAACGGAAGGGATTGTGGCCACAGTCTAAAACGGAAGGGATTGTGGCCACGCTCTAAAACGGAAGGGATTGTGGCCACGCTCTAAAACGGAAGGGATTGTGGCCACGCTCTAAAACGGAAGGGATTGTGGCCACAGTCTAAAACGGAAGGGATTGTGGCCACGCTCTAAAACGGAAGGGATTGTGGCCACGCTCTAAAACGGAAGGGTGTGTGGCCACACTCTAAAACGGAAGGGTGTGTGGCCACGCTTTAAAACGGAAGGGAGCGTGGCCACTCTCTAAAACGGAAGGGATTGTGGCCACGCTCTAAAATGGCAGGGAGTGTGGCCACGCTTTAAAACAGAAGGGTGTGTGGCCACGCTTTAAAACGGAAGGGTGTGTGGCCACGCTTTAAAACGGCAGGGAGTGTGGCCACGCTCTAAAACGGAAGGGTGTGTGGCCACGCTTTAAAACGGCAATGTGTGTGGCCACGCTCTAAAACGGAAGGGTGTGTGGCCACGCTCTAAAACAGAAGGGAGCCTGACCACTCTCTAAAATGGACAGGAACGCGGCCAAGTGAACAAATTCCACAAGCTCTTGATGGATATATGTTTAGAGCATCCCAGCGCTGGAACAGCGAGTTTTGAGAAGGATGGGGGAGGCCTCTGGACTCTCCAGAAGCTACCTACTTTTTGGTAACTATTCCATTTTACTTCTATTTTTCACTACAGGTTCACTTTAACAGCAATTAGATTTGTCAGCTCCTCTGAGGGACATAAATAACAATAATATTGTGACCGAGCACTCTTTGTAGTCTGGAAGATGTTAGCGCATTACAAATGCACAATATTGATAATAAGGCCCCTTTAAGGCTTAGTAAGTTGCTATTGACTCATGTCGTCATTGGTTTTGTTGTGTCCAGAGCAGCCGTCACTGTGTGACCTAGCCTTGCTATTTATGTTTTGTACTATATGTTTCCCTCTGTTAGCTGGAGGAGGTCACAGGTCTTCTGGGGGACACAGGCCTCTCCTTTACTTAGAGCAGTAGAATCAATGAGCTGTCTCTGTATATAGCTGTGGCAGTGCGGCTCTCTGACGTGATTCGTGTTGTAGGCCGAGGTTCGTGTTCTCCTCTCTCTCCTCTCTCATTTTCTCCAGCACAGCGCAGGCTGCCTCGCTCCCTCCTTCCTCACCATCCCTCTGGAAGCATTAAGACCATCCACTTTCAGCAGGGCATTAATATTTCATGGCTGTGATGAGTCAGGAGGTGGGAGGCAGAAACAGCCAAACCCATCCTTTAAAAAAAATCCCGCTGGAAAGTGCTGAGCCGAGGCAATAGCTGCTTGCTGCGTTCCCTTGCATGAGCCGTGTGACGCCGTTGCCTTAATATGGCTGGGAGGATAAAACAAAATTGCCCCGGGTAGATTCTACTTTAAAGGGGAACTCCATTTTCATAGCTTTGTTGTAGTTATAGTTCTGTACCTTTGCTGCTGATCAGTGGTGTAGCTAAGGAGCGCTGTGCCCAAGTGGGAGTTTTACATGGGGCCTCCCCAAGCACGCATATACTGTACATAACAAATGATATGGCGCACCAAAACCTGCTAAGAACAACCACAGTGTCAGAGGTGCAAGAAGGGGATGGGGAGCAGTTTGTTAATAATTACTACTATTCAAAACATCAACAGAAGTGATTATTACCAGCACAGGCCCAATAAAGAGCTAATAATGTGGTTGAGGGAGGGCCCCGGTGCAGTTGCAACCTTTGCACCCCCTATTGCTATGCTGCTGATTTTTAGGTATTTAGGTACGTGCTTACTGAGCATTTTATTAGGAACAAGACTTGTTAAAAGAATGTTTTTTTGGGGGGGGTAAGGGCAGAGACGCTGCAGAGCGCTTTTCAATCCTTTTCGTTTTTAAAAACATGCTCCCATTGACTCGTGATGTTTCAAAAAATCGCAATTGACTTGCATTAAAATCACAAAAGACAGAAATGACACGGTCTCCACCTGGATTTTGGCAGTAAATGCAAATTTATTAGTGTACCATAGCCATAAAACCACACAACGTTTCGGCCGAAGGGCCTTCGTTAAAGGGACACTATCGATTGACATGTTTTTTTTTAATTGAGATTAAGAGGAAATGTTTGGGAAGTGCTGCTAAGTGTTGGTACATACATCGGAATCCTTATCTCTCTATTTACTGTTATCTAATCCCGTTCACACTTTTCTGAGGGCAGTCTGCTGAAATTCTGAGGGCAGACTCAGCCATGAGGGGAGAGGGGATTCCCTTCACAGTACATCATTAAGGCCTAGTGCACACTGAGCGGTTTTTGGAGCGATCCGCCGGCCGCATCCACCTGGAAAAACGCTTGGCTAATGTATTGCAATGGGATGGTGCACACCGGCGGTTTGAGGTTTTTGCCAAGCCGCAAACGCGCCTCCTGCTGCGCGTTTGCGGATTTCGATAAGCGTTTCGTCCTCAATGTAAAGTATGGGAAAAACGCAAACCGCTCTGAAAACGCTACATCAGAGCGGTTTGCCAGGCATTTTTGTTACAGAAGCTGTTCAGTAACAGATTTTACTGTAACAATATGTGTAATCTGCTACAGAAAAACGCACCCAAAACCGCTAGGTATGTATAGAAAACCTTTCTAAACATACCTAGAATCGCTCTGAAATCAGCTCCCAAAACCGCTAGCGTATTGCGGATCTGCTAGCGGTTTTGGTGTGCACTGGGCCTAACTCTATGTGTGCAGAGAGCCCAGTTAGGCCCAGTGCACACCGGGCGGATCCGCCGGCCAAATCCGCCTGAAAATCCGCATGGCTAATGTATCTCTATGGGCTAGTGCATACCGGCGGTTTGAGGTTTTTAGCAAGCCGCAAACGTGCCTCTTGCTGCACGTTTGCGGTTTGCTAAAAACCTCAAACCGCCAGTGTGCACCAGCCCATAGATACATTAGCCATGCTGATGCGGCCGGTGAACACCCGGCGGATCGCATCAAGATCCGCCCGGTGTGCACTGGGACTAAACTCTGTCATCCGCACCCAAAACCGCTAGCGTTTTGTGGATCTGCTAGCGGTTTTGGTGTGCAGCCTCAGAGACAGCCAGGCAGAGCCTTCTCTCACAGAGAGTAGAGGAAATGTATCTTATGTGCAACATAGATATCCCCATGTTAATGTTTTGTTTTGCTTTGGCAATGCTGAATGTATTTGGTCCTGCCAATAAAGCTTTTTTGGATTTGGATATCTGTAAGTGTGTGGGTGAAACCTGATATATGAAAACAAAAGCCTGTCAGGTAATCTGCTTCAGTTTTACACTGTTCTGAGCATGTCAGGTTGCAGAGATGCTTACAGATTCATACCTCTGCAAATGAGACATTCCAAACGTAGCTAAAATCTACACACAATGAATTACAGCTTTTGCCTCTGATATTTAACATGAAAATAGGAAAATGTTTACACAGTTACTTACCGGTAGTTATTATTTGTACATTGTCTTTTTAGAACACATGGTTTGATAGAGTTCCTTTAAAGGGGAACTGAAGAGAGAGGTATATGGAGGCTGTCATGTTTATTTCCTTTTAGACAATACCAGTTGCCTGGCAGCCCTGCTGATCCTCTGCCTCTAATACTATTAGCCATAGCCCCTGAACAAGCATGCAGCAGATCAGGTGTTTCAGACTTATAAGTCTGATCTGACAAGACTAGCTGCATGCTTGTTTCTGGTTTTAATCAGATACTACTGCAGAGAAATAGACCAGCAGGGCTGCCAGGCAACTGGTATTGATTAAAAGGAAATAAACATGACAGCCTCCATATACCTCTCTCTTCAGTTCCCCTTTAAGTGCGCTAATAAATTTGCAAAAGCCAGGTAGAGACCCAGTCATTTCTGTCTTTTGGATTTCTGCTGTTTCACACCTCTGGTGGATCCGGGTGTGGACTGTTTGACTCCCTGGTGAAGTAATTAGCAGGATTAAAAAGCTGTCTGCACTGTGTCTCTGCCCTAATGCCTTGTACACACCATGCAATTTCCCATCAAATAGTTGAATAGATAATTTCCGATAGGTCCGATCTGTTTTCCATTCGTTTTTCTGATCGATTTTTTTTGATCACTTCTATACAAAATTGATCAGAAGTCAGATCATACCTGTCAGAAATTATCTATTCGACTGTCTGCCTGATGGGTATTTGCATGGTGTGTACAAGGCATTACGCTTGGTTCCCACTTGAGCCATACCATGTGCAGCCAGCGGGAGGGGATGGTGTAGTGTTGGCTCTGATGGTCCGCCATGAACCAGCTGGAGCTCGGTGAATATGCATTACCGCCATAGGCTATGTGGCCTGTGCGGGATTATCGCGGACTGCACAGACAGAAGTGAGGTCCTCTAACTGCAAGAGATCCTGCGGATCCTGCGGATCCATTGCAGAGTGACAAGTGTGTATAATAAAACCCTACTGTTTCTGTGTCCCGTGTCCCTGTGAGTATCCCATCTGCGCTCTGCGCATGTGCAGGGACGCAGAGACAGTGAGGGGGAGTGACGTGAGCTGCACGGCCAAGGGGAGGGCGCGCACGGCTCGGGTGTGTGCACGGCGGGCGCATGCGCAATGAAGACCTAGCCAGTTTTTAAACGGGCTTAGGTCCACTAGTAGATAAAATAGGAGCCCTTTACGGTCAGTTTTTTTGATAAGCTGAGAAAGGACAAAAAATGTCTGTTTTCAGCTCAAGTGGGAACACAGCCTGAGGCCTCTCGCACACTACTTGCGATTCTGATTTCTTTTTATACGATCCGTTTTTTGATTCCGATTAAACAAAAAAAAAGTACTGCATGCTGCTTAGTTTTTTTTTTTCAATCTGAATCAAAAGTTGTATTGTATAAAAAAATCGGAATCGCATGTAGTGTGCAAGAGGCACAGCTTTGGGAACCGGGTCCCGTCACTGACGGCAGTCACGGCCAGCTACGCAGGAGAAGTGCGCTCTTTGCGGATCTCTCCAGCAGCTGCTGGAGAGATCCGCAAAGAGAGCACTTCTCTTACATTAGACTGGCCGCGACTGACGGCAGTGACAGGACCCGGTTCCCAAAGCTGTGCTTTCCTGAGCAAAGCCAGACTGAATGCTCAGTCGGGGATTTTATCAGGTCTGATAAGTAACAAGCTGTGCAGTGCAGAATGAAACAGAAAGCATGGTAGGTGTTTTCTCCAATGTTCCCACTGATATACAGTGGGTTGCAAAAGTATTCGGCCCCCTTGAAGTTTTCCACATTTTGTCACATTACTGCCACAAACATGCATCAATTTTATTGGAATTCCATGTGAAAGACCAATACAAAGTAATGTACATGTGAGAAGTGGAATGAAAATCATACATGATTCCAAACATTTTTTATAAATAAATAACTGCAAAGTGGGGTGTGCGTAATTATTCGGCCCCCTGGGTCAATACTTTGTAGAACCACCGTTTGCTGCAATTACAGCTGCTAGTCTTTTATGTCTCTACCAGCTTTGCATATCTAGAGACTGAAATCCTTGCCCATTCTTTTTTGCAAAACAGCTCCAGCTCAGTCAGATTAGATGGACAGCGTTTGTGAACAGCAGTTTTCAGATCTTGCCACAGATTCTCGATTGGATTTAGATCTGGACTTTGACTGGGCCATTCTAACACATAGATATGTTTTGTTTTAAACCATTCCATTGTTGCCCTGGCTTTGTGTCAGGGTCATAGGCCTCAATTCACTAAGCTTATCTCCTGTCTTTAATAACTCTTCTAGAGTTGTTACCAAGGTGATAAGGCATGTAGTATTCAGGAAACATTTTACCTCAGGCAAGCCTAAATTTAACTCTTCTGTCTTTAAATTAACTCTCCAATCCTTAAAATAACTCCAGAGTTAAAGACAGGCTGTTAATTAGCTGCATGTGAAAATAACCACAGAGGAGGTAAATTAACTACAGGGGAGGTAAATTAACTACAGAGGAGGTAAATTAACTACAGGAGAGGTAACTTAAGGAATGATGAGGTAAGATAACTCTCTCACGTGTGGAGGTAAGTTTTCTCTTGCCTTATTATCTCTAGCATGATCTTAGTGAATTGAGGCCATTGTCCTGCTGGAAGGTGAACCTCCGCCCCAGTCTCAAGTCTTTTGCAGTCTCCAAGAGGTTTTCTTCCAAGTTTGCCCTGTATTTGGCTCCATCCATCTTCCCATCAACTCTGACCAGCTTCCCTGTCCCTGCTGAAGAGATGCACCCCCGAGCATGATGCTGCCACCACCATATTTGACAGTGGGGATGGTGTGTTGAGTGTGATGTGCAGTGTTAGTTTTCCGCCACACATAGCGTTTTGCATTTTGACCAAAAAGTTCCATTTTGGTCTCATCTGACCAGAGCACCTTCTTCCACATAGTTGCTGTGTCCCCCACATGGCTTGTGGCAAACTGCAAACGGGACTTATGCTTTCTGTTACCGATGCCTTTCTTCTTGCCACTCTTCCATAAAGGCCAACTTTGTACAGTGCATGACTAAGAGTCTCCCACCTGAGCTGTAGATCTCTGCAGCTTGTCCAGAGTCACCATGTGCCTCTTGACTGCATTTCTGATCAGCACTCTCCTTGTTCGGCCTGTGAGTTTAGGTAGATAGCCTTGTCTTGGTAGGTTTACAGTTGTACCATATGTTGGGAACCGGCCCGCGGCACGCCTGCATATACGGTTCCCGACTGCGGGTTTGACCAGATCAAGCGGGGAGCAGCCTTATTCGAGCTACAAACAAGGCTGGGACCCCTCAAACACTTCCCACTGCCACCACTAGCGGTTGCTAGACACGCCAACTCAGCTGTCAAGTGCTCAACACGCAATCTGCATTTTCGTATTCGGGTCAGCTTTGCGCTTAGGCCGAATACGGGAACGCCACGCACCCACACACGCAGTACAGTTGTACAGTAACACAGCACAATCAGGCACTGACTTGTAATGCAAGTTACACTGTCGTACAGCAAGACCAGTAACAGTCGTTCCGAACGATACTGTTAGCCGCTCCCACTCTGCTGTCGAGCGCAGAAGTGCCCCATACACACAATGCAATTACAATTTCATATGGTAGTGTTGCTCAAGCATACAATTAGGCATGGACTTACACACAGCTACACTGCAATCTCCTCTAGGCTATGAGTGTTAGTTTAGTACAGCAGAAGTCAAGCTTATTAAATAATAATTTAATATTCCAGGAAAGAAGTGGAACAATGCAGAACAGAATATATACAAAAGATTACAAAAAACAAAATAAAAAGTTACAAAATTAAGAGTTTACAAAGATAAAAGTTACAAAAATACACACACGGATATTTGCGTAAAAATAAACGGGGGGAAAAAGGAACGTTACCAGCTTAGGTTAGAACGTTGTTTGACGGGAGGACGCCGTTTTTCGACCAGGAGTCGCGATCATCCCTAGCTAAGCGCTACCTCCAGGAGAAGATACCTGTGACTGTTCTGGACCACCTTAAATAGTCTGAAGTGTCCCCTGGGGCATTTAATGTCCAGCCCCCAGGAACTAATGCAATTTCCCCGTTTGTGACATCACCGAACGCTTGTCATAATCTTCCTGTGATATGCGAACTTTAAAGGGTTCCTGTTTCAGCTTTTTGAAGGTTGCAGATTTCACAGGTAAGATTGTATCCTGAGAACAAGAAGTATCCTGTTTACACTTACAGATTTCAAAGCAATTCCACTTCCAGCCCACTATTCAGACTAAGAGGTAGCCGAACGGCTGTGTGGGCTTTAACCTGGTCGGGTAAATGTCTAAGTAAGTGTTTCCTGGCTAGTGGCTAGGTAGACAGTTCCTAATTACTGTCCAGGTTCCTTTGCCTATTGAAGGTGGCTGGTCTATTGAATGAAGACAATGGCAGTTCCCTTGATCTCTGCCCTGAAGGCAAATTTAATCTACATACAGACATTATCCAGGTGACACCTTTCAAAAGCCAGACTGGTTGACATACCTACACCTCTGACAAAATATACAGCAGATAGAAAAATGAAAGAAATATGTTCCTGTTATCCTTACATCATCAGCACCCCATAACTAGCTGCTATATTCCTGACACCATACTCCTTCCATTTCTGAATGATCGCTTGAACAGTGCTCCGTGTGATGTTCAAGGCTTTGGAAATCTTTTTGTAGCCTAATCCTGCTTTAAATTTCTCAATAACTTGATCCCTGACCTGTCTGGTGCGTTCTTTGGACTTCACGGCGTTGTTGCTCCCAATATTCTCTTAGACAACCTCTGAGGCCCTCACAGAGCAGCTGTATTTGTACTGTCATTAGATTACACACAGGTGCACTCTATTTAGTCATTAGCACTCATCAGACAATGTCTATAGGCAACTGACTGCATGCAGATCAAAGGGGGCCGAATAATTATGCACACACCACTTTGCAGTTATTTATTTGTAAAAAAATGTTTGGAATCAAGTATGATTTTTGTTCCACTTCTCATGTGTACACCACTTTGTGTTGGTCTTTCATGTGGAATTCCAATACAATTGATTCATGTTTGTGGCAGTAATGTGACAAAATGTGGAAAACTTCAAGGGGGCCGAATACTTTTGCAACCCACTGTATATGGTAACATACATGAGGGTGTTTCGTCTGGTTCACTTTACAGAATTGATCGTACAGTCGATCACCCGGGTTATTGTACTGTTAATGGGTATTTTTAGGATGCTGCTGTGCCCATTCTCATCCTGCCTTCCCAGGATACGGGGTTCAGTAACATATCACATTGGTGCTATCGTGAGGCTGGGAATCGGGGTAATTGAGCGTATTTATGCGATAAGTACAGTTAGTCCTCATCCTACCTTCCCAGGATACGGGGAGCAGTAACGTATCACAAGGGCACTATCGGTCAGGCTCGTTATCGGGTTAATTGAGCGTATTTATGCGATCAGCACAGTTATCTTGTGATAGCGTTGCCATGTTTCCAGGTAAAGAGTTCAGGTGGGTTTATCATCCGGAGTTACTCTGTAATATTACTCAGTGGCTGAAACGGAAGGCATTGCGAGCAGGAGCGGCTCCTGGCGCTGTCCGCTAATATATGTATATGGTGCGCATTATACGCCATTTGTTCCAGCTCGGTAACACTTCATTAGTATAATAAAAACGCCAGCGGATTTCCATCCCCTCCTGGAACACAGCGAAGAGCCATCAGTTAACGTCTTATTCTTTGTGTTTATGCGTTGTGATGGAGTTCTTGCAACAAGGCGTACATTGCAACGCTGCCCCCCGCGTAATTTTATCGGGCAGTGGATATTCAGTCAGGCCTCATTCACACCTAAAATCGCAAAATGCAAATGCAAGCGTTTTGTGTTTTTGTGCGTTTTTTTCCCCCCTCCCGGCGCTCCGCTGCGCGCTGCATTTCTGGTTAATGTGCTTTTCTAAGAGCTTTTCCATAGTGGTTTTGTAATTCACTCCCTGACGAAAGTCAGGAAGTGAACTCTCTGGCCCGGAAAATAATAAATACAATGTATTTATTCTTAAAAACGCTCACGCAATCGCTGCACAAAGCGATTTTGTGAGCATTTGTGTTTTTCCTATACCTTCTATTGAGGCAAAATCGCCTCAAAAATGGTACAGGCAACGCTTTGCTGAACGCACAGTGCACGAACCGCGCTGATATGAACCTTCTCATAGAGATTCATTGCACCAGCGTTTTGTGGGCGATTTAAAAAAAAATCACCTGCACTTAAAAAAAGCCACAAACACCCCTAGTGTGAACAAGCCCTCACTCCTGTTCTCTGTGAAGTTAATTTTTTTTTTTTCTTGAAGTGTCACTGAAGCGAAAAAATACCGTATGAGCAGGCTAATGACCTTTTGAACTTTCCTCTGCAGGAAAACCATAAACTAACAAGAAACAATGAGAGACAGTTTGAGATAAGAGCTTTAGAAGACAGTGCTGTCCACAAAGGTCTTGGAGCTCAGTGAAGTTCTTTTGCATAGATAACAACTGAAGTTTCTTAAAGAGAACCCGAGGTGTGTTTAAAGAATGTTATCTGCATACAGAGGCTGGATTTGCCTATACAGCCCAGCCTCTGTTGCTATCCCAAACCCCACTAAGGTCCCCCTGCACTCTGCAATCCCTCATAAATCACAGCCGTGCTGTGAGGCTGTGTTTACATCTGTAGTGTCAGTCTCAGCTGCTCCCCGCCTCCTGCATAGCTCCAGTCCCTGCCTCCGTCCCTTCCCTCCAATCAGCAGGGAGGGAAGGGATGCAGGGGGGACTGGAGTTCTGCAGGAGGCGGGGAGAGCAGCAGACTGACACTATAGAGATAAACACAGCCAGCTCTGACAAGCTGTTTGTCAGCAGCGTGGCTGTGATTTATGAGGGATTGCAGAGTGCAGGGGGACCTTAGGGGGGTTTGGGATAGCAACAGAGGCTGGGCTGTATAGGCAGATCCAGCCTCTGTATGCAGATAATATTCTTCAAACCCACCTTGGGTTCTCTTTAACTCTTCCTGTACTGGAAACAATATCAAACTCACATCTGTGCTGCTAATGTTTTTATTTCTTAGCTGTACTATACATACAAATCATTATATCATAAGTTTATTTTCACTTCAGATTCCCTTTAAAGAATCAACTTTTTCTAAAAGTTCTGGTACTTTTTGTTTTTATTATGCATTTTATGAAAAAACAACGTATCACGCAAGAGTGATATGCAGGCTGCCATATTTATTTCCAGTACCATTGCTAACAATATCCTGGCTATCCTGCTGATCCTCTGCCTCTAATACTTTTAGCCATAGACCCAGAACAAGCATGCAGCATATCAGGTGTTTCTGACATTATTATTATGTCTGCTGGTTGATAGTTTTCTAGAGTTAAGTTTTTTAGTGTCCAGTCCTGTTGGGATCAGCTAAATGTTGAAGGTAGATTGGGTTGGAAGGTGATTGCTGAATATATAGAATATTACCTGCAGTAAGGTCTTAACCTTTCCTTCCGAGAATTGAAGAATCAGGGATTAACAATATTATTTAGGATTTATTATACGGTCCAGGGTAGTGTTTAAATATTGTCTGAGCCCTAATGCAGGACCTGTTCTTATGTACTTTTTAAGTTTTTTATTGAGCAGAAATATTTTAATATACCTAGATGTATCTGGTGGGGGTTCTCTTGCAAAAAAAAAAAAAAAAAAAAAAAAAAAAGGGTTAAAACCTCTCCCTGTACCTGCAAATCAGTGTAAATCAAGGAATAGAAAGCACGTGAATGACCTGTGTGATCACCTTGAACCTCGCACAAATACATGTTTCTACATATATTTTTTTACACATTTTTTATATATATATTTTTTATATATTTTTATGAGTTTCCTTTTTTTCTAGTCCTCAGTAAGGTTTGAAAAGACATTGCTGTGGCGACGAGATAGCGATGAATGTGCATAGTGATAAGAAGTACCCCAAAGATATGTATGTGTATATATATATATGTATAGTCCTGTGACAGTTGGCAGGGATGCAGAGTGCCATCTAGCTATAGGATGTTTATATTTGGATGTTGTTCCTTTAATATCTAGGAGCTGTCAGTTTTTAAGTTAGTAATGGTTCACGTAAAAATGCTTTTTAAAGTTGTTATAATAAAGTTGGTTGAATTTTAATTGCCGCCCACTGGCAACAGTTGCCATGAGGGCGCGTCTATATAGACCCAGCCGCCTGCTGCAAACGTCACCTGAGGAAGGCGTGGTTTTTCGCCGAAACCGGTAGTGACGTAAGGTGGCAGAAGCTAGGCGCTGCTCTCCCCGGACGGTCGTTCCCTAGTGTTACCATCTACACCGCCAGCCCTGGCCAGGCTGGATTAGGCTGAGAACAACCACCGGACGATTTGAGCGAGAAACGCCATACAGCTACTAAGACATTGTAAGTCTAATTATTTTAAAGTGTGCAAAGTAATACTTGGTTAATGCACCATCGGAGCACTCTCTGTCTCCCCCCTACCCTCTTGTTTCTGACATTATTGTCAGATCTAACAAGATTAGTGTGACAAGCACCCGCCAATCCTGTTGTATTATTCCACAGTTGCTGTACAGGTCTCATCCGCTAGAGACTTCTGGAGGCCAATCCACTGTGAACACGAAGAACATTTGAGATTGGTTGGTGGGCCCACACATGATACAATCTCGATTGTGTGCACAATCAGTAAAATAAAGTTATTGATATTGCACTGGAAATCGAGGGTAATAATGCCACCACTCTCTAGATCAGTGGTCCTCAAACTAAGGCCCGCGGGCAGAATGCGGCCCTCCAAGGCTTTTTCACTGGCCCCCCAAAACACAAAATTTATAACTTATAGATGTGGCCCTCTGCACCTTTAAATGTCGCGCCCCGCATATAGAATAGCAATGCTGGCATCACCCATCCACATACTGTAGAAGCCAGCGAGCAGTCATTCGCTGACTTCCAATTCAGCATCAGGTGACACTGCTGTCCAACTGGGCACCATGTTGTCACCCGGGTATGCTTCACTGTCTGGTGCAGAGACGTTCAGGCGCTGCATAACAATGGTTACTGCTGGGAGTTTTCTTCCAGGCATAATCGGGGGAGAATCAATACCTGGACTCAACATAATGTTTTTCAACATAGTTTTATGTATGTTCCGGCCCCCAGCAGTCTGAAGTATTTTGACCAGGCCCTTGACCGAAAAAGTTTGGGAACCCCTGCTATAGATTGACGAGATAGAGTGTTCTCGAAAGCTAATTATTCCTAAAAGGAAGAAAATGGTTAATTATTTATTTTATTTATTAATTGTACTTCTAAAGCGCCACCATATTACGCAGCGAATTGCAAGCTAACTAGCCAAATCAACAATTTATAAAATAGGACAATGCTGTAGTGTGTCTCAATGTGAGGACCTGAAGTTCTTAGCATAGATCACAATAGTCAGATAACAAAGGCAAAACTGGAACGATTAAATCACGTTTATTATAAAACTAGACACAAAAAATATACATTGGCGCTGACCAAATAAATGTACCTGGCAGCTGAACAGATTGGTTGAAGGGGATAAGCAAGAGATAAGAAATTAAAGGGCAACTGAAGTGAGAAGAATATGGAGGCTGCCATATTTATTTCCTTTTAAACAATGCTAGTTGCCTGGTGGCCCTGCTGGTCTATTTTATCTGCAGCAGAGTCTGAAACATACCAGAAACAAGCATGCAGCTAACCTTGTCAGATCTGACAATAATAATGTCAGAAATACCTGATCTGCTGCATGCTTGTTTCAGGCAGAGGCAGGGGATCAGCAGGATTGCCATGCAACTGGTATTGCTTAAAAGGAAATAAATATGGCAACCTTCAAATCCCTCATTTGTCCTTTAAGTAAAATGTCTCTTTTTCCCTTCGCTCTCCAGGACTAGTTACTTCCTAGTCTGCGGCTAGTCTCTGCCCGACATGTTTCCTTACAATCACGTGACTCATCAGGTGACCAGTCTAATAGAGTAACTATGGGGTTATCCAGTAGAGCCCAGTAGCTCAGACTTGGAGCCTTTTGCATGCATGTGTGTATATGAATATGTGATTGTGATTACAGTGTAAGGTATTTTCACTCCTGACAAGGAGGATGTCCTCTGCACTGTGCCTTTTTGCTTTGCCACAAGCTCAGCTAGACTTGGTTGCTGACTGTCTATCTCCGCTCTAGGCTTGGAGGACCTGGTGTTGGCAGAGATAAGTTCCCCCAGCCGGACGCAGACAGGTGACAGCAGCAGCGTCTCCTCTTTCAGCTACAGGGAAATGATGAAGGAGAATGCCACGCCTGCCAGCAATAAGGTAACATCTCCATTCCCGCATGTTCCTCCTAAACCTCTCTCACTTATTCATTCTTCATCAGCCAGAATGGTGACCGTTATTCCACTTTCTCATTTGTTCCGTATATACAATTTTGCTTTATTAAATCCAGGCTAAAAAGAGAAAAGGTAAGCTTTACTTACCTGGGGCTTCTTCCAGCCCCAAACAGTCTATCTGGTCCATTCAAAAGCAAGAAAAATACCTCGCACACAATATTCTTAGCCTGCTGGGATCACCATAAAACAACTGGATAATGCTTCCTTTACACTGTGCCTCCACATGTATAGTCCATCAATGCCAAACCACTTAAAGGGACACTGTAGGGGGGTCTAGGGAAAATGAGTTGAACTTACCCGGGGCTTCTAATAGTCCCCCACAGACATCCTGTGCCCGCGCAGCCAATCACTGATGCTCCGGCCCCGCCTCTGGTTCACTTCTGGAATTTCAGACTTTAAAGTCTGAAAACCACTGCGCCTGCATTGCCGTGTCCTCGCTCCCGCTGATGTTACCAGGAGCGTACTGCGCAGGCCCAGTATGGTCTGTGCCGTGCGCTCCTGGTGACATCAGCGGGATTGAGGATTGAGGACATGGCAACGCAGGCGTTCAATTTTTAATCCAGATTTAACAACAACATGATGGTACAGAAGTAGATTTTATATACATCACCTTTACAAGGCTGCAGTCAGTCACAGGGATGTTGGTCAACAATTGGTTCACTCTAAGGACTACAGGATGGTAACAATATAGCCATTTGGTTCCCAACTGCTTCTGAGCTAAGTGTTTCCCAGAACGTCATTTCGGACAGCACCCCTGGATGAGACTGGTCTCCCTCCCCACTGTGGACAGGAAACTGTTAAAAGAAGAATTTGCATAAGCAATAGGCAGCCACATATAAGATACTACACCTGCCACAGTACCTCAGTTTAGTTTCCTGTCCCGGACGGGATGCATGGGAGAGGTCTCCAGGAGTGCTATCCATGTCAGGCGGCAGGGGCAGCGTTTTCCAGGGCTCCAAGCAGCACTGTTCAGTGAACAGTCAGGAGCCCTGCAGCGTGGAGGAGGCTTCTCCATCGGAGGCAGCAACTTTATGCGCGCATGTGCGTGCATTGGAGAGAGTTCACTTCCGGTTGAACCGGAGGTAGTCACGCGCTGGCGTCCCGCGTGATCTGAAGTCTGAGCCGGGCGGCAGGGGCCGCGGCGGTGATTAGGAATCAGCATACAGCTGATTCCTTAAGGTAAGAAGCTGATTAAGCATATGCTTAGCCGGCAGGGGCCGCTTGCATAATTGGATCAGCTGCATCAAATCAGCAGCACAGGTATAAGTTTGTAGAGTCCATGATGCACTCTGGTTTGTGACTGAGATCATGGAGGACGCCTCTGGGTCAGCTCCTGCACAATCTGCTGAATCTGCCCAGGATCCCTCTCTGGCAAGTAGATGTGATTATGTTTCTTCTGCTTGCCTGGATGTATGTTATGTATAGAGGGATTTGTCTAATAGCTGGCTATCGTTTATTATGTTTTATACCCCATAAGACATAAGACTGAGAAGGTTGAAAAGTCTGAAAGATCTTCTACTCAGTCCAGTCAGCATGGATTGGCAACTCTGAATGGAAATTGTGCCAGTATTGTACAGAGAAGGTCCACAGCAATAGGAAATTAAAGATTCTGCTATTGCTTCTACCGCCTCAGCTGCTTCAGATGGGCCTGGGACTAGTACTGCTATGGCTTATCTACCTGTTATAGCTAATCCATCATCTCCTATGTTGTCTGCACCTCTAACTATGCCTCCTGCTTCCAAGAGACATAGGCCTCTATTTATTAAGCATTCCTGCATGCGGTAATGCTCAAAACAGCTGACTTTACCCACCATTTAGTAAAGTGTGCATTCATAAAACCTGTGTCCGCATGAAAATTTATAATTCCTGAGCAGGTGCCAGAAATTAACACCTTGTGCGGAGATTATCACAACACAGGTCACTGAAGGTTAATTAATAAGAATTAAAGCAGGCAAATGTGAGCAGGGAATACCCAGGCTGTGTTTTTAACCCCTTGGATACCTGTTTTCAGATAATTTTCACATCAGAAAGCCTGCATGTGTAACATTCTTGAAGTTCTTCTAAGCTGCAGCAATTAAATAGATTGTTTAAAAGAACTTGACTCGTTAAACTAATGGAAACTGCAGCAGCAATTTCCATTAGTGCAATCTGATTGCGATGCGATTTGGACAAAGCACAATCGTCTTCCTCCTGCATTGTATGCAATTGAGCTGTACTATAAGTATAGTAGCGCAATCGCATAGTGGAAATTGAAGTGCGATTGGGATCGCAAATGCGGTTGCGATCGCATTTCATAGTAGAAAAAAGCCCTAACCGCAATGTTTTTTTCCTGAATTAATGAAAGACTTACTAATAGGTATTAAGTCTGAGCAGAAATCTTTGACGCCTTTGGTCAAATGTATGAGAGTTTGGCGGATCCTCATTCTCGGCTTATTCCAGTCCATTCTACTCTTAAGATTAGGATTAAGGAGTGGGATAATCTAGGAAAAGTTTTGAAGTTAGATCCATATTTTTCAAGGGTATCAAACAAAGCTGACCTACCTTTTTTGAGGATTTCTGGGAAATTTTGAATGATTTCCCTAAAGTTTGGAATGCTTCCAATCATCTAGTGGACGCTTCAGATGATACGGTTAAACTTATGGCCAGAACTACGGCATTAGTCAATTCAGCCAGAAGAGGTGTATGGGTATAAACTTGGAAGGATGACAATTCTTCAAAATCAAGTTATGTGGTGTACCTTGTGAAGGGGGTCTGCTGTTTGAGTCAGTTAGACAACCCTCTAGACAGAACGGCAGACACATATAAAAAAAAAAAAAAAAAAAAAAAAAAAAGGTATTCCTGTTAAAGGAATTCTATCGATTCACATATTTTCAATTGACACAGGAATTGTTTGGGAAGTGTTGCTAAGTACTGGAATATACATTTTAGTAGCAACCTCTTTGTTTACTGTTATCAAAATGCTTTCAAACTTTACTGACAAAACTGACTCTGAGCCATGAGAAGAGGGGAAATTCCCCTCACACTTGATCAGATAACTCTGTGTAACTGTGTGTGACAGAGAGAACAGCTGCAGCTTCTGTGTCCTGTTTCGGACTGAAGTGTCTGTAGAGAGCAGAGGAAATGTAACTAATTGTTACAGCTTTTCATACTGTTTTTTGCTTTCAGAGTTTGTTTGATATTTGCTTCTGTAGTCCGATATGCAACTCTGGCTGTGCATTGAAGTAGACACCCCTTCTGCAATTGATTTGTCCCAATATGGCTAATCCTACCCTCAGTAAATTACAGCTTTTTCCTCTGATATTTAACATGAAAAGTAGGAAAATGTTTACACAGCAACTTAGACATTATTTGTACATTGTCATTTTAGAACACTTGGGTATCGATAGTATTCCTTAAGAAAGGACCTTTTCAAAGTAAACGGTCCTTTCGTCCCTCCTTCTAAGAATAAGTCAGATCCCTAGTCCTCTAGGGCAGGAGATGGGCTCTCTACAAGTCACAGAGGCCTAAGGGCCTGTTCAGACTGCACACGTTTCCAGCTGCGTTTTGGAAACGCGTGCAGAAGGCCAACACGCACGACATCAGACAGTGCATAGAGTGCGCTGTCTGATGTTCACACGGCATGCGTTCCGAACGCATGCTGCACGCAGATTTAGCAAAAACGCGCGGCTGTCCCATTTACTTTTCAGTGATGGGATCAGCCACGCAACGCATGCAAACGCGGATGGCGTGCGTTCGTACGCGTTGCGTTCCGCATGCGTGGCCGTCCGCGTTTGTAATGTAAACCGGCCCTAAGTCCAACTTCACTTTTACCAAGAAGTCAGATAAGCAATGACGCTAGTATTCCAGTGAGATGGAGAATTGCAAATTTCAAAACTTGGCAACTACAGTGCACAAAATATTGGTTATTTAGGCTTCTTTCACAGTGGGACGTTACAGGCGCAGGTTAGAGCAGCTTGTAACGCAGCCCAGCTCACAGTAATGAAAAATCAATGGGCTGTTCACAGTGTCCACGTTGTTACACTCTAACGCTGGACGTTTAAAGAAAGTGCATCATGCTGTGCGTTATACACGGTTTTAGCCGCATTAGACTGTTTGCATATGCTCAATAATGTGTGTTTTTTGTTTTTTCTTGCAGGAGGAGAGTCCGCTGTTGTGGCCAGCCACATGACTAATTAATATGCACTGCAGTGTTAACTTCCTGGAGCGGCCGCTTATTGGCTGGCAGGTGATGCGGAGTTTTCCGATCATGTGCTCTCCACAGTCTTTTGCCGCATGCGCCGTTTTCGTCCGATAGTAAGCGTCAAAAAGTACGCATCACAGACCCATCAGGAGACGCATAACGTGGCTCTAAATAGCATCCAACTTCAAAGCTCACATGCGTTGCGTTGGGGGCACGTTATGTGACCTTAGCGTCGCATCTAACGCAACGTCTTAGTGGGAAAGAGCCTTTAAGGTGTTTTTTTGGAGGGTTACAGAATAGAGTTCAGCCAGCCTCCTTTTAAGAGCTTTTGCATTACTCCCCGTTTGCAGGACCAAATAAAGTTTTCAGCCCTACAATCGAAAGTCCTTTCCCTGTTTAGAAAAAAGGGTAATTCGAGAAAGTACCGAAATGTCAGAGGACAGGGATTCTATTACCCTGTGTTTTGTCTAGTAAAGGAGCTACAGGGAAATTATCAGTTCATACTAAATTTAAAGAGTCTAAACCAGAAGGTAAAATACAGAAAATTCAGGATGGATTTGATCTATTATTCATCTCTTACAGAAGGACGATTTCCAAGCCTTTCTAGACTGAAAAGATGCGTATCTTCAATTACCGATACATCTGGCTTCTCAATAATGCTTAAGGTTTGCCTTCCAGATGGAGGAAGAGGTAAGAATGTATCAGTTTAATGCTTTGCCCTTCGGATTATCCTCAGCTCCAGGGTTGTTTATGAAGGTAATGTCTGGGGTTCTAGCTATACTTAAACAGAGAAAGGTTAACATTTTGGGTTACCTTAAATTTCTGTTTTGGGGGACATCTCCCAATTCGGTAAGAGATCAGATTGTTACGACAATAGTCTTACTACAAGATTTAGGTTGGATCATTGATTGGGAAAAATCTTCCTTAATTAAATCCTACACAGATTATACATTTGTTTGGGCTATTTCATTAGCATATCAGACACAGGGGGAGCAATTCAATTCTATCATGGCTCATTCCACAAGAGGAATTTCGACTTCTTGGGCAGAGAGGGCAGGGACCTCTATAGATCAGATTTGCAGAGCTGCGACCTGGTCAAGTCACAATAAGTTTGTAAAGCACTATCGCCTTAATGTATCTGTCTGCAGGTTTATGCTTCAGAAGGAAAGTTTTGCAAGCTGTGGTCCCACCCTAAGGTTTTATCTCTTGTATATCGTCTCATCCAGGGGTGCTGTCCGAAATGACGTTCTGGGAAAGACCACTTTACTTACGGTAAAGTCTTTTCCGGTAGTCATGAGGACAGCACCCCTGCAACCCGCCCTTATTTGGGTAGGAGAGAGAAATAAGTTTGTGTAAGCATCATTAAATGTCCGTGTCATCTTTTTTATTAACTGAGGTACTGTGGCAGGTGTAGTATCTTATATGTGGCTGCCTATTGCTTATGCAAATTCTTCTTTTAACAGTTTCCTGTCCACAGTGGGGAGGGAGACCAGTCTCATCCAGGGGTGCTGTCCTCATGACTACCGGAAAAGACTTTACCGTAAGTAAAGTGGTCTTTCTGCCTTACTGTTACCGATTTTTTTGCCCTGATTTTGACTACTTTCTGCCTGCCGCCTGCACTGACCTCTGCCCTGATTTTGACTACTCTTATTTGTACAGTTTCAAAATTTTTAAGTGTCTTCATAGATTTTATTAATTCACAAAATTTGTGTTCTAGTCTTTTATTTATATGCAGAATGTCTACCAGGCTTTTATTCTGTCATATTTTGGTATATTATGTCTTAAGACTTGGAGGCCGAAAATTCTAGAAAAAAAATGTACCGCTTTTGACTCCTAATTCCAGACAGAAATGCCCCGCCAGGGAGGTTAACTGTTTTATTCGCAGGTATTAGTGTCAGTCAGATTGGGCTTCTCCCTAGTATGTTGTGCTTTCGGCCCGTTTCCACTTGTGCGGTGCGAATTAGTTGCGGAAAACGCAAAACAAATTCGCACGCGGATGCAAATTTTGCCGCAAATTTTACCGCAAATTCGCGGGCGTTTCGCATGTTAGTAAGTATGCGAATTTTACCATGTCAGTGCTTGTGTGCTTTTACATTGATTTTATGCGAAAACGCCCGCGAATTTGCGGTACAATTCGCATACGAAAATGCATGCAAATTTCCTATTAAATACATTGTATGCGAATCTCTGAGGGCTCTGCTGTGCAGCTTTTTCCTGCACACAAAACCGCACAGGATTTCTGACAAGTGGAAACAGGCCCATCCACTTGTATTGTCTATGTGCATCTGCATGCAGGAAAGGCATGCAGATTCGCTGTAGTGGAAACGAGCCCTTATAGTTCGCACGCCTCCTTCTAGTCTGTCGGCTGCCAAAATTCCAGCGGTTTCAGCTCATCGATTGCGTTCACAAGATTGGATGGTCTGTGTACTGAAACCGATTGGAAGGCAATGTGCGGTCCGGCCACTAGGGGGCGTGTGACACCCACGACGTGGGGTTTTCACCAATTCTAAACCAACCATTTTTCGGACATCAGGGTCAGCTCCATGAACCTCTCTAATGCCAGCGCTGCATAATATGTTGGCGCTTTATAAATACAATAAATAATAATAATAATAATGTAAATAACCTCAAAGCACCTATACCATTTTTAATGGATCGGCAATGTTCCACCAGTCTATCTGGTCCCTTGGTGCAGTTACTCCATGTGTTACTACTAAACCCTTTCACCAGTGTTGAGATTGTCTCTGTTCAAAGGGGTCCCTACTCTACCCACACCAATCAGCAGGCGAGCAAACATTTCATGCTGTTGAACCTGATATTCACGCTGAGGCACTGTCAGGTTCAAGAGCATGAAATTAGAGTAGGGACCTGTCATCATTAATGCGGATAGCGGCGAAACCGCCGCTTCCGCGTCAGAGCACGCGCGTCCCCGGGCCTCCCGTCGGCTACAGGGAGGTCCGGGTTTGTGTTCAGATCTGGCGAGCGTCAGGCTCGCGCGCGCGCAGATCTTCGTCGCTCTTATGCGGCCAGAAAGCCGGTCAGCTGACCACCCCTTGCACACCGATTGGCTGGAGGTTCTGGGCGGCGCTGGTGAGTGATCCTTGCATATAAGGATCTGCAGCCCATTTGCTCCTGGTCTGTTGTTGCGAATACTTCTGTGCTAGCTCTCAGACCTTCTAGTCAGAACCTAGTGTGTTGATCTGGCAGGAACCCGGGGAGTCACACTTAGCTTAGGATTTTGATAGCTATAATTATAAATATATTTCTGTGTATGACCCTCTGCTTTAGCTTCTGACCTCGCCTCTGTCTTCTGATTCTGTACTTCTGCTTATCTGACCAGCTGCCGACTCTTTGCCTGTATTACCGACTACGTTTGCCTGACGATTTTGTACCTTAGTGCCCGACCCGTTGCCGACCTTTCGCTTGATTACTGACTACGATCTGCCAAACGTTTTGATACCGCTATAGTCTGACCCTTTGCCGATCCCGCCTGTACGACCACTCTCTGCTTGGTGATAGTCCCAGCCTTTTAGGCCTATCACTTAGGAGTCTCTCTGTCCAGTGATAGCTACAGTCTCCAAGGGCTATCACTGAAAGAGTATTCCTGTATTACTGTTTGCACCCAAACACTACACTTGTGCAAGTAAAGTTTACGTTGAATATCTGCATTATTGGTGATACTGCAGATCACCACATAATCAGGTATCTGTATCCTTACTGACTATTGTTTCTGATTGAGCATGATCGTATCCTATCGGTCACAGATCGTTACAGGACCCTTTTGAATGGAGGTAACCTCAACGCTGGTGAAAAGGTTTTGTAAAGAATGTATTTGCATGAAATCCATTTTAAAAGTTAATATCCTCCATTAGTGCAGCCAAGTCAAACTTGCATTTTATTTGCTTTTATCATTACTAGAGTTCCAGTTGGTTGTGAGAGTGTTGAACGCAGCGTGTTAAAGGGACTCCGAGCAGTGCAGAAACTATGGAAAGACGCACATCATTTTAAAGCTCTCTTTCTCCTCTTTCCAATGATATATAAACCACCACCCTACGCCTTTTAGTTTTTGCTATTTTCGCGATTGAAATTGCCGCGGCCGCGATTTCGATCGCGAAAATAGAGAAAACTAAAAGGCGTAGGGCAACGATTTAGGTGTCGTCAGAAAGAGGAGAAAGAGAGCTTTAAAATGATATCCATCAAGCCATAGTTATATTGTATTACACAGGGCGACTTTTTGTCAAAGTCAGCAGCTGCATTCAGCAGAATGGAGCTGCTGACACTGGGGAAAGTGTCGTCCTGTGTAATACAATATAACTATGGCTTGATGGATATCATTTTAAAGCTCTCTTTCTCCTCTTTCTGACGACACCTAAATCGTTGCCCTACGCCTTTTAGTTTTCTCTATTTTCGCGATCGAAATCGCGGCCGCGGCAATTTCAATCGCGAAAATAGCGAAAACTAAAAGGCGTAGGGTGGTGGTTTATATATCATTGGAAAGAGGAGAAAGAGAGCTTTAAAATGATATGCATCTTTCCATAGTTTCTGCACTGCTCGGAGTCCCTTTAATGATTGTAATGATTGTAGGAAAATGTTGAATGTTTTTCCACTCGGTAGCAGAAAAGCACACCCCGAAACGAGCCACTAACATCTGGCCATGTGTACCGGCCCTAAGTTTGCTTTGAGAAAAGATTATTCTGTGCTCTTTGTTGTGAACGATATAGCATACAGAGTTTGTAATAGATTGTTGTTTGATTTCCATCCTAGTCTAACAGCGGAAGCCCGCAGTCCCAGCCGCAGAGACCGGCCGAGCTCTCCGATGAGGAAGTCTCCGATCTCTTCCAGAGGTTAGCGGAAATTCAGCAAGAGAAATGGATGCTGGAGGAAAAGGTACTTTGCATACTCCTATATGTTTCCTGAAGGCTCTTGTAGCCACCTAGAACTAGTATTCTGTATTTAGAGAATCGCGTCGCAAGCTTCTCTGCAATGAACTCGCACACAGTTAATCCATCCTTCTACTGTTGGCAAAGCGCTCCATTGACGTGCTTTGCAGCTGCGTCAGAGCCTGCAAGAAGATAACCGATCTCGCTTGGCTTCTCAGGTCTGTTATACTGGAACTGGTTGTTCGCACTCCTTAGAATTTAGGGTAACAACTAAAAAATGACTACCTCTCATCAGAGGTATGTAAACAATAACAATAGTGGAGGTGCCCAGTAGCTATAAAGCTATTAAAACTGTTTAAAAGCACTGGGCAATGTTGGTTTTAACCCTCCTGAAAAAACAAAGCAGATGGAGAGCCCCAATAGTGCAATATGTCAAAACAACTGGTCAAAAGAGTAAATATATGAGAATATACTCACAAAGGTGGGTTGCCTCTGGTAACCACTCAGTAGGCAGGTGGGGAGATTAGACCCGACCCTGCTCGGGTTAAACATTTCGCTCTCCACAGAAGTAGAAGAAAAGGGGGTAACACCCCTCCGCCAAGGGTGGACACTCAGAATGAATAATTGTTCAAAGCGGAGGTGCCAGATAAGGATAAAATAGTAAAAAACACCGGTTCAGCGCCGCGGTCCGAAAATCTCATGCATCCGAGCAACGTTCACCTCCCATTCATTCGCCTATAACTTTATTGCTACTTATCACAATGAATTGATCTATAGCTTGTTTTTTCCGCCACCAATTAGGCTTTCTGTGGGTGATACATTTTGCTAAGAGCCACTTTACTGTAAATGCATTTTAACAGGAAGAATAAGAAAAAAATGGAAGAAATTCATTATTTCTCAGTTTTTGGCCATTATAGTTTGAAATTAATATACGCTACCGTAATTAAAACGCATGTATTTTATTTGCCCATCTGTCCCGGTTATTATACCATTTAAACGATGTCCCTATCACAATTTATGGTGCCGATATTTCATTTAGAAATAAAGGTGCATTTTTTCAATTTGCGTCCATCACTATTTATAAGCTTATAATTTTAAATAATATAATAACATATTCTCTTGACATGCATATTTAAAAAGTTCAGACCCTTGGGTAACTATTTATGTTGTTTTTGTTTTGTTTTTTAATTGTTTTTTTTTTTTTTTTTAAATAAAAAAAGTGTATGTGGGTAATTTTTGGTGTGGGAGGGAAACTGCTAATTTTAAATGTAAAATAATGTTTTTTTTTATCAAAAATGTATGTGGGTGCAGTTTACTATTTGGCCACAAGATGGCCACAGTGAAAAAAGTCCTAGATGCATCTAGGAACTAAAATGCTGAGGAGTTGTTTCCTGGGGGCAGAAATACCGCGCTCTCTGGAGAGAAAGCGTCGGTATTTCTGCGGGGAAGTTAGATCGGTGAATGGGAATTATATTCCCATTCACTGATCGGGGGGCTAGCGGCGGGCAGCGGGAGCGCGCGCGGGGGCGCGCCCGATCGCGCGCACGAGCCGGCGGCAGCACCAGTGCCTATCTGGACGAGGAAGCTCGTCCAGATAGGCCGAACTGGTTAAAGTGAACCTCCGGACTAAAAATCTACTCAGCAGAACTGAAAAGGCTTGGTGTTTCTTTAAAGTGACTCTGTAACAACAATTACAACGTTTTTTCTACCATCCTACAAGTTCCTAAACCTATTCTAATGTGTTCTGGCTCACTGCAGCTCTTTCTACTATACCCATCTCTGTAATAAATCAATGTATCTTTCCCCTGTCAGACTTGTCGGCCTGTGTCTGGAAGGCTGCCAACTCTTCCGTGCTGGTCTGTTCCTCTATGCACACTCCAGTGTGTGTTTTATTTACATAAGCCAGCAGCTTCTCTGCTATCTTATCAGTGATAGAAGAGAGCTGGATAAAAATCCTCCTCTGGAGGCTGTGAAAGGAGCTGGTCTGTCACATACTAAGGAATTAACGACATAGGCAGAGCTGTCTGCAGGAAGCCTGTAATGTTCAGTGCATGATAGAAGCTGGGGACAGAAGGTAAACACACACAAGTAATCTCTTGAGATTCAGAAGTAAAGGTGCCCATACACTCGTCAGATTGGCAGCAGATAGATAAGAAATGCATCTGATGATCTATCTGATGCGTTTTTAGAACATTTTTTACCAGGATAGAATTCCAATAGATTTCAGTTTGAAATCTATTGGAATTCGATCTGATGGCATTTTTTTGCCATCAGATTTCCATTAAGGCCAATGCAAACTGATAAGCAATCTCACCAGATCGACCTAAATTTTCCACCCTGCAAGTTCGATGGAAATCCATCGAAATCGATCGAAATCGGCCGTCGATCGGTCGATTGGCCAACCGTTTTGCTATCGATCTATCGATCGATCGATCGGGATCGATCGGTCGGCCAGAAAATCGGCTGAGTGTATGGGCTGCTTTAGGCTGTATACAGCCTGCTTGTGTATGAATGTATTTTCTATGTGTGGACATGCTGTACATCAACCTACTTCCTGTTTTGGTGGCCATTTTGTTTGTTTATAAACAAACTTTTTAAAACTGTTTTTAAATACTTTTAATGCGGCGGGGAGCGGTGAAATTGTGACAGAGGGTAATAGGAGATGTCCCCTAACGCACTGGTATGTTTACTTTTGTGCGATTTTAACAATACAGATTCTCTTTAACAGCTTCACAGCATCAGAACTTTGTATTTCTTACCAAAGCATCATTTTTAGCTGCATTTCTAGCTAAGCTCCACCCATCAAAGAAAACTGCCCGGGATTTTTTTTCCCTGATGCTGTGCAAAGCATGATGGGATTTCCTATGTTATTCACGTTGCCTAGCAACTGGGAGGGGTAATCAGCACACAGGACAGTTGGAACTGTGTCTCATACTCCCTGTCACCTTCTTTCAACCAAAAAAGATGGCTGCCCTCATGAAATCAAACATTTGCCTGTTCTTTTAAAACAGGGTGGGCAAGAGATTATATTGCCTATCTATTTTAATGAACATAACTAATGTAACTTAATGACAGTATGTTTGTTTAGGCTGAAGTTCCTCTTTAAAAAGGGGGAGGTAGTGGTGGACTTGCCTCCCAGAAGTAGACACTCGATCAGTTATTCACTGAAAAATATCTTTATTCAGACTCCAGAGTAATAGCAACATGTTTCATGGGTAACATCCCGCTTCATCAGGCAGTATATGGAGCTTGTAAAGATCCAGACTAGGTATGAGCACCTCCTTTCACAGGGCTGAATGTTACCCGTGAAACATGTTGCTATTACTCTATTACTCTATTTTTCAGTGAATAACTGATCATGTGTCTACTTGTGGGAGGTAGGTCCACCACTACCTTCCCCCTTTTTAAATGTTTTTTAACCATTTTATCTTTATCTGACGCCTCCATTTTGAACAATTGTTTATTACCCCTCCTGAGTAATGGGGCCAATGTTACTGGAAAAAAAAGGTTTTATTCAAGCACTAAAAAAGACAACACGTTTCGCAGATGCTTGCCCGCTTCTTCAGGCCAATTCTGATCAAAGTGTCTTACTTTCTTCCTATGTAGAAGAGATGCTCATGCTTACATAGCCAGACAGTAAGGTACCTTAATCAGAATTGACCTGAGGAAGCAGGCAAGCATCCGCAAAACGTGTTGTCTTTTTTAGTGCTAGTGCTAGCAAGTATAACACTGGCCTTATTCTTCAGGAGGGGTAAGACCAACACTGCTTCTTGTTTTTAAGAGATTTATAGATACCGGGTGCTTTCACAATTGTTATTACCACTGATTTTTATTATTCTTCATGGCTTTCGCCATTTTATAAATGTGGTGAGTGCCACAAAAATGCCAATAAAGAGTGGTAGTTTTGAAAACGGATGATCAGTGTGATCTTTTTAGCAGCTTCTCACCTTCGGCCACAGTGTGCCTAGCACACAAATAACTATGCTGTGTTCCTTTTTTTTTTTTTTTTTTTCTTTCTCTGCCTGAAAATGTTAAATATCAGGTATGTACGTGGCAGTTCCTGACTCTGGCAGAGTCAGGACTTGGTCAGACTACAGTGTTACCCTCACTGATAAGAGATTACAACTATAAAACACTTCCCTAGCAGAAAATGGCTTCTGAGAGCAGGAAAGAAATAAAAAGGTCAATAGTTCATAGAGTGTAGCTCTGGCATACTTCAATGAATATGTCATTGAGCAAAAACAATAAAACATTAAAAACTTAAAAAGTAGATTTAAACATAAAATAAAACTGTGGAATATCTTAAAAAGTCATTTTTAGGAGAAGGAGGATAGATACAATTGTTTGTTTCATTAGCTTATTTTCACCTCGGGTGTCCTTTAAGTGAACCTGAGGTGAGAGTGATATAGAGGCTGCCATATTTATTTCCTCCCCCTGTAAAGGGGGTGAGCTAAAATGTAATTCTCAGAAACAACAGCAGCATTTTTCTGCCCAGCCTGTTCACTATTAGAAATAGACCCTTTTTTTTTGTTTTTAAACCTTTCCACAGATGTTTAAATCAACTGTAGAAGGCTGTGGGTTTTATGTGACAGGTTCTCTTCTAGTGATGTTTAAGCTGGTCTTCCCACAGTCTCTCTAGTGAGTCTTTCTTCCTTCATCTTCTGATGGTGGGGAGGGTAATATAATCGTTATAAGCTAGTTATAGCTACACAAGTGGCGTCTGTTTAATGAAAGCTTTTAATGCAAGACGTTGATACGGTATGTTCACATATATAATATATTTGTCTGCAGTGTGTGCTCACCGCAGGGCCCATTCTTCCCTATATATTTCACGTTCCCCCGGCCGGCGCTGACAGTGGTTTCTGTTTAATGCCTCCCTCGCAGGTTAAGCACTTAGAAGTCAGCAGCGCCTCAATGGCAGAAGACTTGTGCAGGAAGAGCGCGATCATCGAGACCTACGTCATGGACAGCAGGATAGGTGAGCTGCCAAATTCCTTTCATAGTTATATCGTTAGTTTGGTTGAAAAAACACATCCATCACATACAACCAGAATATATGTTACAATACTAGCCTTCACCCTCATATATCCCGGTTGATGCAGAGGAAGACGAAAAACACTTAAGGGCCTGTTTCTACTAGATGCAAATTTGTGTGCAAATGCAGAATTCGCATGCAGAAAATTTGTGGACAGCAATACTGCAAAATTTTAGTTGCTGCATTGTGTTTTTGCGTTTGAGTTTTTGCATGCATTTTTGTGTATGTTTTTGTTGGTCAGTAGAAAGAAAAAAAACAAAAAAGGGGAAAAAAAATATCAGTGCTTACGCATGTAAAAAACGCACATAAATACGTATGTGAATTCGCATGAGATTTTGCGTCCCAAAAATAGCATGCAAATTTACATGCTTCTAGTGGAAACATACCCTAAGGATATTAGGGTTAAAAAAAGCAGGGCTGTGGATTCGGTACAAAATTCTTCCGACTCCAACTCCGACTCCTCAGTTTCTGAAACCACGACTCCAACTCCGGGTACCCAAAATTACTCAGACTTCTCGACTCCGACTCCTTAGTCTAATACTTAACAGGGCTGTGGATTTTGTACAAAAATCATGTGACTCCGATTCTTGACTTATCAGTTTCTGAAACCACAACTCCGACTCCGGGTGCCCAAAATTGCTCCGACTCCTCGACTCCAACTCCGACTCCACAGCCCTGAAAAAAAGCCCAAAAAGAGTATACAGGTAGTCCCCGGTTAACAAACAAGATAGGGACTGTAGGTTCGTTCTTAACCTGAATCTGTTCTTAAGTCGGAACACTGTGCTATCTCTGTCTCCTGTATCTCTTCTGTGCCTCCAGTGTCCCCCTCTGTGTAACATCTCTCCTCTGTACCTGCTTAAAAAATTTAAAGAAAAATGGCTTTTCTACTTGTATAATTAGAGTATTTTGTTTTATCTTGTGTATATATTTAATTATACTATGATGTTATTCAATAATGTATAAAAGAATATGTAACTGTCTCTTTAAGAGGGATGTGTTCTTTGCTGGCCGGCGGAGGCGGGGTTCCCCCCCCCCCCCCCCCTTCCCAGCTATAACGTTTCCACCTCTCATCAGGTTTAAGGGCCCGTTCACACTGCACGCGTTTCCAGCCGCGTTTTGGAAACGCGTGCAGGTGGCCAAAACGCACGACATCAGACATTGCATAGAGTGCAATGTCTGATGTTCACACAGCATGCGTTCCGGACCTGTGCGGTCCGGGAACGCATGCTGCACGCAGATTTTACAAAAACGCGCGGCTGTCCCATTCACTTTTCAGTGATGGGATCAGCCACGCAACGCATACGAACGCGGACATGCGTGCGTTCGTACGCGTTGCGGTCCGCATGCGTTGCGGTCCGCATTTTGTTGTCTGAACGGGCCCTAATACAACTATGATTAAGGGCGTATTCTGAGCCCGATACTCGTTAGTTGTTCATGTGGCTTTTTCATGTCATTCGCATGTGGTTTTTTCAATAAAGAGTTCCAGCTTTTACTATTCCACTGTGCCTGCGGATCCTCTTCATCTGCTACCTGTATACTCATTGTACATACGGAACAGTATTTACTACTAACCCCCCCCCCCCCCCCCCCAGACCAGCGTGTGTACAGTGGCCACACAACGTCTGCTAAAGACTCTTTTTCAATCCATGATGCCTGAGTACCGCCTAATCGCATTCTCCTCCCTTCTCTCCCTCCAATAAGGACTGGTTCCCTTTCACACCCTTCTCCCTCATTCTCATGCCTCATTCTCCCTCAGACCCCCTCATTGCAGCAGATGCGTTGCTAGCCTTGAGGCTGAGGGAGATCTGGCCACTGCGGCCTACTGCACTTGCCCAGTCCTCTATGGCGGTTAGTGATGTCATTTCCTGTCTACCTGAAGAAGCTAAAATATACAGTATATATCTAGAGAGGCTTACTGGGACATTGCACGGATAGAATGAATGAAATACACGTACAAAAACATAAGCAAAACCATATATCTCTATTAATAACCTCAATAAAACTGAATATCTCCTAGGGAGAAATCTCAAATAAAAACGAGTCACTTCGGGATGTGTGAAGAGAATATACCATATATATAACATTTCCTTGGAGATAGCCTGTTTTTATTGACGATATTAATAAAGATCTATGGTTTTGTTTATTTTTGGGATGTGTGTTCTCAGTGGGATGTGACTGTCGTACTGTAGATTAAAGTTAAGCCATTATTTGTTGCCTCTGTAATACTGTTTTATTTACTACATTCGTTATTTCTTTGCAATAACACAGTATGCCTCTGCAGATATATATATATTTTTAATCTTTATTAAGGGAATGGGTGGAGAAAGTTTATTCTGTCTGATACATGAGCAGATAGTCCTATTTGGCTCTTACAGAGTAATTGTGAAGCTATGAGGTAACAGAAGGCGGGGCTTCTGCTACCACATCACAGCAATAGGCTGCCATTGACCTGCCTTCTTACCAGCAGAAGCCCCACCTACTTTGGGGAGGCATGAAATGACATCACTATTGTTTACTGCACATCCAACCCACCCATCCAGCTGTCTATGCTGCCTCAGCAGGGACCAGCCTGGCTCCATGGATATAGCATAGTGATTTGGATGGGCGGTCCCCAGGATGGGGAGTATGGCTTCACCAATCTATGACAGCCTCCTCTCAGCACACTGGCGCCTCTAGGCTAGTGCCTAGTGATAAATCCGGCTCCGTATCCTGTACTATATATATTAGCTTCTTCAGGTAGACAGGAAATAACATAACTAACTGCCATAGTGATTTGTATGAGTGCAGTAGGCGCAGTGGCCAGATCTCCCTCAGCCTAAAGGCTAGCAACGCATATGTTGCAATGAGGGGGGAGAGGGCCTGAGAGAGAATGATTGGCATGAGATGGAAGCAGTCCTTACTGGTGGGGGAGCAGGAAGAACAATGCGATCAGGCGGTGCTCAGGCATAATGAATTGCAAAATATCCGACATGGAGAGTCTTTAGCAGAAGTTGTGTGGCCCCTGTACACACGCTGGTCTCCCAATTCTCGCCCATGGCAGTCATTATCATCCGCCACGGTATCCTGTATAGAATTGACGAAAATGTATTAGTGGAGATGGCACCGTAAATGGCACCATAAAGTCTACCCAAGCCAAAGCTTATGTACAAAATCACATACTTGTCTAAGAAGAGGGAAGCCTCTGGATCCTATAGAGACGTCCTCCGGTCCCTTTTTCGCCACTTGTGGAACCTGCATAGATTATCCACAAGAGCTTGACGGTAATCTGATTGGGGCTGCTCTTCTCTTCAGGCACAAGCCTGCGTGTGTATGTCTTTGCCTGCGCAGTAAGCTGGAGCCGCTGGTGCACAAACAGCTCTGTTCTACTGCCCAGGCGTGCCAGTGCTTGCTCGGCGCTCGTGCCTGAAGAGGAGCATAGCCCCAATCAGCTGGGGAGTCCCAGGCAGTGGCACGGGGAAGCCTCGGGAGGATCCACAAGCTTCCTTTTTCTTTAAGTAAGTATGTGATTTTGTACCCGATCTTCTGCTCCAGTTCTCTTCAAAGAGGAACTTTAAAGGGACACGGAGGAGTCCCAAAAAATGTAATTGGTACTTACCTGGGGCTTCCTCCAGCCCACCGTAGAAGTACCCACCCCCCACCCCGTCGTCCTCCAGGCACCTCTCCGGGTCCTGCTGGCGGCTCCGTTACCAGCGACTTTAGGGCTGAGGGTTGACTGTATACTTCCTGAATGGGAACGCTCCATGTCATCACGCTGCCAGCTACGCGCCATCGCTCTGGCGGGTGTGACAGTTCTGCGCATGCGCGGTCAGAGTTAGAAAACCGCACATGCTCAGGACTATCACGCTGGCGCGATGACGCGTAACGTCCCCGTTCAGGAAGTACTGAAAGTACTTCAGCCTGAAAGTCGTCGGTAACGGAGCCACCAGCAGGACCGGGAGAGGAGCCAGGAGGATGATGGGGGACCTCGCGGCCTACGGTCGGCTGGAGGAAGCCCCAGGTAAGTACCAATTTTCATTTTTTTGGACTGTTCAGAGTCCCTTTAACCCTGGATTGAACTTCATTCCAGTCAGTGGCTGATACCCCCTTTCCTATGAGAAATCTGTACCTTTCCTGGAATAGATCATCAGGGGGGTTGTATGGCTGATCTTGTGGTCAAACCCCTCCCACAGTGTGATGTCCTGACCATGGCATAGAACTCTCAGTAACGAACATTCCACATAGGTCACCTGGCAGAACTAAAGAGGTCGCCAACTCTGATCAGTGACGTAGCAATAGGGGTTGCAGAGGTAGCGACCGCATCGGGGCCCTTGGGCCTTCCTCAACCAAAGTATTAGCTGTTTATTGGTCCTGTGGTGGTAATAATCACTTCTATAGATGCTTTGAATAGTAGTAATCATTAGCAAACTGTTCCCCATCCCCCTCTTGTTTCGCTGACACTGTGGATGACAGGTTTTGTTGCGCCGTATCAAGTGTTACATATATAGTTCTTTGGGGGGCCCCATGTAAAACTCGCATCGGGGCCCATAGCTCCATAGCTACGCCACTGCCTCTGATAAATGTCGAAATGTAATTCAGGGAGAGGAAAGATTTTACAATGGGCAAACACTGACTAAATAATCTATAAATGAATATGTAATATATGTAATCTATATGTGAATATTGTAAGTCCATTTTTCGAATGTTCTTTCTGGTGAACAGCACATGCTCTCCATCCCCGGTGGCCTCTTGGGTTCGGACGTTTGGAGTAGTGTGTACACCAGTGCTACCTGGTCTCCATATACAGCAAAGTTCCGGCTACCCTGAAGTCTCAACTAACCAGCATGCCTGAAGGGATAACGGGGACTTGGTTTTGGGGGAGGGTTAGGAATTAAAATACTCACCGAGCCTCCAGTGAAGTCTTGTAGCCTTCCTGTCGCTCCTAGTGGGTCTTAACGGCTTCCGGACTGGATCAGGTGACGCACTGGCTTCCGTGCATGGGGGACGCCGTAAAGCCGCTAGTAGCGACAGGAAGGCTACAAGACGACGCTGGAGGCTCGGTGAGTATTTAGGGGGGAGGTTTGTGCTTTTTCGGTGCAGTTGCTCAAGCTACCGGCAAGTACATGTATCCGGCATCAGGCAATCCCCACTGGTGCCAGATCCTAGGGCAGTGATGGCTAACCGTGGCACTCCAGCTGTGACAAAACTACAAATTCCATCATGCCTCTTCCTCCCCGAGTTATGCTTAGAGCTGTCAGTGTTGCAATGCCTCATGGGACTTGTAGTTCCACCACAGCTGGAGTGCCAAGGTTAGCCATCACTGTCCTAGGGACTTAGCTGTATTGACGACCTTACAAGTAGCTGAGTGGTTAGCAGGCTGCCCTTGCGGTGCTGTAGTGCTTGGTTTGGTCAGACACGGTGCGGAGCATTATTTGGTAGTCCTACGTGACATTTTACATTGTTTTCCTCTGTATAATTTCACTCTCTTCCGTAATACAAAATCCATACCGCTATAATGGCGACAGGCTTCATTTGTAATCATTTCACAGCGCCTTTGATTCGACAGGCTGATCACGTCTGAGCAGACTCCAGCTGCCAAGTTAAAAACGATTGAGTGTTTGCGATCATTTTTTTTACCAGACGCAGTCATCTTAATGAATGGAAGAGGTAGAAGTTTTTTAATCTCTTTTAATCTCTTTTAAATCAAATCATTTTTTAAACATTAAAACAGCTTTTTTTATTTTTTTTGTGATTGCTTATTAAAAATGAATAGTTACGAAGACCACATTCAAATCTATACCTGTGTGGATGGTGTTAAGGTGGCCACTCACGATCAAATTTTATCGACCTTCCAAACCAATAATTGGGATTAGGTGGAAACGATCAGAAATCATCGATCGTGTCTATAAATTGAATTAAAATTATAATATATTCTATATGATCATTTCAGGTAGAACCAATTCCGAAAAATGAAACGGTATTCCGATCGTTTTTTGACGATTCATCCAATCAATTGGACTGTTGATTGGAAGATAAAATTGGATCATTAGTTGCACCTGTAGGCTGAGGTAGTCAGTCGGGGACATTTCAGCTGAGACTCTAGTTTGTGTACAGCCACCCTGATGTGCCGCAGAAAGATCTGGAGTGCCAGGTCATGTTGGCCAAGCCAATTCTCCGCCTCCTTTTCCCACCCACCAACAGCCGCTCTGTTGCGTGTCCAACCCCCTCCTAGCAGTGTGTCTATACAGCACTCTGCCCCAAACTGTCATCTGAGGGATTTAAAGGATACACGAGGTGACATGTGACATGATGAGGTAGACATGGGTATGTACAGTGCCTAGCGCACAAATAACTAGGCTGTGTTCCTTTTTTTTCTTTCTCTGCCTGAAAATGTTAAATATCAGGTATGTATGTGGCTAACTCAATCCTCACTCGGACAGGAAGTGACTACAGTGTGACCCGGACTGATAAGAAATTCCAACTATAAAACACTTTTCTACTAGCAGAAAATGGCTTCTGAGAGCAGGAAAGATAAAAAGGGTCAGTCGTTCATAGATTTTAGCTCTGGCATACTTCGATGAATGTGTCATTGAGCAAAAACAATAAAACAGTTAAAACTTAAAAAGTAGATTTAAACATAAAATAAAATTGTGGAATATCTTAAAAAAGTCATTTTTAGGAGAAGGAAGATAGATACAATTGTTTATTTCATTAGTTTATTTTCGCCTCGAGAGTCCTTTAATATAGGTCCACACTACACATAGAAACGTAATGCTTTTCACAGTGAAGAAAAACTGACACGTTAGTGGATCCTATGTTATCGATAGAAGCTGTTCAGACTTATCCATTTTAAACGCGTCTGTTTTTACCGCAGCTCGATTACAACTCAAACGTAGGTCTTGCATAACGTTTGTGGGCACTGCAGAAGCTGCAGATGCCTACAGAAACCGTGAATGCCTATGGGAGTGTCTGTTCTCAGCAGGCCTTTTCCTTATCTGTTTGTTCCGTGCCTTCATCTGTCCTCTTTTCTTGTCACCTTGTGTATTGCTGCTGCTCAGGAGAGCCGCTGCGTGGGTCTGACGACAGGGACAGGAGAGGCAATATTAATATGAGCCCTGGCAGTTACCACTGAGCGGTGGACCAATGAAAACCCTCCCTTGGGAAGAAGGCTTCCTATTGGTCCGATTCAATCCAATGGCTGCCAGGATTCCCATCAATATTGCAGCGCTTGTCCATAGAGGCCGCGTATGGGACCCGACTGAATGCACAACGGAGGGTTATATGAACAATGCAATGGACACCTCACAGGCACAACATATCTGCCTAATAGGGATGGTCAATGAGATGCAAATATTTTTGAGTTGATGCAGCATTATGCAAATTTTGACATAGGAGGGGCCCTATGCTAATGTCGCTGGTGAGTCCTGTGGGTTGTTGCTGCACCTCAGCTAAAACCGACAATGTTTCAACCAGAAATGCCATCACCGGTGTTCACCGGGAAGGCAGTGTGCTGCTGTTCTTTTATTGCTTCCAGTGATGCTCATTTGAAGGTCTCCAGGGCCACATAAAATGGCAGGGAGGGCCGTTTTCGGCCCACGGGCCTTGTGTTTGACACCTGTGCCTTAGATACTCCAGGTTGCTTTTATTGAGAGATAAATACAGTATAGGGATAGAATCCGTACTTCGGGTGAATACCATAAGAAGAGCCCACACTGATGGCTGCAGTTGTGATAAATATTTTGGATTGCTGACTCAGGCTATGGCTGAAATAATGTATGAGTATCCGGATTTTCAGCAAAGCAGCGCAGAAAAGTCTGACATTGGTAAAAGCAAATGCATATTTACAGGAATGAGGTTCCAAGTACCGTATATGAATCTACTGCAATATCTAGAAAAACAAAAGTGTTTCCTACTTCGTAAAAATTTTTCCCTTTCCAATCCTAAAACTGAAAACGTTTTAAGATCGACCAGACCATAATCAAAATTGAAACTCTGCCCAGCCTTTCAGCTAATTCCCTCCTTATCCCTCCTCCCCCCCTTCTTAAGAGTCATGCTGTCTCGTGTTTTCAAGCTAGCTCCCAGAAAACACTAAACACACAGAGCAACTGTCTTATCTCTGCACACAGAGAGGCTAGGTTAGCCATGCTCTGGTTGAATTTCAACTGGTTTCAGCTAGATGAATGAGGAAGGATTTTAGAGCCCTTTGCTACTATGTGTGATGCAATCCGAAAATTGGATTGCATACAGTTTTACAGTGTTAAGGAAATCGCAGGGGTACACTGAAATTGCGGAGCCCTGTTTCCACTGTGGCAATTGCACGCGTTGGGATTCTTACTTAAAGATAACCCGAGGTGGACAGATGGGACACAGGAGGTATGCTCTCTGCCTCATGACATGCCTCTGTGTCCCCACACCGCCGCTTTCTGCCGCCCCTTCACCGATGTGCTATATCCCCCCCCCCCCCCCCCCCAACAAAAAAAAAATAATAATTTAAATTAATAAAAAATTAACCACAGCCTGGGCAGAAAAGGGGGGAGGGGATTCATTTGTGTGCAGTTATGTGTGGCTCTGCAGCAAGCCATTTAAGCTGCAGAGCCCTAATTTGAAAAAAATTGCCCGGTCACTGGGGGGGGGGGGGGGGGTGTTGGTTGGGGCTGGGTAATGGTCTGTGGTCCTTAAAGAAAACCTGAACTGAAAATTAAAAGTCAAACTAAGCATACACAAGTCATACTTACCTTCCATGTAGTCTACTCCTCAGCGTCTTTCTCCTGTCCCACATCCTGTTTGTTCACTGCGATCAAGGGAATTTTCCGTCCTCCATTTTGAAAATGGCCATTACCCATAACAACTTTCTGGTCAGCACACAGTTAAACTGTAACATCGCCCACTTGAGCCATAGAGAAATATGGACATTACCTGGTAAATCAGTTTTCCTCTCAGCTCTAACTGACAGCAACTGATATTTTACTGACAGCAACTGATATATTTCAGATCTGACAAAATATTGTCAGAACTGGAAGGGATTATTGTCAGAAGAAAATGGTGAGCTTCTGAGAGGAACTGATGGCGAGGTAACTATTTAAAGTTCATTTGAAGTTACCTCATGTGTTTATTTTAAATATTTTTACTCAGTACAGGTTCTCTTTAAGGGGTTAGAGAAAAACATTTCTTACAGCTGATACAAATCCTGCAATACATCTGCAATGTTTCTACTTCCTGCTTTCATGTGAGACATATTGTTAATATCCTGTGTTCACAGACCAACAGCTCTTCCATGGCAGAGGAGATTCCTGAGCTGACACAGCTGAAGAGATCACATTACAGTTGTGATTAGTGACAAATGAGGTGGAATTAGACAGGCTGTCTAAATGCATACAGGATGCATTTCTCTACGTTGTCCTTCTGTACTGTGCAAGAGTTCAGGTCCACTTTTAATTCAGTAAATGGTTGAAAGCTGCTTAGCTCATTATGGTACCTTTGCTTATCATAAGCAGTTATGGCAAATAATCAGTGTGTATATCCTGTAAATAAATATTCATTTGTTTGTTCAGATGCACTCAGGAATCTCAGTCCGATAAATAAGCCATTACTGCTGTGTAATTCAAAGTAAATGGGTCTAATTAAGGCTTCACACCCATAACCCGCCTAACTGTTAGCGGCTGAGAAAAAAGGGCTTTTAAGCAGCTTATAGGATATTATTGCCATCTAATAAGTCATTTTCTTTCAAGTGATTCACTAATAAGCTGTAACTGCCGATAAGTATTAAAAAGATGATCTTTATTGACACACATAGTTTAAAATAAATATGGCCTGCTGGGTATGTGTAATTCAAACATCATAATGCTAAATTATTATTATTATTAGTAATAATAATAATAATGATATAATTATGATTAATTATATAATGCTGACATCTACTTCAGCACTTTACAGAGTACATAGTCATGTCACTGACTGTCCTCAGAGGAGCTCACAATCTAATCCTACCATGGTCTAATGTCCTACCATATTATTATTATTATTTATTTATATAGCACTGACATCTTCTGCAACACTTTACAGAGTACATAGTCATGTCACTGACTGTCCTCAGAGGAGCTCACAATCTAATCCTAACATAGTCTACTAAAAGGTCCTACCATATTATTATTATGTATTTATATAGCATTTACATCTTCTGCAGCGCTATACAGAGTATATAGCCACGTCAGTGACTCAGAGGAGCTCACTATCTACTCCTAACATAGTCCTACTTTAATGTCCTACCATATTATTTACATCAGTGACATCTTCTGCAGCATTTACAGAGTACATGGTTATGTCGCTGACTGTCCTCAGAGGAGCTCACAATCTAATCCTAACATAGTCTACTAAAAGGTCCTACTATATTATTATTATGTATTTATATAGCATTTACATCTTCTGCAGCGCTATACAGAGTATATAGCCACGTCAGTGACTCAGAGGAGCTCACTATCTAATCCTAACATAGTCCTAGTCTAATGTCCTACCGTATTATTTACATCAGTGACATCTTCTGCAGCATTTGCAGAGTACATAGTCATGTCACTGACTGTCCTCAGAGGAGCTGCATCACATTGGTGGTATTGTCTCGCACTCCCTAGTTTTTAAGGGGAGTGCAACAGCTGAAAAGAAGGATGATGCCCTCTATGCAGAATTCAACAAGGAAAAGAGCTGGCACATCCAAAGTTAATATTTATTAGTTCCATGTAAAAGAATATGGCCAACGTTTCGGAGCTTGTAAGACCCCTTTATCAAGGCAATGTTTGCTCGAAGGCAAAGATCTGTCTGCTGCTGTGCAAAAGTTCCTGCAAAGGAAGTGGGAGTCTGGCTCCTCTAGACAATCGCACGCAGCGATGTGTATTGTCTGGGATCAGCAGCAAAGCAGCAGACAGATCTTTGCCTCCGAGCAAACATTGCCTTGATAAAGGGGTTCCTACAAGCTCCGAAACGTTAGCCATATTCTTTTACATGGAACCAATAAAGATGAACTTTGGATGTACCAGTTCTTTTCCTTGTTGTCCACAGAGGAGCTCACAATCTAATCCCTATCGTAGTCATGGTATAATATCCTACCATAATATAATGTACAGTATTTACTGGTATATAGCACTGACATCTTCTGCAGCACTGTCAATGAGTATCCTCATAGGATCCCACAGTTGAATCCCTACCATAGTTTGTGTAATGTTCCTATCGTAGTCTATGGCCATTTTTTTTTTTGGAGGGGAAATTGGACCAGGAAAATTACTAGTGTGATTTTGGGAGGAGGAAAAGATTAGAGTGCCATCCACTACGTCAATGTGTCACCTATATCTTACTTAGTCCAGTATCAAATGGTGATAGTTGTTGATATACCTCAAGTAATTTGTTTCAGAAAATCTGTTTAGTTTTGTGAAGCCACAAGGGGGAGTTCAATTTTATTATGTTCATTCGTTTCTATTTCCAGTGTCATCCAGAAAGTAACAGCCATTTTGATTTAATCAGTTAACGCAGAGTTCCCCAACCCTGTCCTCAAGGCCCACCAACAGCACGCGTTTTGCAGAAAACCACAAACAGGTGAGGTAATTAGCATCTCAGCTAAGCTGATTACTACCTCTGTGGATTTCCTGAAAGCATGCACTGTTGGTGGGCCTTGAGGACAGGGTTGGGGAACACTGACTAAACACACCTCTGAATGCAAACACAACCTGTGAACAAAACATATATTGTGAATACTTACCTTCCACAGAATCAGACCAGCATCTTCCATGGAACCTACATGGTCCTGTTTGGCCACTGTCCATGTTAGAAAAATGAGTCCTCTATTTTAAAAATGAAATGCCACCGGTTCAGCACTTTCACACAAATTAAATGCTCATTCATCACAGTGCAGTTCCTGAGATAACAGGTGTAATGTGCATGTGTGAGTCTATGGCTCAAGCGCAAAGGAGGGAGAATCTGAGCATCAAGGGGGGTAGACTGGGGTGGGAAAGGGGCGTTTAGTAGGAGGGACTGGGCAGGGACAGAGGAGGAGGGATGTAGACTAGGTGGGAAAGGGGTGTTTGGTAGGAAGGACTGGGCAGGGACAGAGGAGGAGAGCTACAGATTTGGTGGGAAAGGGGCATTCGGTAAAAGGGACTGGGCAGGGACAAAGGAAGAGGACTGTAGACTTGGTGGGAAAGGGGCATTCGGTAGGAGGGAGGGGGCACGGACAGAGGAGGAGGACTGTAGCCTGGGTGGTAAAGGGGCATTTTGTAGGAGGGACTGGGCAGGGGCAGAGGAGGAGGACTATAGACTGGTTGGGAAAGGGCGTTTGGTAAGAGGGACTGTGTGCGGACAGAGGGGGAGGGCTGTATACTGGGTGGTAAAGGGGAATTCTGTAGGAGGGACTGGGCAGGGACAGAGGAGGAGGACTGTAGACTGGGTTGGAAGAGGCGTTTGGTAGAAGGGACTGGGCACAGACAGAGTAGGAGGACTGTATACTAGATGGGAAAGGGACATTCCGTAGGAGGGACTGGGCGCGGACAGAGTAGGAGGACTGTATACTGGGTGGTAAAGGGGCATTCTGTAGGAGGGATTGGGCGTGGACAGAGGAGGAGGACTGTAGACTGGGTGGGAAAGGGGTGTTCAGTAGGAGGGACTGGACCCAGAGGAGGAGGACTGCAGACTGGGTGGGAAAGGGGTGTTCCGTAGGAGGGACTGGGCCCAGACAGAGAAGGACTGTAGTCTGGGTTGGAAAGGAGCATTCCATAGGAGAGACAGGGCGGGGACAGAGGAGGAGGGCTACAGACTGGGTAGGAAAGGGGCTTTCGGTAGTAGGGACTGGCCGGGGACAGAAGAGGAGAGCTGCAAACAGGTTGGGAAAGGGGCGTTCGGTAGGGGGGATTGGACGGGAACAGAGAAAGAAAACTGTAGGCTGGATGGGAAAATGTGAACGTGCAAGTGGGTAACCCAGTATGGATTTCCTATTTGCTTTGTGTTTTTGTGTTATTGAGCTTAGTCATATTTGTATTACCGGTAATTGAACAAAACTCTTTTCTGTTGCAATCACTTCATGCCATTCTGTTACAGAATTGCTGCGTGTGCTTTGGATGTTTGTCCTGTTACCTGACCCAATTTCGGGCAAGCTTCATATGCCGCACAGATGGCCTTACATTTCTCTCTAGAATACTTTGGTATACAGAGGAGTACATGGTCATCTCAATGACCGCAAGGTGCCCAGGTCCTGCGGCTGCGAAATAAGCTAAAAGAGGAACTTTACCAAGAGATAGTAGTAAGGGGAAAAAATAAATCCACACAGTGAGAAGTTAAAAAATAAAAAATGCATTAAAAAAATGATTGAGATTCGCCAAGTAGTTTGTTCATGTTGCTGACCCACCCAGCATCTTTACTACTAGCAGACAAGAAAAATAAAACAGACAACACCAACTGCCATTCTCTATAACAGGGGTCCCCAACCTTTTCCGGCCCGGGGACCACTTTCGGACCAAATTTTTCTCCGGGGCCCGTGGGGGGTGGGGGGGGGGTCGGAGGTGTAGCGTCCTAGTGGACAGTGTTGTGCACACAGCGGGTTACATGGGGGGGGGGGGGGGGGCATAGCTAGCATAGTTGCCCCAGTATAGGGGGTTTAGTTGCCCCAGTATGGCTAGTACAGTTACCCCAGTATAGCTAGTATAGTGCCCAGTAAAGCGAATATAGTGCCCAGTATAACTAGTATAGTGCCCAGTATAGTTAGTATAGTGCCCAGTATGGGTAAGTAGTGCCCCAGTATAGCTAGTATGCCCCAGTATAGTTAGTATGCCCCAGTATAGCTAGTATAGTGCCTCAGTATAGCTAGTATGCCCGAGTATAGCTAGTATAGTGCCCCAGTACAGCCAGTATAGTGCCCAGTATGGCTAGTATAGTGCCCAGTATAGCTAGTATAGTGCCCCAATATAGCTAGTATAGTGCCCCAGTACAGCCAGTATAGTATGCCCCAGTATGGCTAGTATAGTGCCCCAGTATAGCTAGTATGCCCCAGTATAGCTAGTATAGTGCCCCAGTACAGCCAGTATAGTGCCCAGTATGGCTAGTATAGTATGCCCCAGTACAGCCAGTATAGTGCCCCAGTATAGCTAGCATAGTGCCCCGTGTATAGCTAGTATGCCCCAGTATAGCTAGTATAGTGCCCCAGTATAGCTAGTATAGTGCCCCAGTATAGCTAGTATGCCCCAGTATAGCTAGCATAGTGCCCCAGTATAGCTAGTATGCCCCAGTATAGCTAGTATAGTGCCCCAGTATAGCTAGTATGCCCCAGTATAGCTAGTATAGTGCCCCAGTACAGCCAGTATAGTGCCTAGTATGGCTAGTATAGTATGCCCCAGTACAGCCAGTATACTATGCCCCAGTATAGTAGCAACCCACCCACCCCAAGCGGCCGCCGCTGCAGCAGTTACCTTTGCCGGCAGTCTCTTATATTCCCCTCTCTCTCTCGCCAGAGTGTAATTCACTGCAACGCGCCCCGCGGGGCTGCAGTGATGGAGAGGGAGGAAGCAGGAAAGAGAGAGCGGTTCCCATAGTAACGGCGCGCCGCTACAGGAAGCCGCTCTCTCACTCCTGCTGCCTCCCTCTCTATCACACTCACAGCAGCCACAGGGCGCGCTGCAGTGAATCATACGCTAGCCTGGCAAGAGAGAGAAGCGGAATATAAGAGACCAAGCGGCCGCCAGAGGTAACAGCAGCGGCGGCCGCGGAGGGGGCAGGCAAGAGGACAGTCCCGCGGCCCAACTGAAAACATCCTGCGGACCACCAGTGGGCCACGGACCACAGGTTGGGGATCCCTGCTCTATATAAACTTACTCACTCACTAACAATGTGATTGGCTAAAAGATATATACATATATATATATATATATATATATATATATATATATATATATATATATATATATATATTTTCACAGCAGGAGAAATTGACAATGTTTTTAGACAGAGGCTGTACCCGAATTAGCTATTGGCAAAGATGTGCAGAGCTCCAAAATATGGACAAAATTACATAATGTGCATTCAAAACAGGTAAAGCAAAGGAGGGCGTTAGCTTCAGTATAAATAATATGTGCATAAATTATTCCCTACTAGACTTCCCCACATTTATGACGGGCCTTTGTGGGGAAGACCTACTGCTAGTCTAACAATAAAACATACTTTTTCCTAGTGTTGCTAATCATAAATGGTATACACATTTCTTCAAACAGACATCAAACAAGTGACAACGCACCAGGTTGCAAACTGAAATGAAAGCCAACAGAGACGTGCAGAGCCCCGCAGGGGCTAAATACATGCCTTGAATGCAAATCAGATGCAAATTATGTACTAATTCCTAATCTAAAAATTTGAATGCAGATTGAAGGACATACATGAATGCAGCTTACACATACACGAATGCAGCTAGCTAGCTGCATTCATGTTCTTCAATCTGCATTCAAATTTGCAGACCGGCACATGCTGATGCGATGTCCCTACTGCGCATTCATCAGCCATTTCTAAAATCACAAACATTTTTCAGAGCTGACATGGAGTCGCAATCAGACCCATTGCCGGCCCTTATGGATAAACTGGTGAGGGAAGGAGAATCCCAGCTTATGAAAAGGGAGAGCTGAGTCCCTGAAAAGTTGTGAGGCAATGAAACGCGTTGAGGAGGTGGGGAAGAGGTCATGCAAATGTGTGGAGGTGGCCACGTGACCGGAAGACTAAGGGAAGAGAACCCACTGCTACGTACATGTAAAAAGGGCAACGCGGTTATTTTGGTGCCGGAGATGGCTGCTAGTAGAATATAGGTACAGTATTTTGTTCAGTATTACTGATACTTTACTATGGCTAAGCCTACCCTGTTATCACACAAGGCCCTCCCATTATCGATGCCTAACCCCCAATGCCTGACCATAACCACCTAAACTCCCTCCCCCCCGTGCCTAACTGTCCACCCACCCGTCGCTATCCCTGCCTATATCCACCTTTGCCACTAAATTCTCGGGCCCTGGCTGCTGAATTATAATATTTTTAATTGGGTGTCCTAATCCTTGCCGATATCGGCGTCCAAATTGCGCAATGGGCGCTGCTATAGACACAATTTACATTGCTGCAGGCACCCAAATGACATGCTTTAATTTATCCGACTGGCTTTTTTTTGCTTTTGTAATCACTGATGCGATCACTCCAAGATCGCTCCCAAAATTTGGCGACTGCAACACTGCTAATGGGACCAACTGCCTAGTGATTCACTGAAGTAGTGCTTTGCCGATCCCCGGCGATTTCCAAGTGCAGCAAAACTACTCCTAGTGGGTCCCAGCCCTTAGTTTATTCTAGTGATTTTTTAAGTGGACCTAAACTCAGAACTTCATCTCTGCTATAAAAATAAAAACAGTGTGGAGGGGTGTCACAGCACCCTAGAGCAAAAACACAGGAAAAAAATAGGAGCCCAATGGTGCAGTAAGTCCAGACAAAAAGGAGTTGAAGTAATCCGATGTAAAAATACTACTCACAAAGGCGGGTTGCTGGGGGAAACCAGCCACAGGAAGCAGGTGGAGACAATGAACCCGGCTCCACTTGGGGTGGCCCAGCCGGACCTCGATGTGGTCGCTCTCCTTGGTAAATAGGACAATAACGTTCTGTGGTGAAACCACAGGTGTTATGTCTAAACCCCCTCAACATGGGACATTGGGGGGGGGGGGGGGTATATGTGGAACAATTAAAGGGAAAAGAGGCGCCCTGGTGTTTATAAAACAGATTAAAATCAGATTAAAACGGAAAAGGGATGCAATGGCTTACCTCAATAATGAAATTCTTGTGTGAACAAAATAATTTTATTTAGCACAGGCAACGCGTTTCGCAGGTCTGAGCCCGCTTCATCAGGGCAATCACAGTGCCGATTAGAACAAAGCCAATGGCATAGGGAGCCTCTCTTTAAATAAAAACATTTCCTTGTTACAGCTGATACAAATCCTGCAATAAATCTGCAGTGTGTCTACTTCCTGCTTTCATGGAAGCAGACTTGGGGTTGACCTCCTGTGTTTACAAATTAGCTTTGTCTGCGTAGGCAGCCAGCTGACACGCAGCTGAAAGATCAAATTACAGTTGTGATTAGTCACAGATGAGGTGGATTAGACAGGCTAAACTCTCTAAATACATACAGGGTGCATTTCTCTGTTTTCCTTCTGTCCTGAGTAAGAGTTCAGGTCCACTTTAAAGAGGAACTCCAGTGAAAATAATGCAATAAAAAAGTGCTTCATTTTTACAATAATTATGTATAAATGATTTAGTTAGTGTTTGCTCATTGTAAAATATTTCCTCTCCCCGATTTACATTCTGACATTTATTACATGGTGACATTTTTACTGTGGGCAGGTTATGTAGCTGCTGCTAGCTGTTTTGGCTGTTAGAGACAGCTGTAAACAGCTAATTCCTGTCTGTGAACCTTGTTACATTGTAACAAACTGCCAAAAGTACAGCGGTCCCAGAGCTTCTTGTGGGAGGGGTTTCACCACAAAATCAGTCTTACAGCGCCCCCTGATGGTCTGTTTGTGAAAATCAATATATTTCTCATGTAAAAGGGGGTATCAGCTACTGATTGGGATAAAGTTCAATTGTTTGTTGGAGTTTCTCTTTAATAAAGGATTGTACACTGCATTGACAGTGACATGGCTTTTCCCTCCCAGCATCCTGCAGTCGCCCTTTCACTGTTGCCACTGAGACTGGCCTTTTGTGGGTACTTTGTAATGAATCTGACACACAGCAATTATCAGCTGTGCTAAAACTACTGCAAAAGGGTTTTCTAATGACCAATTAACCTTTTTTCAAATAGTAAACTTAAATTAAAAAACAGCATTCCATTGGAGCACAGGGCTTATCATTGCGGATAACAGGACTGCATATGCCTCTGTACAGCTATAACAGTCATTCACAATGTTTCCACTGTGTCTCCCATGAATATAATGTTATTGTAGTGCAGAAAAAAAAATAAAACCTGCTTTTCTTTCATAAACAATGCTAAATGTAATTTTGCCTTCTTGAAACAGAAGGTATTTGCGACAATTCAGCTTTAAAGGACACCCGAGGTGACATGTGACATGATGAGACAGACATGTGACAGTGCCAAGCACACAAATAACTATGCTGTGTTCCTTTTTTTCTTTCTCTATTTGAAAGAGTTAAATATCAGGTATGTAAGTGGCTGACTCAGTCCTGACTCAGACAGGAAGTGACTACAGTGTGACCCTCACTGATAAGAAGTTCCAACTATAAAACACTTTCCTAGCAGGAAATGGCTTCTGAGACCAGGAAAGAGATAAAAAGGGCCAATAGGTAATAGATTTTAGCTCTGGCTTACTTCAATGAATGTGTCATTGAGCAAAAACAATAAAACAGTTAAAACCTAAAAAGTAGATTTAAACATAAAATAAATCTGTGAAGGAAGATAGATACAATCGTTAATTTCATTAATTTTCGCCTCGGGTGCCCTTTAAAGAGGAACTTCATCCTAGACAAACATACTGTCATTAAGTTATGTTAATTAAAATAGATGGGTAATATAATCTGTTACCCACCCTGTTTTAAAAGAATAGGCAAATGTTTGTGATTTCATGAGGGCAGTCATCTTTTTGGTTGACAGGGGGTGACCGGGAGCATAAGACACAGTTCCAACTGTCCTGTGTCCTGATCACCCCTCCCAGTTGCTAGGCAACTAGAACAACATGAGAAATCCCATCATGCTTTGCACAGCATCAGGGGAAAAATGCCCAGGCAGTTTTCTTTGATGGGGAGGAGCTTAGCTTCTGTGCTGCTAAAAATGAGGCTTTGGTAAGAAAAACAGTTCTGATGCTGTGAAACTGTTAAAGAAACACCAAACCTTTTCAGTGCTGCTGAGTAGATTTTTAGTCTGGAGGTTCACTTTAAGTAAGCAACTGTGGTTTCCCACAATGCATCTCTACTGATTATGAAAATGATCTCCTTCTACCCCTGAAGCCAGGCTTTCATCTAGAACCACTAGTGTATAGTGAGCCTGTAGCTTATATATATTACAGAGCCACATCAACCCAACATGCAGACAGCCTGATTCAGACTTTCTGGTCATCATCAGTGTATGGCAGGGTGCATGTTCGGGCAGCACTGTGGCGTAGTGAATAGCTCTCTCGCCTTGCAGCGCTGGGTTCCCATTTCGAATCCCAGCCAGGGCGCTATCTGGACGGAGTTTGTATGTTCTTCCCTGTGTCTGAAGCTTCTCCTGTCTATGGTAGTTAACCAAAATAGACTGTAGCAAGCCTCACAGGTTTGCTTTAAAGAGGAACCGTAGCGAAAAGCGGAAAAATGCAATAAATACATTGCAAAGTGAGAAGGTAAAAAACAGAAGAGAGATCAAGAAATGATTGATATTCGCCTTGTAATTTGTTCATATTGTTTGGTCCACTATGAGCCTGTATGTAATCATCTTTACTACTGGAAGACAGCACCATCTGCCATTATCTATAACCACACCCTCTAACAATGCGATAGACTAAAAGGTGATTTTTTTTTTATAGCTATAGATATGCACAGATGGAGATACTGGTTGCTTGGCAGTTGGAAACGGCAATTATGTCCCACAGTGCAACGAGGTTTGCTAGCTGCGTGCATACTACAATCGCCGCCGCTCGCCGCCAATCAGTGCCAGGCAGCGCTGAGGGGTGGATCGGGATTCCCTCTGACGTCTGGATGTCCATGACGTCGGTGACGTCATTCCGCCCCGTCGCCATGGCGACTCGCTACATGATTAAAAAAATGTTTTTAAAAAGTGCTGCACTGCCCCCTTGCCGCGAGAATTGGAACGGCAAGGGGGTTAAAGTGGGTCCAAGATGAACTTTTACTCATTGCATAATTGTGTTCCTTTCCTATTGTTTATAGGGCATTCCTCAAGCCAAATACGTTTTTGTTTTAATACTCTAATTCCCTATAAACTAAACAAGACTCGCCCACAGCTTTTCAGAGAGCTTTGGCATTTCCAGACAGTAGCAAGGGCTCATGGGAGCTCAGTCTGGGCAGGAGGAGGGGGAGGTATTACTAGCCATAGATTTCAGAGGCAGAGGGGAGGAGGAGGGGGATTAGGTTTTTTTCACAGGCTGAGTGCTGAAGATGCAGATAAGCTTGCCTGTGTGTAATGTTTACAAACAACATGGCTGCTGTCGTATTACAGGAAGAAATAGTTATATTCTATTGAAGCTGTTTGCAGATAGATTTGCTGTGTAAACTATCTAAACTTTATATAAGATATATAGACAAGTTACTTGTTATAGTTAGTTTTTCATCTCGGATCCGCTTTAACTGCTTGCCAACTGCACCACGCCAATTGGCGTGAACACGGCAGCAGCTCCAGGACCACTCCATGCCGATTGGCGTGAATGGCCTGAAATGGGGATGGCAGGGGAGCGCGTATGCCGATGCGCGCGCTTCCCCGCTCTGATGATGGAGCTCCACGCCACCTTCAGCTTCCCAGCGCCGATTGCCGCTCGGAAACTGTTAGACGGTGAAACTGCTGTCTAATAGGTCTGTACATCGCTGCAATCTAAGGCAGCGCTGTCCCCCTGGGAGGCAAACAAGTGATGGGCTGTCATAGGCTGAAGCCTTTAACAGCTGATCATGCTGATTGGCTGGCGGGGGGAGGGAGGGAGGGTTACAAAATTAATTTTGAAAAAAAGCATTTTTATTTAAAAAATAAAGAAACAAATATTTGAAGGAAAAAATAAACATTGGGGGCAGCGATCAGACCCCACCAACAGAGAGCTCTATTGGTGGAGAGAAAAAGGGGGAGGGGATTGCTTGTGTACGGAGTTGTTCGGCCCTGCAGGGAGGCCTTAAAGCTGCAGTGGCCTATTTTGCTAAAAATGGCCTGGTCACTAGAGGGGTGTAATAACGCGGTCCTCAAGTGGTTAATGTGTCGCAGATTATGCAGCATTGCTTACTTACGGCCTGGCATGCGAGCGCTGGAAGGAGCTGATTTTGTTAAAGTTTATCTGTGGGCTCAGAAGCGTGTAGCTTTCCAAGTGGCCAGGCTGTAATCCAATAGCCTAATATTATTAAACAGTGTTTTTGTTCTATCCTGAGATTCTGATCCTCAGATTGCTGTACAAGCATCCTCTCGTGTCTGTCCCGATCCCGTTTCCCACGCGACATAACCTCTTAATGAAATAAATCACAGGCGCTTTTCACTCGCTATGTTCTGCCTGAATCATTTTCTTTGCGGAGATAAGACCCAACATTGAAATGAAATCTCACTTTTTGCTGAGAAATAGGAAAGCCTTTCAGTTGAGCTTTATGCATTGTTAGGATTAATGACACATATTATTTCAGATTGCTTACCTTGTACATTTTGACTGAAACGTTCAGCAGCTCAACTGGTCGTAACACTGCAATCTTCAGTACTTTCTGCCAGTCATTCAGTGTGAGCAGTTGTGGAAAACAAGCAACAAATGTTGCTTCTCTCTTCAGCTAATTGTTCTGCAGGAAAGGGAGAGTGCTTGGACTTTCTGTACCAGAAACTAGTGTGAGACAGAGAAGTTAGAGAACAGACTATGGGCTTGATTCATTTTAAAGCAGCGCAGCTTAATGTGAGGGAGCGCTGGTTTAAGGGCTCTTTCACACTTGGACGTTGCGTTTGATGCGACGTTAAGGTCGCATAACGTGCCCCTAACGCAACGCATGTTAGTTTTGAAGTCGGACGTTATATTGAACTGCGTTATGCGTCCCTTGATGCCTACTTTTCGTCGCATAATGATAGAATGAAAACAGCACGTGTCACATTTTTAAAAAAATCAAAAACATTACTGAGCATGTGCAAACAGTACAATGTAGCTAATAATGCAGAGAACGCACAGCATGCAGCACTTACTAAATATTGCTACACGTTAAACAAAACGCAACGTGAGCACTGTGAATGTCACACATACTTTGTGCTGCTGTGCGTTAGTCTGCATTATGAACTTCCCTAACGTGCGACCCATGTCTAACCCTAAGTGATGCCCCCCACCATTGCATACGCTTACAAAAAATCCCCACTGACGCCTAACTCTAAAAGACCCCCTAACTGATGCCTAACTTAAAAAAAAAACAAACAAACACAGGTGCTTAATCTCAATTAACTTCACCCCCTCCCGGTCACAAAACTCACCACCAAAAATATCAGGTGCCGCACAAGTTTGGGCGCTGTCCTAGGCACCCATACTAATTTCGGCTAAGGGGGGGAAATTTTATTGGTTGCCCACACTTCCCCATGTAGTATGGGCGTCTATGTCAGCGACGAACTTCTGCGGAACCCCTGGCACCCACGTTTTCTGCTTCCACTCCGGTGGTCTGCAAAGTATGTTAAGCAGACTCCTGCTCCTGTTCCCCACTCTCTTATTTGAGAAGTAAAATTTGAAGTGCTGCCATGTGTGATGTCAGGTTTGTGTATACGGAGACAGGGACTTCATTAAGTCCCCCCAGAACTCAACAGGACGGCCACCAGCGAGATAAGTAATCCTCTTTTCCTATACTAACTGTATGTAAAGGAGATTAGGCAGCTTTTAGTGTTGATTCAGCGAGTGCCAGCCATCGTGGGTGCCTGAGCGGATGTGGGTGCGATGCCAGGGCTTGCTTTTCCTCCTGCCACCTGTTTGCCAGTCTGCCTTGGCATCTTCCTTCTCCTCCACCCTTTCCAGCTCATGTTGGCTCTCCTTCCCCTGCCTGTCCTTGGGCTGTCAGAGGATCCTTTTACATCTTCCATCTACTGCTCCAGCGTCATCTCCTGCACAGCCTGACCTAAAAACCCATCAAAGTCGCTCCTGCCCTCCTGTTCTGAGTGCCCTCTAGATGGTTATATATGGGATAAGGACGTCTCTGTACTCCAGCTGTATTTTTATATTTAAAGACAGCAGGTGCACTTGTAAGAGTATCATGCCAAGGAGAGACAGAGAACCTGTTTAATTACTACAAGCTGTTTTTTTTTTCCGTGTACAGTAATTTCATTTCTTTAGTCTTGATTAATCACAATGATAATAATATAATTAGAACAAGTTTACTACTTGGCTGCATTTCCACTGGTCTCTAGTGTGTGGATAGGCTGCATTCTCAGTGATGTCACTGGTTACTAGTGAATGGATAGGCTGCATTCTCAGTGATGTCACTGGTCTCTAGTGAATGGATAGGCTGCATTCTCAGTGATGTCACTGGTCTCTAGTGAATGGATAGGCTGCATTCTCAGTGATGTCACTGGTCTCTAGTGAGTGGATAGGCTGCATTCTCAGTGATGTCACTGGTCCCTAGTGAATGGATAGGCTGCATTCTCAGTGATGTCACTGGTCTCTAGTGAATGGATAGGCTGCATTCTCAGTGATGTCACTGGTCTCTAGTGAATGGATAGGCTGCATTCTCAGTGATGTCACTGGTCTCTAGTGAATGGATAAGGCTGCATTCTCAGTGATATCACTGGTCTCTAGTGACTGGATAGGCTGCATTCTTAGTGATATCACTGGTCTCTAGTGAATGGATAGGCTGCATTCTCAGTAATGTCACTGGTCTCTAGTGAATGGATAGGCTGCATTCTCAGTGATGTCACTGGTCTCTAGTGAATGGATAGGCTCCAGTCTTAGTGATGTCACTGGTCTCTAGTGAATGGATAGGCTGCATTCTCAGTGATGTCTCTGGTCTCTGGTGAGTGGATAGGCTGCATTCTCAGTGATGTCACTGGTCTCTAGTGAATGGATAGGCTGCATTCTCAGTGATGTCACTGGTCTCAAGTGAATGGATAGGCTGCATTTTCAGTGAGGTCACTGGTCTCTAGTGAATGGATAGGCTCCAGTCTTAGTGATGTCACTGGTCTCTAGTGAATGGATAGGCTGCATTCTCAGTGATGTCTCTGGTCTCTAGTGAGTGGATAGGCTGCATTCTCAGTGATGTCACTGGTCTCTAGTGAGTGGATAGGCTGCATTCTCAGTGATGTCACTGGTCTCTAGTGAGTGGATAGGCTGTATTTTCAGTGATGTCACTGGTCTCTAGTGAATGGATAGGTTGCATTCTCTGTGATGTCACTGGTCTCTAGTGAATGGATAAGGCTGCATTCTCAGTGATGTCACTGGTCTATAGTGAATGGATAGGTTGCATTCTCTGTGATGTCACTGGTCCCTAGTGATTGGATAGGCTACATTCTCAGTGATGTCACTGGTCTCTAGTGAACGGATAGGCTGCATTTTCAGTGATGTCACTGGTCTCTAGTGAATGGATAGGTTGTATTCTCAGTGATGTCACGGTCTCTAGTGAATGGATAGGCTGCATTCTCAGTGATGTCACTGGTCTCTAGTGAATGGATAGGCTGCATTCTCAGTGATGTCACTGGTCTCTAGTGAATGGATAGGCTGCATTCTCAGTGATATCACTGGTCTCTAGTGAATGGATAGGCTGCATTCTCAGTGATGTCATTGGTCTCTAGTGAATGGATAGGCTCCAGTCTTAGTGATGTCACTGGTCTCTAGTGTGTGGATAGGCTGCATTCTCAGTGATGTCACTGGTCTCTAGTGAATGGATAGGCTGCATTTTCAGTGATGTCACTGGTCTTTAGTGAATGGATTAGGCTACAGTCTCAGTGATGTCACTGGTCTCTAGTGAATGGATAGGCTCCAGTCTTAGTGATGTCACTGGTCTCTAGTGAATGGATAGGCTGCATTCTCAGTGATGTCACTGGTCTCTAGTGAATGGATAGGCTGCATTCTCTGTGATGTTACTGGTCTCTAGTGAATGGATAAGGCTGCATTCTCGGTGATGTCACGGGTCTATAGTGAATGGATAGGTTGCATTCTCGGTGAATGGATAGGCTGTATTTTCAGTAATGTCACTGGTCTCTAGTGAACGGATAGGCTGCATTTTCAGTGATGTCACTGGTCTCTAGTGAATGGATAGGTTGCATTCTCTGTGATGTTACTGGTCTCTAGCGAATGGATAAGGCTGCAGTCTCGGTGATGTCACTGGTTTATAGTGAATGGATAGGTTGCATTCTCGGTGATGTCACTGGTCCCTAGTGATTGGATAGGCTACATTCTCAGTGATGTCACTGGTCTCTAGTGAACGGATAGGCTGCATTTTCAGTGATGTCACTGGTCTCTAGTGAATGGATAGGTTGTATTCTCTGTGATGTCACTGGTCTGTAGTGAATGGATAGGCTGCATTCTCAGTGATGTCACTGGTTTCTAGTGAATGGATAGGTTGCATGCTCAGTGATGTCACTGGTCTCTAGTGAAGGCATAGCTTCATTCTCAGTGTGATGTCACTGGTCTCTGATGAATGGATTAGGCTGCGTTCTCAGAGATATCACTTGTCTCTAGTTAATGAATAAGATGCAGTCTCCGTGATGTCAACGGTCTCTAGGGAAAGGATAGCCTGCAGTGCCATGATGTCATCTATCTCCAGGGTATGAATAGGCTGCATTCTCAGTGATGTCACTGGTCTCCTGGGAAAGTATAGGCTGCAGTCTCGTGATGTCACTGGTCTCCAGGGAACGGATAGGCTGTAGCCTCAGTGATGTCAGCGATCTCCAGGGAATGTTTAGGTTGCAGTCTCATGATGTCACTGGTCTTCAGGGAACAGATATGCTACAGTCTCATGATGTCACTGGTCTTCAGGAAACGGATAGGCTGCATTCTCTCAGTGATGTCACTGGTTTTTAGTGCATGGATAGACCCTACTGACAGCGCTGTGCTGCTTTTGGCTGTAAGGCTATGCTGGGACTTGTATTTCCACAATAGCAGAGAAGACTGATGCAAATGAAAATGTGCCTGACTCCTGCAGCCGAGCTAGAAGTGAGATAAGGAGTTAGTGATGCATAAGTTAGTTGTTATCCAGAACAGAAGACGTAGATTCAGCCAGTCAGTGGTGGAGAGATTCATAAAAGCATAAACACCCTGAATACTCTGTACAGTCTACATGGAGATAACACATTCTGTCTAAATGTGTGAGTATCACACTTTGATGTGCAGAATTATCCTTCTCATGCCTGAAGAGGTCTTTATTCCATTCCAAGCAGCAGTGGAACGTCTGTCTTTCCTGTACTACTGCAGGGACACATCTTCTCTCTGCAGAGCAATACAGACAGGTCTGGCTGATGCAGTGCTGGGGTCAGACATAAGAAAGGGTTAATGTATGCTGTGCAGGGCTCTGGCTGGAGAAGGGTTAAATCAGGCTGTATTAAGATCAGGAAGGAGAGGGAGTGATGCTGTGCTGGGGTCTGGCAGAATGGGGGATTTAGCTGTGCTTTGCCCAGCTGGGGAAAAGAGTTGTGAGATCTGGCAGGAGAGAGGTTAAGTGATGCTATGCTGGGATCTGGCAGGAGAGGGGTTAAGTGAAGCTATGCTGAGATCTGGCAGCAGAGGGGTTAAGTGATGCTATGCTGGGATCTGGCAGGAAAAGGGTTAAGTGATGCTATGCTGGGATCTGGCAGGAGAGGGGTTAAGTGAAGCTATGCTAAAATCTGGCAGGAGAGGGGTTAAGTGATGCTATGCTGGGCTCTGGCAGGAGAGGGGTTAAGTGATCCTGTGCTGGGCTCTGGCAGGAGAGGGGTTAAATGAAGCTATTTATTTATTTATTTATTGTATTTATAAAGCGCCAACTTATTACGCAGCGCTGGACATTAGTTTAGGTTACAGACAATATTTAGGGGTGACATACAGCAAAATGACAATACATGAATACAAGAAAGACCAGGTCACACAGCACAGTATGAGCATAAGGTAATGCTTAGTCACTGGATGGGAGCATGGAGATTAGGCAAGTTAGGGTCAGTCAGATGCATAGCATGGGTTCACAGTAATGGAGGTGCATGATCAGGTAGGACACAAAAGGAGGAGGACCCTGCCCAATAGCTTACAATCTAGCTATGCTGAGATCTGGCAGGAGAGGGGTTAAGTGAATCTGTATTTAGTCCTGGCAGCAGAGAAGTTCGGTGACGGTGTGCAGAAATCTGGCAGGAGAGGGGTTAAATGATGCTATGCTGAGATCTGGAAAAAGAGGCCCTAGTAAAGTGAAGGCGTATTTGATGTTGGCAGCGGAGGAGAACCCATGTTGGGCATTGTCCAAAGGATGGCAAAATGGTTCTGCACTGGGTTGTAGCAGAAGAGCGGTTAAATGATCCTGTGCTGGACACTGGCAAGAGAAGGGTTAAGTGATGACGGGCTGAGCTCTGGTGAAAGGGGTGATCCTGTACTGACAACGTAAGGAGAGTTGTTCAATGGCCTGCTCTGTGCTCTAGAAGGAGAAGGGTTAAGTTATGCTTTGCTGGGCTGGAGAAGGGGTTAAGTGATCCTGTGCTGGGCTCTGGCAGGACAGGGGTTAAGTGATCCTGTGCTGGGCTCTGGCAGGAGAGGGGTTAAGTGATCCAGTGCTGGGCTCTGGCAGGAGAAGGGTTAAGTGATCCTGTGCTGGGCTCTGGCAGGAGAGAGGGGTTAAGTGATCCAGTGCTGGGTTAAGTGATCCAGTGCTGGGCTCTGGCAGGAGAAGGGTTAAGTGATCCTGTGCTGGGCTCTGGCAGGAGAGAGGGGTTAAGTGATCCAGTGCTGGGTTAAGTGCTCCAGTGCTGGGCTCTGGCAGGAAAAGGGTTACGTGATCCTGTGCTGGGCTCTGGCAGGAGAAGGGTTACGTGATCCTGTGCTGGGCTCTGGCAGGAGAGGGGTTAAGTGATCAAGTGCTGGGTTAAGTGATCCAGTGCTGGGCTCTGGCAGGAGAAGGGTTAAGTGATCCTGTGCTGGGCTCTGGCAGGAGAGGGGCTAAGTGATCCAGTTCTGGGCTCTGGCAGGAGAGGGGTTAAGTGATCCTGTGCTGGGCTCTGGCAGGAGAGAGGTTAAGCAATCCTGTGCTGGGCTCTGGCAGGAGAGGGGATAAGTGATCCTGTGCTGTGCTCTGGCAGGAGAGGGGTTAAGCGATACTGTGCTGGGCTCTGGCAGGAGAGGGGTTAAGTGATCCTGTGCTGGGCTCTGGCAGGAGAGGGGTTAAGTGATCCTATGCTGGGCTCTGGCAGGAGAGGGGTTAAGTGATCCTGTGCTGTGCTCTGGCAGGAGAGGGGTTAAACGATCCTGTGCTGGGCTCTGGCAGGAGAGGGGTTAAGCAATCCTGTGCTGGGCTCTGGTAGGAGAGGGGTTAAGCAATCCTGTGCTGGGCTATGGCAGGAGAGGGGTTAAGCGATCCAGTGCTAGGCTATGGCAGGAGCGGGGTTAAGTGATCCAGTGCTGGGCTCTGACAGGAGAAGGGTTAAGTGATCCTGTGCTGTGCTAGGCTCTGGCAGGAGAGGGGTTAAGTGATCCAGTGCTGGGCTCTGGCAGGAGAGGGGTTAAGTGATCCTTTGCTGGGCTCTGGCAGGAGAGGGGTTAAGCAATCCTGTGCTGGGCTCTGGCAGGAGAGGGGTTAAGTGATCCTGTGCTGGGCTCTGGCAGGAGAGGGGTTAAGTGATCCTGTGCTGGGCTCTGGCAGGAGAGGGGATAAGTGATCCTGTGCTGTGCTCTGGCAGGAGAGGGGTTAAGTGATCCTGTGCTGGGCTCTGGCAGGAGAGGGGTTAAGCAATCCTGTGCTGGACTCTGGCAGGAGAGGGGTTAAGTGATCCTGTGCTGGGCTCTGGCAGGAGAGGGGTTAAGTGATCCTGTGCTGGGCTCTGGCAGGAGAGGGGTTAAGTGATCTTGTGCTGTGCTCTGGCAGGAGAGGGGTTAAGCGATCCTGTGCTGGGCTCTGGCAGGAGAGGGGTTAAGCGATCCTGTGCTGGGATACGGCAGGAGCGGGGTTAAGCGATCCAGTGCTGGGCTCTGGCAGGAGAAGGGTTAAGTGATCATGTGTTGGGCTACGGCAGGAGAAGGGTTAAGCGATCTAGTGCTGGGCTCTGGCAGGAGAGGGGTTAAGTAATCCTGTGCTGGGCTGCAGCATAAGAAGGGTTAAGTAATCCTGTGCTGGGCTGCAGCATAAGAAGGGTTAAGTGATCCTGTGCTGGGCCCTGGCAGAAGAGGAGTTAAGTGATCCTGTGCTGGGCTCTGGCAGGAGAGGGGTTAAGCAATCTTGTGCTGGGCTCTGGCAGGAGAGGGGTTAAGTGATCCAGTGCTGGGTTAAGTGATCCAGTGCTGGGCTCTGGCAGGAGAAGGGTTAAGTGATCCTGTGCTGGGCTCTGGCAGGAGAGAGTGGTTAAGTGATCCAGTGCTGGGTTAAGTGATCCAGTGCTGGGCTCTGGCAGGAAAAGGGTTACGTGATCCTGTGCTGGGCTCTGGCGGGAGAAGGGTTACGTGATCCTGTGCTGGGCTCTGGCAGGAGAGGGGTTAAGTGATCAAGTGCTGGGTTAAGTGATCCAGTGCTGGGCTCTGGCAGGAGAAGGGTTAAGTGATCCTGTGCTGGGCTTTGGCAGGAGAGGGGCTAAGTGATCCAGTTCTGGGCTCTGGCAGGAGAGGGGTTAAGTGATCCTGTGCTGGGCTCTGGCAGGAGAGAGGTTAAGCAATCCTGTGCTGGGCTCTGGCAGGAGAGGGGTTAAGTGATCCTGTGCTGGGCTCTGGCAGGAGAGGGGTTAAGTGATCCTATGCTGGGCTCTGGCAAGAGAGGGGTTAAGTGATCCTGTGCTGTGCTCTGGCAGGAGAGGGGTTAAGCGATCCTGTGCTGGGCTCTGGCAGGAGAGGGGTTAAGCAATCCTGTGCTGGGCTCTGGTAGGAGAGGGGTTAAGCAATCCTGTGCTGGGCTATGGCAGGAGAGGGGTTAAGCGATCCAGTGCTAGGCTATAGCAGGAGCGGGGTTAAGTAATCCAGTGCTGGGCTCTGACAGGAGAAGGGTTAAGTGATCCTGTGCAGTGCTAGGCTCTGGCAGGAGAGGGGTTAAGTGATCCAGTGCTGGGCTCTGGCAGGAGAGGGGTTACGTGATCCTTTGCTGGGCTCTGGCAGGAGAGGGGTTAAGCAATCCTGTGCTGGGCTCTGGCAGGAGAGGGGTTAAGTGATGCTGTGCTGGGCTCTGGCAGGAGAGGGGTTAAGTGATCCTGTGCTGTGCTCTGGCAGGAGAGGGGTTAAGCGATCCTGTGCTGGGCTCTGGCAGGAGAGGGGTTAAGTGATCCTGTGCTGGGCTCTGGCAGGAGCGGGGTTAAGCAATCCTGTGCTGGACTCTGGCAGGAGAGGGGTTAAGTGATCCTGTGCTGGGCTCTGGCAGGAGAGGGGTTAAGTGATCCTGTGCTGGGCTCTGGCAGGAGAGGGGTTAAGTGATCCTGTGCTGGGCTCTGGCAGGAGAGGGGTTAAGTGATCTTGTGCTGTGCTCTGGCAGGAGAGGGGTTAAGCGATCCTGTGCTGGGCTCTGGCAGGAGAGGGGTTAAGTGATCCTGTGCTGGGCTCTGGCAGGAGAGGGGTTAAGCGATCCAGTGCTGGGATACGGCAGGAGCGTGGTTAAGCGATCCAGTGCTGGGCTCTGGCAGGAGAAGGGTTAAGTGATCCTGTGTTGGGCTACGGCAGGAGAAGGGTTAAGCGATCTAGTGCTGGGCTCTGGCAGGAGAGGGGTTAAGTAATCCTGTGCTGGGCTGCAGCATAAGAAGGGTTAAGTAATCCTGTGCTGGGCTGCAGCATAAGAAGGGTTAAGTGATCCTGTGCTGGGCCCTGGCAGAAGAGGAGTTAAGTGATCCTGTGCTAGGCTCTGGCAGGAGAAGGGTTAAGCGATCCAGTGCTGGGCTCTGGCAGGAGTGGGGTTAAGTAATCCTGTGCTGGGCTCTGGCAGGAGAGGGGTCAAGTTATCCTATGCTGGGTTACGGCAGGAGAAGGGCTAAGTGATCCTGTGCTGGGCTACGGCAGGAGAGTTTAGCGACCCTGTGCTGGGCTTCAGCAGGAGAAGGGTTAAATGATCCTGTGCTAGGCTCCAGCAGAAGAAGGGTTAAGTCATCCTGTGCTGAGCTGCAGCCTAAGAGGGGTTAGGTGACATTCTGCCAGGCTCTGACATAGACTGGTCCACTGATGCCTTGCTGGGCTATGGCAGGAGAGGGGTTACGCATGCCTCTGCAGGTCTCTGCCAATCCAGTTTGCAGGAGGTGGTTTTCTCTAGGGGTTTTAGGCAGTCTAGTAGTAGAGATTAGGTAACGCAGTGATTTTAGAATGTGTCTGGATGCCTCGTCGGTGATGCTGCCACCCCGCACAGCATTGGGCAGTAATTCTCTGCCTGCCAGTCTGACACATGGCTGCAGAGGAGCGCGGCACGAATCCCGCTTCTTACAGTAGATGCCGGCGGCAGCATAGCGTGGCACTTCATCCCTACTCTCATACTCATCTTATGCCTTGTAAGCTTAGTAAGCGGAGTCTGATCATTGATCTCACCAATATCTTGGGGGAGGGGGGGGGGTTGTTGGGGTGGAGCTGGTAACAGTGCGATACTGGAACAAGCTATACTCCCCAGTCCATCTGCAGTGTGACCCCATCCTCTCAGCGGCCCACGTGTCTGTCGCTTCATCTGTTTGTTACGCTAGTCCCTTTCGGATGCCATGCCTGACCCAGTCACCTAGTCTTACTCTAACAGGACCTGACACGCTTGGCGGATTTTGAGGCCGTCAGCAAGTGGGGGGCTGCAAGGTGTGAATAATTTAGCTGCAGGAAGATTGGCTGATGTTTTATTTACAACGGCATAAAATGGAGAGAGGTGAGGGGGCGTGTCCTGCGGAGGATACAGCGGATGCAGAAATTGGGAGGAGGGGGGACGACTCAGCTCCATCCTCAATCTGCTGAGGGCTAAACACTCTGAGAAAATGGATCCACTTTATAAAAATCTGAATTATTTACATTTCAATCAAAACATCACGGCTGTACTTCTGTTTCTTCTGCCAAGGAGTTGAATGAACCCTTTGTGGGTTTCTGGCGTGGCGCACAAGGGTCCATTTCACAAAGATGGCGTCACCCTGTGATGTAAAGACCACCAGAGAGAAATTCCGTATAGCTCACCTGCGACTTTCACCATGTCAATTACTCCTAACCCCAACCACTCTGCTGCTGTAATGGCCTTAGTCCCTCTCACACACAGAATGCTTTTTAGCTCCTCCCACACACAGAATGCTTCTTAGTTCCTCCCATATGCTGAATGCTTTTTAGCTCCTCCCACATGTCTGGTTTGCAGTGTTCACATCCTGCTTTAGCACATGATCATGACTAGCAAATTAGAGACGTACATATCTATGACCTGACCAAACTGATCACATGCTCCTCCATGAGTTCTGTAGACATGACCATCACTAAAATTCATAGACCGGTCTGGTAGGATTCTTTTGCCTTCAAGCCTTTGACAGCGGGGAGCAGGTCAACGCTCTCATTGGTTTGTCTATAGCAGGTAAACGAGTGGCAGAGCTTGAAATTATTGAAGTGAAGACTTGAGATTTTGGGGCATCAAGGACCAGGCTTGAGATACGATAAGTGTTCTTGCAGTCCTCTGGTGGTACTGAATACAAAGCCTGGCAGTGCTCACAACTTGTATTATCTTCTACTGTATGACTGCTGGAACCACAAGATGCCTATGCGCACCTTTATATTAGTCTTTCCTTCATCTCCGGGGTGCTCCACAATCTTGGATTCACAATGAAGTCCTGCGTCGATGACTCCGACCTTCTTCCTACCTCTTTCTGCCATCAGACCACCAATCAGAGCAGTCCTACTAACAGTGCTTCACGAGTGGTGACTTTAAATGTAAATACACACTTGCCACTCTCTTTTCAGCCTCCCTTCTTTGCTCTGAGCACTCTGCCTAGTCGGGCACAAAACTACATGTCTATTTAAGGATCAGCCAAAACTGCCAACCAGATGTTTACAAAACTCTGTTTGTACCAGGCGTTGAGTTAGAGAAGCTGAGCCCTCAGTGGGTGGCCATGATTTGAAACTCTGCAACCCTCAAGAAAAGGATCTGGAGGACACAGAGGACCTTATAGGATACCTGGGCTGAAGAAGTCGTAACGCTCCTCCTGATCACTCCCGTGCCTCTCTGTTCTGCTGCAAAAGGCCCCGTGGCCACAACTTCGCCAAGTCGCTGACCTCTAACCCAGACATACTTGCCTGCGCATACGCATGCGACTGTGTCCCCAACTCCTGCACTCCAGGCACGTGCGCTGCCATCCAGTCCTCAGTACAGGGTTGGGTCAGTCATACAGCGCATGCTCAGCCTAGTATGTCCGGGCCTTCATATCCCTCTAACTTTAGTCATCCTTTAAGAGCAATGTTTAATACCTGCGCTTCGGCTGCAGTGTTTTTTTTACAAGCACTGACAAGCCCAACAGTTTTGTTTTCATGATAGTTTATACTGTTTATCCTGCAGTGTTCAGCACAGTGTGTTGTTCATTCCTATCTCTTGAAGGCCAGACCAGACTTCTCTTTGCCTGACCACAGGCTGTTGCGTTTCATGGCCTACAGTGAGGAGTCCTGTCTCCAGATGAACAATATCATTCTTCTGATATGATCTTGTTCTGCCCAGAGCCTTCTTCCAGATGGACAATCATGCCATGATGTTCATCAGGAACCCATAGGACACGTCTGAACATCCTGCTCCATCCAGCTCTGTCTGTGAGGCCAGTTCTGTGCAGTCAGATCAAGCTGTGATCATTATGAATGCATTCCACTATTCACCGCTGACTTGCTGCCAATAATACTTTAGGAAGTTACTGCAGGCAGCATATTTAGAGACCTTTAGCTAAAAATGGCTGACAGAAGCTTTTACTACAAGCTTCATTTACGTTCTAAATACAGTTTTCTCAGGTTCTGCCAAGCCGGTTTTATGTACAGTTGTGTGAAGGTAAAGAGGAATTTGTATTAAGACAAATTGAGGGCAACTGCAAAACAAAGGGGGACTTTGGATCCCTCCAGGCAAGTCTACAAAAACAGACAAACGCAGATTTAAACTTAAAGCTCTAATTGAGGCGTACGTATACCGCCAGTGAGTTGGACGCAGGATGAGCTGATCACGGCTCACCCTGTTGCCGCTCAAACTCCTGGCAGTGTTAAAGAGGAACTCCAGTGAAAATAATGTAATAAAAATGTGCTTCATTTTACAATAATTATGTATAAATGATTTAGTCAGTGTTTTTCCCATTGTAAAATCTTTCCTCTCCCTGATTTACATTCTGACATTTATCACTTGGTGACATTTTTACTGCCTGCAGGTGATGTCAGTGATAGGAGATGCTGCTTGCTTTTTTGAGGGTGGGAAACAGCTGTTATTTCCCACAATGCAACAAGGCTCCCACAGTGTGATGTTAGAACCATGGTCTTGACATTACACTTTGGGAGGGATTTCACCACAATATCAGCCATACAGCGCCCCCTGATGATCCGTTTGTGAAAAGAAATAGATTTCTCGTGGGAAAGGGGGTATCGGCTACTGATTGGGATGAAGTTCAATCCTTGGTTACAGGTTTCTTAAACACTGTTCCTCCTCCAAATCGTTGCAACTCGGAGGGAGAAGTAATTCAGGGTCCAGCAATTGCCAGAACCCTCAAATCACCCTTGCGTACCCCGCACACTATCGCATTATTGCTATAGCACAGGGCTGGAGCTGCCATAGAGGCAAAAGGGGCAATTGCCTCAGGCGCCTTTTTGAATTGCCGGCCAGTGTCAGAGTCCTGCGCATGCGCGGTTCTCTAATATTGTGGCCTACGGTGGGCTGGAGGAAGCCCCAGGTAAGTCACAATTTCATTTTAAATGACTGCTCAGGGTCCTTTTAAGGAAGCATAAGTTTTAAAACAAAAATGGTACGCAAGTTTTAAAACAAAAAAAGTTGAACCATAATGGTTTGATGTGTAGTATTTAACTCGACTATGGCAAACAAAGGACCATTGGTAAATTAGAGGCACTTAATTGCACAGATACATTTCACAAAAGCTGGTTACTGACCAGACGAACGAGCGATCCCGGCTCCATCCCGCAGGAACCCGCGACGGCACATGACTGGCACAAACGAGAGAGCAAACGAATTGCAGCACTTTGCGCAGGAGTCGAGGATCTCCGCTATGATGGTCGTGATTTCCGCGCATCGTTTGCCTAGTCACGCACCTGTACCCACATCGCGAGATTGCGGTAACGATCGATCACTGCAAAACATTGTTAGGTGTGGAAAAAATAATTTCGAAAAATTGTGACGTGGGTCCATAGCTTAATTCTAGGTACACACGATACATTTTTCTGGCAGATTTACCAGATCGACTTTTTCCAACATGTCTGATTTGAATATCGATCAATTTTCTGATTAATTTTCTGATCAATTTCTATAAAAGTGAATGGAAATCGTTTGGAAAAATCGATCGAAATTCAGATCGGACATGTTGGAAAAAAATCGACCTGATGGGTAAATCTGCCAGAAAATGGTATCGTGTGTACCTAGCAATAGAGACTGATGTGTTTGCAGACTTGTTTGGGGTGAACTGAAGTCTCTTTATGTTTTGGGATTGTCAGTTGCCCCACCTACCCATTGTTCTCCATCCACACACGTTACATACTAGTTTGAGCAAAGTACCATTGGCTTTGTTAATTTGGTTTGTCTACAGTTTTTCAGTTGTATGACTGATAAGGTCTTCTTCTCATGGGTGTCCTCTAATGACTTTCTCCTCAGATGTTACAGCCACACATGGGCAGGTAGACCGGAGCAGTCTCAGTAGCGTCCTCAGAGATCTGGTGAAACCAGGAGATGAGAACCTGCGAGAGATGAATAAGAAGCTGCAGAACATGTTGGAAGAGCAGCTGACCAAGAATATGCACCTACAGAAGGTAAGCGATCTGAATCCTTGAGAAATTGGGGAGGGATGTGCAGGGTGCATGCATGCCGCTTGAGGCAGATTTTCCAGTGGAGTGCTGGGTATGTTACAGGTGCAGGGAGTCTAGCAGATGAGAAAAGAGTCCATTAAAGTTCTGAAAGGGAAGGCAGTCTAGCAACAGCCAGAAGGGGCAGGCAGTCTAGCAACAGCCAGAAGGGGCAGGCAGTCTAGCAACAGCCAGAAGGGGCAGGCAGTCTAGCAACAGCCAGAAGGAGCAGGTACTCTGAAAACCGCCAAAAGGATAGTGTTGTCCGGATCATGAACGATTCGGATCTTTGATCCGAATCTATTTTGTGAGTCGAATCATCTGAATCATCAAAATGAGTGATTCGGATCACAAAAGGGGCGGGGCCAGGAGCGACACGCCCCCTCTCAGCAGGCAGCGGGGTCCTGGAAGCAGAGCTGAGATGGATCGCTCTGTTGGATGGGAGCCAGGGACAGGTAGATGAGAGAGGGGACATCGGTGCCACTGCCAGATTTGTGTAGAGCACACATACTGGCTATAACGTGCTGCTGATTATAGGCTGTCTGTTCCGTAGTTGTGTACAGTGAACACATTGGAAGCTTTTGGCTCAGCACAGCTCAGTAACTTTGCAGGCACTGTGATTGCAGCGCAATATGATCCTCCTGCACTCGCTCTAAACAGCTGCACTTATCTTCTGGGAATGCTTTGGGGAATGCTTTCTTTCACTGTGCGACGTTTGCATTCAAAGTGCACAGATGAGCATATAGGTGAAATACATGTAAAGCATATGATTGCAGCATGTGGGTATTGTGTGCAAACATTTCTGCTCTCTGCTCGTCCCTCCTCCCTTCTCTGTCCACTCCCTGCCCTCTGTCCATCTTCTCCCCTTCTCTGTGTGTCCACCCCCCTCCCCTTCTCCTGTCCACAGCAGGGAAAGACCTGTCCTGCTATTCATTTCACCCCCGAATGCTTCGGTAGTAAAATGATCCGAGATTCGGATCAAAGATCCGGATCTTTTCAATGATCCGATTTGAATCATCCAGATCATTGAAAAGATCCGAACTTCCCATCTCTACAAAACGAGCAGGGAATCTACCAAGGGACGGAAGGGGCAGGGAGTCTAGCAACATCCTGAGAAAGGCAGAAAATCTCAGAGGGGTCTGGGAAGGAAAATGAATCTAGTATCATCTTGAGAATCCTGAGGGTGGAAGGAAGTCCACCACCAATCCTAAGAGTGGCAGTGAAACCTGTAGCATCACATCCAGAAGTGGGCCGTCTACCAACATCCAGAGAAGGATAAAGAGTCAACACTAGTATGGGAAACATATGAAGATCTTCCAGCACTCTGGTTAAGGCAGCTGATTCAGCAGCATACAGGGAAAGTGTTGCACTTATCCTTGAAGAATATGGAGTGTTTCCTACACACTACATATTTATTAAAATCTTCAGGGAAGAACCATATTTGTAAATTATTGAATTGAATCCTATGTAATAATGTGCCTGTGTCCCTGTGTTTAGGGCAGCGTGCCTGCGCGGCACTTGGGCGGACTTTAGACAGCACAGCAGGACGGGTGCAGGGGGCGGGCACGTCGTGGCCGTTGTGTAGGCGTGCATGCGTAGCGGCCGTGCGTATGCATGCTAACCATGCAGGCGATGTTGCCTTGGTGTGGGAGGAGGGGGTTGTGAGGGGCATAGCGGCGGAGGCCTAGCCCCTGTTATTGTAACGGGTCTAAGGTCTAGTAGTGAAATATAAGGCATTTTTCTGCATGACAAATCTTCTTATACATGATATGTTGCTTTGTTCCTACTAGAGATATAAGGTCCGCCTGTCCATAATAGCAGAAAGTATTGCGTTTGTCTCAGATCAGCATGACCTTTTCTGAGGCAGGTTTAGGCTCTGTGAAATCAGCCAGATTAGGCAGCAAGACTCACCGATACTCATAAAGCCAGCCAGCAAATGTCACGCATTATGATTGTAAATAAATCTATTGATTGCACTCATTCCTGGAAACGGTGACCGTCATGGCAGATGTGAGAGTTATTGCTGGGCGATTCTTATACTCAAACTTTTATGAAATAATTCTTACTTAAAGTGATGATCCCACTTAAAGTGTTAGTGTTAATTTGCTTCAAATAACTAGAGATGAAAACATGAACAATTATTAATTACATTTCTGAATTTACCCCTCATGCTTGTTACTGACATTGTTTACATCATCAACCCATACTCTGAACTTGGTGTCTGTAGATGTCTTAACCTCCTGAGCGGTATGGACGAGCTCAGCTCGTCCATCACCGCCGGAGGCTGCCGCTCAGGCCCTGCTGGGCCGATTTTTATCAAATAAAGTGCAGCACACGCAGCCGGCACTTTGCCAGCCGCGTGTGCTGCCTGATCGCCGCCGCTCTGCGGCGATTCGCCGCGAGCAGCGGCGAAAGAGGGCCCCCCTAGCCGCCTGAGCCCTGCGCAGCCGGAACAAAAAGTTCCGGCCAGCGCTAAGGGCTGGATCGGAGGCGGCTGACGTCAGGACGTCGGCTGACGTCCATGACGTCACTCCGCTCGTCGCCATGGCGACGATCTAAGCAAAACAAGGAAGGCCGCTCATTGCGGCCTTCCTTGTTTATTATGGGCGCCGGAGGCGATCGGAAGAACGCCTCCGGAGCGCCCTCTAGTGGGCTTTCATGCAGCCAACTTTCAGTTGGCTGCATGAAATAGTTTTTTTTTTATTAAAAAAAAACCCTCCCGCAGCCTCCCTGGCGATCTCAATAGAACGCCGAGGAGGTTAAAGGAGAACTGTAGAGAGAGGTGTATGGAGGCTGCCATATTTATTTCCATTTAAGATATACCAGTTACCTGGCTATCCTGCTGACCCTCTGCCTCTAATACTTTCAGCCGTAGACCCTGAACAAGTATGCAGCAGATCAGGTTTTTCTGACAATTTTGACAGATATGACAAGATTTGCTGTATGCTTGTTTCTGGTGTGATTCAGCCCCTACTTCAGCCAAATAGCTCAGCAGGGCTGCCTGGCAACTGGTATTGCTTAAAAGGAAATAAGTATGGCAGCCTCCATATATACCTCTCACTACAGTTCTCCTTTAAGCATTTCAGTAGAGGGATGATAATGAGTATAGAGCAGTGATGGCTAACCTTGGCACTCCAGCTGTGACAAAACTACAAATCCCATCATGCCTCTGCCTCCACGAATTATGCTTAGAGCTGTCAGAGTATTGCAATGCCTCATGGGACTTGTAGTTCCACCACAGCTGGAGTGCCAAGGTTAGCCATCACTGGTATAGAGAGTCCATGTACTGTAGAAGCATGGGAACTAAGGATGAGCGAGGTCAGTTTCACAAGAAGCAAAATTGTTCTGGGGCATGTGAGGGGCACAGGTCATGCGGACAGGGTTAACTCTCCTAAGCCACTGCCTCTCTCTGATGTGCCCCACACCGCTCTCCATCTCCAGGCAAAAACAGTGCAGGGAATTTGGGTGCACGGGTGCCACCCATAGGCCGTAATGTGAATTACAGCTATGGCGGTACTCAGTCAGTAATTTGGAAGCCGTTAAAAGCCGGAGACCAAATTATTAAAAAGACAGCGTAATTTGGCCCCCAGCAATAGCTGGCAGCTGGTGTGTGTAACGTGAAGGTTTTCCCCAACGTGCATTACCTGTTGTGTATAGCTCAAGTTAAACTTAAAGGGAACCTGAAGGTAAAAAAAAAATAAGTGTTGCACTTACCTGGGGCTTCTGCCAGCCCCTGCAGCCGTGCAGTGTCCATGCCAACCATAAATGAGCCTCTGGTCCCCTGCAGTGGCGTAGTTTCGGTATTGCCCACTTGCAAGTTGACGGCCCTGGCCAAGCGTGTCCTCGTCCACTCTCCTGGTGCTGGGAGCGTCCTGCGCAGACTTAGTACAAGGTTTTCTCGTTCTGCACATGATGCTCCCGGCGCCGGGACAGATGCAGTACAAGGTTTTCTTGTACTGTGCCTGCGGAGGACGCTCCCGGCACCGGGAGCGCGAATGAGGGAGCGTGTGGCCAGGGCTGTGCAGGCGCAGTGGCCATTGACTTGCAAGTCGGCAATACCGAAACTGTGCTGCGGCGGAGGACCGGAGAATCATTGAGGACTGGTGCGATCACAGGGTAGCTGCAAGGGACTGGCAGAAGTCCCAGGTAAGGTTGTTGGTTTTTTTTGTAGTTGTTTTTTTTTTACTTCAGGTTCCCTTTAAAGGACAGCTGAAGTGAGAGGAATATAGAGGCTGCCATATTTATTTCCTGTTAAACAATACCAGTTGACTGGAAGGCCTGCTGATCTATTTGGCATCGGTGATGTCTGAATCACACCAGAAACAAGCATGCGGCTAATCTCGTCAGATCTGACATTAAAGGATACCCCAACTGAAATGTGACATAATGAGATAGACATGTGTATGTACAGTGCCTAGCACACAGATACCTATGCTGTGTTCCTTTTTTTTATTTTTCTGCCTGAAAGAGTTAAATATAAGGTATGCAAGTGGCTGACTCAGTTCTGACTCAGACAGGAAGTGACTACAGTGTGACCCTCACTGATAAGAAATTCCAACTATAAAACACTTTCCTAGCAGAAAATGGCTTCTGAGAGCAAGAAAGAGGTAAACAATGGGAATTTCGTATCAGTGAGGGTCACATTGTAGTCACTTCCTGTTTGAGTCAGGATTGAGTCAGCCACTTACATACCTGATATTTAACTCTTTCAGGCAGAGAAAGAAAAAAAGGAACACAGCACAGTTATCTGTGTGCTAGGCATTGTACATACACATGTCTATCTCATTATGTCACATTTCAGTTGGGGTATCCTTTAATGTCAGAAACACCTGATCTGCTGCATGCTTGTTCAGGGTCTATGGCTTAAAGTATTAGAGGCAGAGGATCAGCCGGACAGCCAGGCGACTCTTATTGCATAAAAGGAAATAAATATGGAAGCCTCCAGATCCTTCTCACTTCAGTTGTCCTTTGAAGCGGAAAAAACAACCTTATGATATAATTAGTTATATGTGTAGTTAGACAATGAATAGAAAAGTCTCTTATCTCTTTCTCTTATATTTATTTTTTAGTTTTATATACAGTAACTTTTTTTAGAACATTTCCTCATTCTGTCATATTTGCAGTGTACAGACCACACTCCTATATTTGAAACTATCAAACAGAGAGCAGAGCTAATAACCTTTTGAACTTTCCTGCAGTTAAACCTTATCTAAAGCTCTCTCTGTGTCTTGGTTGTTTAAGCTCGCTGTCTGATGTTTCTGTCGCTCTCTCTCTACACGGTTCTCTTTTTTTTTCTACCTCTCTCCATATCTTTCTCTTTTACATCTCTCCACTTCTCTTCCTCTCCCCATCTGTCTCGGATTCCTTTGGCCGTGGAGCAGCAGGAGAGGCCAGCAGGCTCAGGAGATCTCCCAGCTCTGTGAAAAATAAGCCACGGAGGCAATATCAGCCTTTTCATCCTGCAAGACTTGTAATCAATTCTGTGAAATGACCATTGCCGCAATGTGCTGATGCTCAGGCACTCAGGGGCTCTCCCTCCATCACGAGCGCTGCTGGTGAGAGCGGCCGTTCTGCACGCCACGTTGCTCTAATTACTGTGCGCCGCCGTCCCGCGCTGCTCAGTGTGCTGAGACCTCTGCTGCAGAGCATGCTGGGGAATTAGACTGTTCCGCACGCTACAACACTGGAGATATCCCGGCGCGTGTCTAACAATCACCGCAGGGCAAACTCACTATTAAAGGGCAACACGGAGGAAATATAGAAAAACATCCTGTGCGGCATTTATTTATTGGTACTAAACAGGCGAAATAATATTTTCAGTTTTGCCTCAATAAATTGATTTACGTTGTGTTGCCAGGTGTGAGACCTATGGAAGCTGCCATATTTATTTCCTTTTAAACAATACCAGTTGCCTGGCTGTCCTGCTGATCTTTCTAGTCAGTAGGGTCTACATTACACTAGTGAAACAAGCATCTTGTCAGATTTTTCATAGTCCTCTTACCTGCATGCTTGTTCAGGGTCTACGGCTAACAGTATTAGAGGCAGAGGATCAGCAGGGCAGCTAGGCAATCTGCATTGTTTAAAAGGAAATAAACATGTCCGCCTCCATATCCTGCAAACCTCGGTCTCCCTTTTAAAAAAAAAGTGAGATACTGACCGATGAAGCGGGGAGGCTCTGGATCCTGTTGAGCCTTCCCGGTCCTCTGTGTTCCCCCAATTGCAGTGTTTTTTTATTTGCTGCGGGAGAAAAAGAAAGAACGGGAACATTTTAAGAATTGCGGAATTCAGAAAACAATCGCGCTTAGCCGTGTGATTGCTATGCAATTTTTCTTCCCTCCTATTCAAAGTTTAGGAGCTCAATACAGGGCACTTTCTAGGCTAAATTGCACCCAGGGTGAGAGTGTAAAAATGTCACCCCCTCCACCCCCGTGGACTCGGCAAACCCTGACTCTTCAGGTACAGTCACACATCTGCAGGTCATAAGTAGATCTGCCTACTTACTAGTGACCAGCCGCTCATCCAGGAGGAAGCAGGGACCAGGAGAACACACAGGCGAAGAGAGCCAGGAAAGCCGACTCCTCCATGGGCGCTGCGCACTGACAGTCTGCAGTACCGCTACAGGACATCAGGTGTCATCATGCAGGGGTGACATAATGATGACTTGCCCTCTGACGCAGGTAGCCTAGGAGGTCAAGGAAGGTGATCGAGCTGGTAATCTTCTTCCATTTAGCTGCACTGCGCGTCACCAGTTCCCTAGCGGTTTCTCTGCCTGCGTCCCCTTCCTCTACTTGCCGTTCTGTGCCCAGGGCAGTCATACTGCCCAAGAAATGGCCCTGGCTCAATCGCATGATAAATGCAGCAGAACAAGGACTGCGTTTGGGAGAAATTTGCATCGCAAACTGGTCACAGTAATTTGTTAGTACCTGATGTTTTACGTTCTGCTTGGGATCGGTATTGGATTGCAAAACTCGGGTAGTAAAAAAAAAGGGGGGCCCTCAGTCCCTGCTTTTATGCAGAGGTAGTTTTTAGCTAAAACATGGTGGAATGCAAGGGGTTACTGTAATCTGGTGCACGTCTATGGAGCTTTCCTCTAAGGATAAATAATTCAACCCCAAATTGCTTCTTGATCAATGCAATTATAATGCATCATTGATTGATTGTACCTTTGTGAAAAGATTTGAGAAGCCTTTGGACTTCCTATTGATTACACATGCTTCACTTTTCACCAGCAGTGTGCGCCTGTGCAGCAGCTGTGCTTACTGTGCACAGCTCTAGCTCCAGCCGCCCCCACTGCTGCCTATTACTGCTTATCTCTGATCTATTATCGACATATCAGGTCTGATGTGGGTACAGAGAAGAGGGTGAACATTTGCATGTGTCGGTAATCAGACCTGATGTGCAGATAACAGATGTCACTTACGTAGGAAAGAGCATCTGCGCTCCACAAGACTTTGTGCAATTACAGCTGAAGTGAGAGGGAGATGGACGCTGATTTCCCTTTAAAGAAAACTTGTAACCTAAAAAAGTGTCACTGAGGGGTATTTCCCTCGGGAGGGGGAAGCCTCTGGATCCTATCTCAGTAGCGGCTCTCGGATCGGGATCAGGTAGAAATGGCCTATTCCAGTCGGGTCCTCTCTACTGTGCTAGCGCAAGTCTTCTTGCACAGGTCAGAAGAAAAACAAAGAGAAATGCACATTACCGGTATGTGTATTTAGAGAGTTTAGCCTGTCCAATTCCCTCTCATCTGTGACTAATCACAACTTCAATTTGATCTCTCAGCTGTGTCAGCTAACTGCCCCAACAGTGCAGCTAATTTCTAAACACAGGATGTTAACCCCGTGTCTGCTTCCGTGAAAGCAGGAAATAGACACACTGCAGATTTATTGCAGGATTTGTATCAGCTGTAACAAAGCAAATGTTTTTCTGTAAAGGCTATTATGCTGTTGCTTTTCTTTTAGAGCAGAGAGGAAGTTCAATTAAACAATGCAGCAGGGGCGGAGTTCACATAAAAAATGAAATCATGTAAGTGCAATTGAAACAGTGTAACGTTATTTCTATTATTTTGGCGGAGGCACGATCAGCAAGATGCTTGTGTTCCAAAAATCCTACCGCATGTGGCGTAAAAAAGGCGCTAATCAGAGAGAATTGCTGATCCATTACGATCTTCTGTGATAGGAACAGAGTTTAACCCCTTGTCACATTATCCAAAACCACATTTATTTTCCTGCACTTGGGCACCTGTTATAAATTTCTGCGACGTTTTTCTGTGTTTGCCTTTAGCAGTTGTGATGAATGGCTGCAGAGCGGAGCAGTTACCGCTTCTCAGCCTCTTCCGGTTGGCTGCCCGCAACCCACATTAGCGTTTGCATGCCGTTTTGCAGTGTAGATGACGGGTACTTAGGATGCCTTTGGTAAAAGCTTGACAAACAGCTTCTATGGATGTTGGGCTGCAGTAGAGCCTTTCCTTTAGTACAAACCTCCGTCAGCTGCATAACAACGATCTGCTTTTTTATATAATCCGAACATTTGTATAGCGCTTTTCTCCTGTTGGACTCAAAGTGCTCAAGAGCTGCAGCCACTGGGACGCGCTCAAGAGGCCACCTTGCAGTGTTAGGGAGTCTTGCCTTGAACTCCTTACTGAATAGGTACTGACCCTAGCCAGGATTTGAACCCTGGTCTCCCATGTCAAAGGCAGAGCCCTTAACAGCACACTATCCAGCGAGGTCCGTTCAGTGGCGTATTGTACGCCTACTATGGGAGTTCAGCACCAAAATAAATGGAGCACCAAAGTAGTGTATTATTTTCAGGCAATGGGATATTAAAGAGGAACAAACAACTTAACGACCGCCCAACGCCGATAGGCGTCGGCAGGTCGAAGTGGCCGTTCCATGTCAGTTCACGGAGGGTGTCTCCGTGAACAGCCTGCGAGCCTCCGATTGCTAAATGTAAAGGAGATCGGCAATCCCCGGCCTCTGATTGGCCGGGGATCGCCGGCATCTGATAGGCTGAAGCCTATCCGAGGCGGCGCAGGACGAATCACAGTCCCATGCCGCCCACAGCAAGGAAGGGAGGCGAGGGAGGGCGACAATCGCTGTGGAGGGGGGCTTTGAGGAGCACAACCCCCGCCCCGCTCGGCCACACAGAGCGGCGGCGATCAGACCCCCCAGCAGGACATCCCCCTAGTGGGGAAAAAAGGGGGGGGGGGGGAGTCTGATCGCCCTGCCTCATTCCAGATCTGTGCTGTGGGCTGAAGAGCCCATGCAGCACAGATCTGCGCAAAATGGCCTGGTCCTTAAGTGGTTAACCCAATGCTGAACTGCATCCCAGTCAGTAGCTGATACCCCCTTTCCTCGAGAAATCTTTACTTTTTCTCAAATAGGCAATTAAGGACATCTGTGTGACTGATATTGTGGTGAAGCCCCTCGCACAGTGTGATGTCATGACCAAGGTCCTGACAATTTCCTGTCTGTGAACCTCATTGCATTGTGGGAAATAACAGCTTTTTCCGACTGCCTAGCAAGCCGTATCTCCCTCTGTACATACGGTAGAACTCCCAGTAACGAACATTCCGTACAGATCACCAGGCAGGACTAAAGATGTCACCACCAGTGATAAATGTCAGAATGTAAATCAGGGAGAGGAAAGCTTTTACAATTGGCAAACACTGACTAAATAATCTATAAATGACTATTGTAAACAATAAGAAATTTTATTCATTGTTATTTTCACCACAGTTCATCTTTCAATTAGACAAAAACTACTTACAAAACAGTTTCAAGGGGAGAACTGCAGATAGGAAATCTTCTCTGGGAGGAGTTGGGTCGCACGCCAAAAAATCAAAGAACCAGCTGGACAAATATCACAGAGGACACCCCTGGGGGGAGGGGAGAACTGCCCATGAATTGGGATGAGGCGCCCCAAAGGTTGTATGCAATCAATTCGGAGTGGATGACAAAACAGTCTTACCTGACTGAAGATAATTTTACTTATTTTGATTGACACCAGAAAGGACAACGTGTTTCGCAGGACCTGCCCCCTTTGTCTTAATGCAGCAGCACGCAAGAGACTTTTAAACTGGTGCACGTATGGGAACAACGAGGGAGCGCGCGGAGGCGAAAATACGTGCAGGACGTGACTCTTTTTAGGGAGACAAATTAGAATGTGGGAATCGGCCCTCACTCAGGGGAGGATTCCTTTTGGTGTTTTGCAAACCAATGGGAGCCTGATGCTTCTGATGAGGCTCTGGGATATGTACAGCATTTCTAGCGTGCAGAGGACTCGAATGGATGGCGGCAAAGGAACGCGGTGAAAACGTAAAGGGCAAACAAATGAAAAACTGATGCCCATTTTAACAAACTGATCCATTTAGACTATACATGCTAAACTCCGGCCCGTGGGCCATATCTGGCCCTCGGAGCCATCAGATTTGGCCCTCAGGTGGTTTCCACACTTTGCATTGTGTTTGGCCCTCTCTAGACCACCAGGGAAGCTATATTGGAGGGGAAGTGCTAGATCACCAGGGAAGCCGTATTGGCAGGAGTAAAGCACTAGATACCAGGGAACTGTATAGGAGAAAGGAGGGGGCCACTAGACACCCGAAAACTGTATAGGCAAGGAATGACCACTAAACATCAGGGGATTATGTAGCTGAGGGAGGGAAGACCACTAAACATCAGGGAACTGTATAGGGGATGGAGGAGGGCTATTAGACACCAGGGAACTATATAAGGGAGGGAGGAGGCCACTAGACATTGAGGTTGGCCCGAGACTTGGTCCCAGAGCTCAATTTCAGCCAACTTTGTATTCGAGTTTTACATTCGTGGTTTAAGTGCAACAGGGATCAGTTTTTTTTTCATCCAGAACAGTGTGAACCCAGCCTCTATAGGAACTAAGAACACCTGTGTCACGAGTTAAGCTAAGTACACACTTCAGATAAAAGTCTTTGGAAAATGAAAGATCACAGACCAATTTTACCCCCTTCCATGTAGTATCAAAGCATAATCTACACAGTCTATTCTACGGAGCTGAACTCCCCATGAGATAAAAATCTTTGTAAGATGCTGTACAAATTCAACAGATCAGTATATGCAAAAGATCTGTTCCTGTAAAATGGATTCATAGTCTATGATATCTGCAGATCTCATACACACCTTGTTTAACTGACATTCATCTGCAGATCTGAAGATCCATCCTGGTGGATCTGATCTGCAGATGATTGTCCCTTAAACAAGGTGTGTATGAGGTCTGCAGATATCGTAGACCAGTGGTGGCGAACCTTTTAGTTGCCGAGTGCCCAAACTGCAACCCCAAATCCACGTATTGATCACAGAGTACCAACATGGTACTTTATACTGAATACTGTGGTTTTAGTAAAAAAAAAAAACAACTCATGCATTAAAGGCCACTCTACATTTAAAATTTAGCAATCGCCCCCACATATGAAATAAAAAATGACCCCCATATATAAAATGCAGCAATTACCCCCACACATGATGCTGGACTGCCTAGCCTGGCTGACAGTGATGCTGTGCTGGCCTGGCTGGCGGTGATGTGGTAATGATGCTGGCCTGGCAGGTTGGGTGCTGGCTGGGGGGTGGATGCAGGGTGCTGGCTGGGGGGTGGATGCAGGGTGCTGGCTGGGGGGTGGATGCAGGGTGCTGGCTGGGGGGTGGATGCAGGGTGCTGGCTGGGGGGTGGATGCAGGGTGCTGGCTGGGGGGTGGATGCAGGGTGCTGGCTGGGGGGTGGATGCAGGGTGCTGGCTGGAGGGTGGATGCAGGGTGCTGGCTGGGGGTGGATGCAGGGTGCTGGCTGGAGCAGGTTGCAAGGTGCAGGCTGGGGCAGGGGTGCCATTACAGACCTCAGATCCATGGTGACCTCCCAGTCCTTGCTGTGCTCCCGCTGCTGTCCCAGCTGCCACTGCCTGGGCCCCACTCTCTCTGTCACAGTAACAGACATCAGAATCTGCAGTGACAGCAGAGCCAGAGAAAGCGCACAAGCTACCCGCGCCCAACGTACTCAAAATGTAGGAAGCGACTAACGTCCCTTCCGCCTTTGCAGTACACTAGACGCGGGTAGCGTATGTTGGAATTTAACCACTTGAGGACTGCAGTGATAAACCCCCCTAAAGACCAGGCCGTTTTTCACAAAATGGGCCACTGCAGCTTTAAGGGCTCGCTGCAGGGCTGCACAACTCAGCACACAAGCAATCCCCTCCCCCTTTTTCTCTCCACCAATAGAGCTCTCTGTTGGTGGAGTCTGATCGCTGCCCCCAATGTTTATTTTTTTCTTCAAATATTTGTTTCTTTATTTTTTAAATAAAAATGCTTTTTTTTCAAAATTAATTTTGTAACCCTTCCTCCCCCCGCCAGCCAATCAGCATGATCGGCTGTTAAAGGCTTCAGCCTATGAGAGCCGATCACTTCTGTCTCCCCCGGGGGATAGCCGTGTCACACGTCTGTCCCCTTTACAGCTCTGCCATAGATTACAGCGCTGTACCCTGTGAAACGATTTTGCCGTCTAACAGTCTCAGTGTTCTCCCCAGGCCCTTTTAGCCGGGTGCTCCACCCGGCTAGTTTTGGTGAGCACCTGGCTGTCATTGGCTTACATCCTCCTCTGCTGTTAACAGAGTTTGGCACAGAAGCACCAGCCCTGCATTCTCTCATCTTGCCCCACCCGGCTACTTCTTCATGCCACCCGGCTACTTTTTTTTATGCCACCCGGCTGGAAAAAATTTCTGGGGAGAACACTGAGTCTCCTAGCAGCGATCACCGCTGGGAGACTGAAGACGGGTCGGAGCTCCGCCTACCAAGCAGAGATGCGCGTCCATCAGCGTGCGCAATCTCCTACAAAACAGGCCCACAGGACCTTACGCTGATCAGTGTTCGGCGGTCCTGGGGCTGCCGCCACGCCCATCGGCGTGAGGCGGTCAGCAGGTAGTTAAAGAGACACTGAAGCGAAAAAAAAAAATTATGATATTATGATTTGTATGTGTAGTACAGCTAAGAAATAAAACATTAAGATCAGATACATCAGTCTAATTGTTTCCAGTACAGGAAGAGTTAAGAAACTCCAGTTGTTATCTCTATACAAAAAAGCCATTAATCACTACAACTTTCAAAGTCGTGGAGAGGGCTGTTTTCTGACTTTTATTATCTCAACTGTTCTTTAACTATTTACTTTTTCTCTGCCAGAGGAGAGGTCATTAGTTCACAGACTGCTCTGAAAGAATCATTTTGAATGCTGAGTGTTGTGTAATCTGCACATATTAGAGAATGATGCAATGTTAGAAAAAACACTATATACCTGAAAATAAAAATATGAGAATATTTTCTTTGCTGCTAATCTTCTAGTAATTATTCATAGTACACAACCAATTCATTATATCATATATTTTTTTTCGCTTCAGTGTCTCTTTAAGTATGCTATACTTGAAATCAGAGGCCTCATTTACTTTAGGTAACTGGTTTTAGGAAAAACACTTGCTCTGCAGAGTATCTCTTTAAATGACATAAAAATATTCGGAGAAATTACAGTTCTGAGGTTTAGTAGAAACATTCTATATGTCTTCTACAAGGCCGTAGAACGGATATCCAGTGCATAGGCCAGACGAGCTGGCGGTAAACAACATAAACATGAGCCATTGCTATGAAACTATTCTCACTGTACATTCAACAATGGTCTAGGGACATATTACTTCATTTTTGGATTATTAGGGGAGGAAATGCCATATTTGGCTTTTTCCATCTGAGCAGGCACGAACCGCGTCATTCATCACCGGCTCTTATCAGCCAATTGCAGGCGATGGGGACTGGCCCGTCCCTGCTGGGTGATGTCACATTTAACTCTTTAGAGGCTAGTATAAAACAGCCGACATGGGCTCCAGAGAGCCACCTTCCAGTTTCTACTTTCACTTTACTTCTCGTCTTCTTGTAACTTCTTGTCATCTCATCTACCTGTATGCTGTATATATGCTAAGTGCTGTCTAGCATAGATGTACCATAATGCTGGATCCACACGGTGCGTTCGCGCACTCGATTTCCCGCTCGATTCCCGTCGATTCATTTATCTCCAACATGTCCGATTTGGATTTCGATGGATCGTTAGGTCGATTCGCATGCAAAGTATGCCAAATCGACCTAACGATCCATCGAAATCCAAATCGGACATGTTGGAAATAAACGAATCGACGGGAATCGAGCGGGAAATCGAGTGCGCGAACGCACCGTGTGGATCCAGCATAAGAGAAAGCCTGGTCGATTCACAAGGAATGGACCAAGAGCAGGCAACGCTTAAAGGATACCACAACTGACATGTGGCATGATAAGATAGACATGGGTATGTACAGTGCCTAGCACACAAATAACTGTGCTGTGTTCCTTTTTTTCTTTCTCTGCCTGAAATAGCTAAATATCAAGTATGGAAGTGGCTGACTCAGTCCTGACTCAGACAGGAAGTGACTACAGTGTGACCCTCACTGATAAGAAATTCCCCCTTTTTTATCTCTTTCTTGCTCTCAGAAGCCATTTTCTTCTAGGAAAGTGTTTTATAGTTGGAATTTCTTATCAGTGAGGGCCACACTGTAGTCACTTCTTGTCTCAGTCAGGACTGAGTCAGCCACTTACATACCTGATATTTACCTCTTTCAGGCAGAGAAAGAAAAAAAAGGAACACAGCATAGTTATTTGTGTGCTAGGCACTGTACATACCCATGTCTATCTCATCATGTCACATGTCAGTTGTGGTATCCTTTAAGAGGACTCACTACAGACTGATTGCTTTGCTGAGGTAATGCACATGTAACGAAGATAAGATTGCTGCTGAACCCACCTGTATATTTGTTTTGCTGAATAAACTAACAACTTCTTAAGCAGCCCATACACTCAGCCGATTTTCTGGCCGACCGATCGATCGCGATCGATCGATCGATCGATCGCAAATCGGTTGGCCAATCGACCGATCGACGGCCGATTTCGATCGATTTCGATGGATTTCCATCGAACTAGCAGGGTGGAAAATTTAGGTCGATCTGATGAGATTGCTTATCAGTTTGCATTGGCCTTAATGGAAATCTGATGGCAAAAAAATGCCATCAGATCGAATTTCAACAGATTTCAAACTGAAATCTATTGGAATTCTATCCTGGTAAAAAATGTTCTAAAAACGCATCAGATAGATCATCAGATGCATTTCTTATCTGTCTGCTGCCAATCTGACGAGTGTATGGGCACCTTAAAACTTTGAAGACGTCTAATCAGTGCTATCTCCTTTGCTGTTGCTGTGATGATTGTCAAGTTATCACAACTTCTGTGATATGGTGCTGAGCAAAGTGTTGTTTCCCATATCAACCAACAAATATTTATTACAACGTGTACCTCTCTGACTTGGCTGTTGCCCAGGATTCCGAGGTCTATTACTATGAGTGAAAGAAAGAGTGGGGCTCAGGCAGCGGCGGGGGGGATGGCACTGGAAGCACAGCGATCAGCGGTGGTGGTGTGCACAGCACGCGTGTCCTCAGAGGCAGCTCTATGTGCCGCCTCGGGCACGCGTGCCATAGGCTTGCCCAGGGCCGGCGCTACCATTAAGGCAAAGGAGGCAGCTGCCCCAGGGCCCCAGAGCATGTAGGGGCCCCCAGTGGCTACAAGAGGAAAAAATTTTTTCAAATCGGCCTTATAGTTTTTGAGAAAATCGATTTTAAAGTTTCAAAGGAAAAAAAACACATTTAAAAACCTGCCGACTTTAATGGTTAATAGCAAATCCACCTTAAATGCTAGAAACCCTAAATTTGCAGGATATGTTAAGGAGATCATTAGGAATAAGAGGAAAAAACAATTTTTCAAAAAGACCTTATAGTTTTTGAGAAAATCGATTTTAAAGTTTAGAAGGAAAAAAGTATAGTTTTAAATGCGGTAAATGTCACTTTTAGTAGCAAACCTAACGGTAGTGTAATTTTACATGCATCAAACGAAAGCGCAATACATTTCCTGACGGGGTTTCCAGGGGGTCTATACGCAGCCACAGCGCTTTGGCCAGGGATCGCTATACAGCCGCAATATGGCTGTATGAAGATCCCTGGCATTTTTTCCTATTTTCCCAATTTTTTTTTATGTTTAGATTTTTAAAAAAAAAATTATGTAGGGACCCCCTCCTGAAACTTTTTAACCCCTTGTCCCCCATGCAGGCTGGGATAGCCAGAATGTGGAGCTCTGACCGATTGGGACTTCACACCCTGACTATACCAGCTGCAAAAAAGGTCCCCTAATGCCGATTTTTGTTCCGGGGTATATGTTGGGGGGGCCCCCCAGGTTTATTTTGCCCTGGGGCCCCATTGTTGCTTAAACCGGCCCTGGGCTCGCCATCACTGTCATAGGCTATGAATGCATTTTGCAGGAACAGATCTTTTGCAGATACTGATCTGTTGCATGTGTACAGCATGTTTGTGTGCAGCACCTTGCAAAGATTTTTAGCTGATGGGGAGTTCAGCTCCATAGAATAGACTGTGTAGATATGCTCTCATACTACATAAAGGTGGTAAAATTGGTCAGTGATTGGCCAATCAAAGTTGGATGTGTGTATTGCACCCTTAGGCTGTAACAATCGCTAGTAGAATGCATTGCGTATTACGAGCACCATCTATCTCGTGTCTCTTACCTCGACCTGGTTTCGCCATTTCTTGCAGTAAGTGTTATATAAATAAATCATCATCGTAATACTGATGATAATAAACGTGATTCCGAGCTCAGTAATTGTTTGAGATGCATTAATTATTAAATGGAATATTTAGCATTGAGCTGTGGCTTAGAATTACAGAATTTGGTTGTATCTCCGGTATCGATTGATTCAGATTGTAGAGTTTCCAGGGATTGTTGCTTCCTCTGATAATAATGTCCAACACCCGGGCAAGTGAGAAAAACATATTATGTACCTGGACTTTCTCCTTATCTATCCCAGCACATTCCATCCCTAACACAGCAACTACATTCCTATACTGAGGTATTATCGATCTGGTCACATGACTGAAGTTCTTTTCCTATTTTTAATAACGTGATGTTAGAGGAGGGACTGTGTGTGCAGCCAACAGGCAATCCCCTCTATCCATTCCAAGCTGTGGATGGGGGTGGAGTTTTTAAGCTGCAGCACACTGTTTTCTGGGTGGAATTTCTGAACTCTGGCTCCAGGGCCGCCGTCAGAACATCACAGGGTGGACTAGTGTATGGGCCCCGAGTGAGTCTGGCAAACAGTGCTAAGCACACATGCCCCAGCTGCAGTCTATTGTGTCTAGGCCGAGCCACACTAGTGCAAGCTTACTCCTAGCGCCCCCTAGCGGGGGCATAGCAGGCATAGGCTGGGTGGGGGAGAGAGGACAGAACACCATGTGTAGATACTCTGCGTTCCAGCATACAGTGCAGTGTAGGGGTCTTCGCATGATGTTCCGCCTCTTCTCTCCCTCTCAACCTATGCCTGCCATGCTGGCCGCTTTTGAAGTTTGAGGGGAGTGAGGAGGAAGCACCACATCCTGCCCTGCATGTCTCCAGCCGCTAAATTCAGCAGTAGGAGCATCAGCGTGGCTCTGCAATAAGGGTAATCCTTACCAAAGTCCAATGTCCTACCATTTTATTATGCATTTGTATAGCACGACATCTTCTGCAGCACTTCACAGAGTACATAGTCATGTCCTGACTGTCCTCAGAGAAGCTCACAATCTAATCCTCACATAGTTATAGTATAATGTCCTACCATATTATTATTGTGTATTTATACAGCACTGACATCTTCTGCAGCACTTTACAGAGTATATAGTCATGTCACTGACTGTCCTCAGAGGAACTCACTATCTAATCTTACCATAGGCATAGTCTAATGTCCTGCCATATTATTAGTATGTATTTATATAGCACTGACATTTTCTGCAGCACTTTACAGAGTATATAGTCATGTAATTGACTGTCCTCAGAGGAGCTCACAAATCTTATCTCTTTTATAGTCTAATGCTATTTTGGGGGAAACTGATTTACTTATCAGTATGTGTTTGGGATGTGAGAGTAAACCGGAGTGCCTAGAGACATCCGATACAAACACAGGGAGAATATACAAACTCCATGCAGATAGTGTCTAGGCCAGCAAGTGAACCTGCAAACTTTATTCCTACTGAACACCCAACCGGCACTCCACCGAGTCCGCCTTTAAATTTTAACTTTTTGAAACCAAGACGCAAAGCTTTGTAGCGCTCGTGTTTTTTATCTCGACGAAAAAGTATTTAAATGGAACGACCTATCCTCACCCTCCGCTGGCGGCTGGAAAGCTGGAAGGGAGCGCGGCGTCCAAAACATCGCAATGATTTGAGCGTAGTCGGAAATTCTGTTTGGAAAGTACATCAATCATCCGCCCGGTGTCAGTAATGCCTCTCGCCGGCCGTAATGAGAACGCTCCATACATGAAAGCCGGTTGTAATTGCCCTGCCTCAGCAGCCGAATCTGCTGCACAGCAAAAGGACTAATAACACATTTATATATGCTAATCCGCGCCCGGCTCAGCACTCGCCCCGCCGCAAGCTGGGCATCGCTGGAACGTATTCCAGATGGCATCTAAAGGATTAGCGCAGACAGTCTGCCCGCTTGTTTTATTCAAATAAATATTCTTCTGTTGTTAATCACTCTAATAGCTTTAATGTGATTTTTTTTTTTCTTTTGTATCACATTATGACTTTGTGTTTTGTCACATGCCTTGTGGTAGAAATAAAGTCATTAAGATCTTCAGATAAACGCAAACAAGGAGTGAAGAATGAAAGAACACTCTTCCTAGCGTCCGCACGTACGACGGCGACATCGGGGACATGAGTCACTTTCCCGCCCCTGAGTGCCGCCATATGACGAGGCGGAATGTTGCTCTTGTGCCAATAAATCCAATAGCGTGAACGTCCAATTACAGACAGGAATCTGAGCACGCCATCTGATGCCTCGATAAGCGGAGTGCCCAAACGTGACAATGTATGAGGCGTTGGTGTACTAAAGTTGGAGATCCCCTCAGCGACATCAAATGACTTAAAGAGGAAGTTTACGGAAAGATAGTAGGGGCAAAAAAAAAAAATCAATACATTGCAAAGTGAGAAGTTAAAAGATAGACTAAGAAATGATTGATATTTGCTATGTAATTCATTCAAGTTGTTTGATCCAGTATCAGCCTGCAGGTCATCATGAAAAAGTAGAGGTAATGGAAATCTTACTTCTCTGATTTAAAACCAGACTATTGGTACTAAAAACGTTTATTGCACGCAATAGAGGATGTCGACACGTTTCGTGGTTGTCCCCCCCTCTTCTTCAGGTCAATGTCAAAACAATGTGCTGAGCGCCTGAGGTGTACGGGTGTGAGCGCCTCAATGTGGGGAGGATAGGTGGATTTGAGAGTAACAATGGTTAATTTGCATATATTCAACAGTGATGCACTGGGAGACATCTCAAGCTCACTCCAAACTGAATTATCGCAGATTCTTTCTGTTTTAAGGAAGCAAACTTTTGTTTTTCTTAGCATTTTAGTAAGGGGGCTTTATGGACCATTGTAGTCCCTTACACACTCCAATGAGTTCTGGTTCACCATGAGCTTGTTGGTTAGTCTGTACCTCTCGGTGTTACAAGCCCTACTCCATAGAGCCAAATGAATCCATGCCATGCACTGATGAGGACCAAACAATCCGAAACAGTCTGTATGCATGTTGGATTATTCTGGCTCTGTACAAATTAACAAACTGACACATAATTGCATTCCAGCGGTTCTGGAGGTGTGTTTAGCTTCTAAGGGTAACAATGGTTAATTTGCATATATTCAGCAGTGATGCACTGGGAGACATCTCAAGCTCACTCCAACCTGAATTATCGAAATTCTTTCTGTTTTAAGAAAGCAAACTTTTGTTTCTCTAGAGATAAAGGATAAAACCTTAGGTTTTGGGGGAAGTGGAAGGGAGGAGTAGGAACTGCCCAATCCCGAACATAGGCTTTTTAAGAAAACTTCACCAAAGCAAATTTGATGTATGTGACTAAAATGTTCTTGTCAAAAATCTTGTCCAGGAAATGAGAGGCGAGATAAAGAGACGGCCACGATGTCCGAGGAGCCATGTGCAGAGATTGTGCAGGCTCAGCCCCTCCTCACTCTGCTGGCTGGCCCTGTCCTCCCGGAGACTTGTAGCCTCTCAGTTGTGGTGAGATGTTACTTTCTCATGTGCACGGAGGACACCACAAGGTCAAACAGATCTCAGGCCACCAGTGTGCAAGGAATCCATTCCATTGATTTTCCGATCGCATAGAACCCGCGGCCTGGGAATAGCAACATGAAAAGCCTCTTCCTACTGCTGGGAGAAGCAGAATCCTTCAGTGTCGTCTTAACCTTCATGTAGAAAGAGTGAGGGGCGCCACGTGATGAGCCTGTTCGCGGGAGCAGCGGGGTCTGGGAGGGAGAAAGTGATACAACACCTCCACAGGGCAGAGCGACAGGACTGGAATGTATAGTGCTAAATTATGCTGGGGGGGCGGAGCAAAAAAAGAATAAAGTGTGATTCACTTTCACAAAACGAAGGGTCAGCTATATGCATGGCAAGGATCTGAACAAACTGTTACACTGACACACCTGCTGCGCACTGGACGAACTTCTGCCAGCGTTGGGGTTAAGTTGATGAAAGATAGATTATGTGAAACGACTGATGAATGAATGTTCCACGATCTGTCTTTCAAGAGATGCACGCGATGTGAACAAGATGAAAAGACTACAGACGATGTACTAAATGATCGGGTTGCTAAACGATGGAGGTTTTAGACGAAGTGCTGTAAACTTCCTGAACACTTTGTATAATAATCATTCTTAGCTCTGTATGCCCTGCTGACCATGAACAATCGATTATCTGCTGAAGTGATCCATACAGACAGTCGTTCAAAAGGCGCAAGAATCATTGTGTATCTTTCGATTAAACCGTTGTTTGTTTGTTTATTTGCTGAACAATAAGTCATTTATTTGTTTCGGGCAATCCCCCCCCCCCCCCCCCCCCATGTATGAGGCTTTGAGGTATACCCACCGTTGTGTTCACCACTTTCCCACCACACAGTAACATGGTACACCGTTTTTCTCATAGGTTAGTAGTTAAATTTGTTTATAAATAAACAATGGAGGTAATGAAAATCTATTAGCAGCAAAGGTCCCCTCAATCAAAGTTCAGTCTTGATTTGGATGAGACATTGATGGGGTAGGTCATTCTGTGGGGGACGAGGTGAGAATGTGGGGGGTCAAACCAGTAGGAATGGCACGAGGGCAAGGCTTCATAACCAAGGACATTGTTCTCTCTTCGTACGCTGCTCCATTGATCTTCTACTGTATATTAACGTCTGATTTTTAATTTCTGTTGATGGCCAAATTTCACAGACTCTCTGTAGAGCACCATATATCGGTGACATTTTGTAGAGCACCGTATCTCCATGAAATTCTGTAGAGCACCATATCTCAGTGACATTCTGTAGAGCACCATATATCGGTGACATTCTGTAGAGCACCATATATCGGTGACATTCTGTAGAGCACCATATCTCAGTGATAGTCTGTAGATCACCTTTTCTCAGTGACATTCTGTAGAGCACCATATATCGGTGACATTCTGTAGAGCATCATATATCGGTGACATTCTGTAGAGCACCACATCTTGGTGATATTCTGTAGAGCACCACATCTTGGTGATATTCTGTAGAGCACCACATCTCTGTGACATTCTGTAGATAACCACATCTCAATTATATGCTGTTGAGCACCATATCTCTGTGATAATCTGTAGAGCACCATATCTTGGTGATATTGTGTAGAGTACCATATCTCAATAGGGCACCATATCTTAGTGATACTCTATAGAGTACCAAATCTTGGAGAAACTCTGTAGAGCACCAGATCTCAGTTGACTCTCTGTAAAGTGCCTGTGACCTAAAGTCCAATTTTCCTCTTAACAATACATTGATTGTCTATAAAACCAAGCTGCAGTTATGAGATAACACCTCACATCTCCAAAGCCTGTACTCAGATCCTCTTTAGTCTAAAGTGTTAAATGATAATTGATCCATAATGCAATCATTTTTTGTCTCCCATGCAGGATCTGGAAGCCCTGTCCCAGGAGATTGTCCGCCTCAGCAAGGAATGTATTCCAGCCACACAGGAGAGCCCCCAGTCTCACCCGACAAGCTGAAGGCCAGGCCGCGGCTCTGCTTCTACCACCATCTCCAACATTGGACTCTTATACCGGCCTTTTCCAGGGGCAGCTCTCGGTTTCATTTTGATCTACCCTCTCTGCTCAAGCATTCCTCATTTGTGTGTCCAATTTAAGCTTAATTGTCTCTTAAGATATTTTGTTTTTTGTATGTTGAGGGTGATCGTGGAACACTACTTCAGGTTACAATGTACAGAGGAATTTGCACAGGTCCGATCAGAATTCCCAGTTTCTTTATTCTCATTCTTGTGAACTTTTTCTGTGAGTGTTAACTGTTATCGACTGCTTTTATGTCATAATTATTTTATATTGCTCTTTTTCTCTGAATGTCCGAATGTGTACGGCCTTCCATAAATGCATTCTGCCTTGACGCTTAGCCAGGGAGGGGCATCTTGTCGGGACATTTCCACTGTCTAGTCTCATGAAGGAACACAACCAGGAACTTCAACCCTCTAACTGCCTAATTTAAAGCCCTACTTCGGGGACGGGTTCTGTTAATGCATGCTGTGGGTAATTAATTTAAACAATGTCGCATTTATACTTTTATTGTAGGAGTCTTTATTTTGCAGTATAAAAATCTGTAATACCCCCTCTACCATTTCCCAAGGTTCTGATCTGCTCCTCAGAGACACCCAATTCTCTGGACATACGCACGAACCACACCCCTCAAACGTTGTTAAGCTTACCATACATCTACCTATACTGCAGCCTGATTGACCACCCAGTTAGATAATTTTACTGAATCGTATGAAAGTCGGTGTGGCAAAAAAACGGCCCGATCGACGATTTAACCAACTTGGGTCTGAAATCAGTCGAATGTATTGATTGAGCAAACTGGAAAATGTCGGTGCTCGATACGGTGTGCGGTGGCAACAGCATGCAATATCGCAACGGACCCCCGGCCACTCCCACCCCGCCCCCCAAATGTAAATGCCTCTCCAACAAACCCCCCCCCCCCCCCTCCTGCCCCAGGGCCCACCATGTGCGTGAGATGTCCCACGACACGTTCTGATGCTTGGTGAGATGGTGGCGCTCAAGAGAAAAAGCAAAGGAGACGGAGTCAGTGCAGCCGAGATTTATAGTGGGGTGAGACATTAACAATTTGGTGGTGTCCAGCTAGACAGAATCAGCGGCGTCGCGAGGCCGATTCTTGAGAGATTTCATGCTGAAATCAATTGGGGATCGGCCTGCGGTTGTATGGGCAGCTGACAGATCTGTCTCTAATCAGATTCAGTCAGAGAGAGATCTGTCTCTTGTTCGATCTGCCCATCATCGCTGCTTCTATTATAAGTTGTTGTTTTTTTATGTGTGGAGAGAAGATAAGCTTTGGTTTACTGAGTAAACAAAGGCGTAAACTTCTGGATGACATACTGTGACAGTTGCATTGATTCTCACTTCTCAGCAAGAGAATCCTTTTTTTTTGCCTCGCATGTACAGCTCCCTCATTCTGATCAGTAAGTGACATAAAAATACATAATTACCACTACCACTTACTATAGCGTGAAATGGGGAGGAGTTGTGTTTTTATGCACATAAGGCATTGCAGTAGTTCTCTTCCAATCAGTGTTGACTATTGATGTTACAGCCTATCTGTCCATTTTTTTGATTACCGCCTCTTTTGGCTAATGAGTGGTGATGACATTTCTTTGAGACAAAGGCAGGTAGTATAACTATATGGGCAATAAGAAAATGGGAGGCAGATTTTTATTGTATGGCATGTCATGACTGTAGTTACACTTCAAATGTGCTTAACATGTCTTTAAAGTGGGTCCGAAATCAGTAATGCAGAATATATATTCATTATTTCCCACCCTTTTTAAGATACAGGCACTTAGAGACACTGAAGCGAAGAAAAAAAATATGATATGATGATTTTTAGGTGTAGTACAGCTAAGAAATAAAACATTAGGAGCAGAGACATAAGTCGAATATTGTTTCCAGTACAGGAAGAGTTAAGAAACTCCAGTTGCAAAAGAGCCATTGAGCTCCATGACTTTCAAAGTCGCAGAGAGCTCTGTCTTCTGAAGCTTGTTATCTTAACTATCAGTCACTGTAATTTCTCTTTCTCTCCAGAGGACATTTCAAAAGTTCACTGGCCTGCTCTGTAAAATCAATTAGTAGTGTGTAAACTGCAAATATTAGAGGATGGTGCAATGTTATAAAAAACACTATATAACTGAAAATAAAAACATAAGAATATTTTCTTTGCTACTAATGTTCTAGTAATTATCAGTACTACACAACCAATTCATTATATCATCATATTTTTTTTGCTTCAGTGTCTCTTTAAATTGCTTCACGGTGTTAATACTGATGATAAACTAACTACAGTGTGTGTTGTTCCCTGCTTGAGTAATGTGCTTCAAAACTGTACCAGCTGCTTCTACAGTTTAAAATGGACTCTATTGTATATTCATTCTCATTTGTGTATTGAAGTGCTGATAATTTCTGCACACTCTGGGTGTGAGGAGCTTAAAGAGGAACTGCAGTAAAAATAACGTCATGAAAAAAAAAGTGCTTAATTTTTACAATAATTAATTATGCTTGATTGGGGGCCCTTTCACACCGGGGCGGTGCAGTATCTTTCCGCCCCCGCCGCCGTGCAATGAAAGTCTATGGAGACTTTCATACTGCGACACGATAGAAGTGACATTTTTGCCGCATCCCCGATGCAGGTCCAGAACTACGTTACCATGTGGCTTCTGCGTTGAGTTGCCGCGATCTGCTTTGGCCCATGTTAGTCTATGGCGGCTCGTGGATTTTATTTTAATTACCATCGCGGCGTAGCAATACGCTTCCATATACATCAATGCAGGAAGTGACGGCAAGCACCGCGTCACTTCCTGCTTGACCGGGGGCCAGGCAGGGAACACTGTGCTATAGTGCGGTGTTTCTTGAAGGCCTGTTTTGGCAGTGCATCGCCAACACTGATTTACAGCATGAAACCAGCCTCAGTCAGTGTTTGCACATTGTAAAATATTTCCTCTCCTTGATTTACACTGGCATTTATCACAGGGTGACATTTTTACTGTTGGCAGGTTATGTCAACGGAAAGAGATGATGCATGTTTGGCAGTTGGAAACAGCTGTTTTTTCCCACAATGCAACTGTGATGTCCCCTATGGTGCTGACATCACACTGTGGGAGGGGTTTCACCGCAATATCAGCCATACAGAGCCCCCTGATGATCCGTTTCAGAAAAGGAATAGATTTCTCACAGGAAAGGGGGTATTAGCTACTGAGAAAGTTCAATCCTTGGTTACGGTTTCTCTTTAAGGCCCGCACCCACATACAGCGGCTGCCGACCACAACCTGTGAGCGATCCGCCCGGTGGAACAATTCACCCTGCAATGGTCGATCGCGTTGTCTGCTGCTCTCCCGCCATGTGACGTCATGCACATGCCAATCAGTCGTCCCTTGCCCCCTCCCCCCACGGTCGCAATAGAACATGTTGTCAGCTGCATAGCAGGTACGCGTCTATACAGGCTGGACAGCGGTGTCATCCTAAAGGCGCGTACACACACCTGATGTACAGTCCGTTGGCAGGATCGGTCTAAACCAGCCTTATCAGCCTGCCGACAGACTGTACACACTGGCAAACTGTCGGCAGAACGGCTTGCCCTGCGGGCGGGTCTGCTGACCCGTCGTTTGCAGGAATCAGGCGTATGTACGCGCCTTAAGGCATCAGGTCCCAATTACCGACGGGTGATATAAGTCTAGAGCTGTTTACGCACCTTCAGCCCTGGGGAAACCATCTATCTGAAATGTAAACAATGGCAATACGACTGTACATTAGAACAGAACTAAAATCTGTAAACTTATTGCATTCTTCAGAGCCTTATTTTAAATTATGTTTAGCACACTTAAGTAAATTTACACTAAATACTATAAGTGATGTGGATACATGTAGTGAAAGAGGTAAGGTCAATACTCCTGTCTGCCATGATTGTGAAACTCATGACCTCATGCTTCACAGTCAGGGGCAGAGCCTCTGGACAATCTCATTGGCAGAGGGGGGTGTACAGGCAGCAGTTGGTCACCAAGGAGGAGATGAGTTCACATTTGGTATTGCAGGTATTTTAGATGTTATACTGCAAAATAGAACTGTTACAGTGCGGACCTCCTGAGTAGGGATGATCAATGAGATGCAAATATATGCAAGTTTGTGCAGGATTATGTATATTTGTATGCAAATTTATGCAGCTTGAAAACCGACTGATCAAGCCCCACCAAGTTTAAATTGATTGGTCCATTTTTAAGCTGCATACATTTGCATACAGATTTACGTAATCCTTCATTAACTCAGAAATATTTGCATCTCATTGATCATTCCTACTCCTGAGCAACCCTAATTAGCCCATGAAGCCACCTGTCGCATTGAGAGACCAGCAGGAAGTCCTGAAAGCTTAAAGGGGAGGGTTTTCCTCCTGACACTAGGGGACTTTCTCCTGATGCCTAGTTACAGTATTAATTTGCATATCATTTTGTCGGGGCCCAGTCCATGTGTCTCAGATTTACTTTCAGGGTTACTGTAAAGTGGATCTGAACTCTGCTCTAAAAGATTAAGGTGTGTGAGATCTGCAGATATCATAGACTATGAAAGCATTTAGCCGGAACAGATCTTTTGCAGATACTGATCTGTTGAATGTGTACAGCATCTTTGTGTGCAGCATCTTGCAAAGATTTGTATCTGATGGGGAGTTCAGCTCAATAGAATAGACTGTGTAGGTATGACTCTCATACTACATGGAAAGGGGTAACATTGGTCTGTGATCTTTCATTAATCTTTTAAGTGTGTACACAGCTTAAGTTCCTGTATACTGACAAGATGTTAGAACACACGGCTTATATACAGTACCCTGGACATTTCGGAAGAGGAGAAACATTATTTTGCAAACAAAATAAATGTCATTAGATGCCTTAACCTCTTGAGGACCACAGGCTTACACCCCCCTAGTCACCAGGCCATTTTTTTTACAATTCGGTTCAATTTTACAATACACTGCAGCTTTAACAGTGTGCTGCACGGCCATACAACTTACCACGCAAATGAATCTTGCCTCCTTTCTTGCCACCAACAGAGCCTTCTGTTGGTGGCATCTGATTGCTGCTGTGATGTGCTTTTAAAAAAATTAATTTATAATGTTTTTTTCTTAATAAAAATGTCTTTTTTTTATTTCTCTGTCCCCCCCCCCCCCCCCCCCCAAGAGCCAATCAGGGTGATCACTTTGTGAGCCAATCAAGGGGAGATCGCAGCGCTGTACATACAAAAAGCGGCTTTTTTCCCCTCTTTTGTAGCCTGTGAGCCGCGGCTGGCAGGTTGAACACGAAGCTCCGCTGCGTGTCTCGGCAGGGAACAATTGCGCATGTGTGCGAGCGTTCCCTGCTGATCTCCGCCTCCAAGACTTTACGCCGATCTGCGTTAGGCGGCCTCGTGGGAGCCACTCTGCGGCCACTGATCGGCGTTAGGTGAGTGGTTAATGAAGTTGTAATTAAGGCATCTAATGACACGTATGTTTGCAAAAGACCATTTCTCCTGTGAATGCCCAGTGTATATAAGCTGTGCGTTTCACCATCTTGTTAATATACAGGAAATAAGTCTGAAGAAGGCTTATAAGCCGAAAGCTTACTTTTTATTTACCTACAAGTCGGCCAATAAATGGCATCATCGTGATTCAAAACGTCTTGCTTTCACTGATGGCTAACACGGTGCAACATTCTACTATTCTGTCTTGTTTTGGAATGATATAAGTACACGGGGCTGATGTGTCTGCACTCTGCCTATGCAGGACATGCTTCCTGTTTAATAATGCAGCACAGCATGCTTACCATTCCCGTCTTTCAGTGCAAGCCCATCAGTCTGCTCAGAGTGACTGACAAGGGTGGTCCGTCTACATACCTATAGCATTTATCTTAACAGCCAGCTTAGCAAGAGCGAAAACCTCACTAAACCTCTGCAGGGCTGCATCCTCAATACCGCTAAATCAGGTAACACTCTGCGGGCCTTGCTATAGTCTATGACCCTGGTAAGGGCTGCACTTGTTTCTAAATAAGTCCTGGCCAATTGTGCAGAATTATTTATAGTCTTCAGCCTGGAGGTAGATTAATATATCACACCCATATAAAATGGTAGATAAACTTTTGCATTCCATAATGTTACAGGTTTACTTTAAAGCCTCATACACGGGGCGTGTTCTCAGGTGAGGTTACCGGCTGGGCAGACAGAATCTAGTGTGTGTACGGTGGCCCAGATGTGTTTTGGCCGAGTGCATTGTTCCCCTCTTCACCCCTCCTGCTGGAAGCAGTTCCGTCGCGCACTGCGCCATCGTCCCTCCACTCCACCTCCATAGCAACAGAACAGCCACAGCCTCTCAATGCCTCTCTCTGTTTTGCTGTCCACAGCTGACATTCATACGTCCGCATCTTCAGGCCCCACTACAGAAGCATGATAAATATCAGTCACAGAGTACAAATATATAATTACAAACACTTTTTTTTTCAGTAGCTAGTTGATAAGAGGATTTACCTTAAAGAGAACTCCGCCCAAGAATTGAACTTTATCCCAATCAGTAGCTGATACCCCCTTTTACATGAGAAATCTATTCCTTTTCACAAACAGACCATCAGGGGGCGCTGTATGGCTGATATTGTGGTGAAACTCCTCCCACAAAGAAATTCTGAGTACATACTCTTGGCAGTTTCCTGTCTGTGAACCTTGCTGCATTGTGGGAAATAGCTGTTTACAGCTGTTTCCAACAGCCAAAAAAGCATGCAGCAGCTACATCACCTGCCCACAGTAAAAATGTCACCACGTAATAAATGTCAGAATGTAAATCAGGGAGAGGAAAGATTGTACGATGGGCAAACACTGACTAAATCATTTATACATAATTATTGTGAAAATGAAGCACTTTTTTATTTCATTATTTTCTCACTGGAGTTTTGGAAATGCTCAGAATCTTCTTTGAGGGTTTTATTACTGTCTGCAGCCCCATCAGGGAGAACTTCCTGTCCAAAAAGAAAAATCTCTAGCAGGGACAGACCTAACAATAAACAAAAAACTGGAATGAAGAGAGGCAGATAGTTGATATTAAAGTGGACCCGATCTCTTGCACAGCACACAATGCAAAGTCTTTATTCCGCATAAAGTTGCTGAAGAAATTCATTGCTCTCTGTTCTGTGTTTGTTTAGCCAGATGAAAGTGACTAATTAGTTCTTATCCACAGCTTTAAATAGACTGCAGGAGCTCTGCCAAGGCAGCTTTCCCCATATAGTAAATATTTATATCCCCTGCAAAGTGAAACCAAGTTAAAACTTCAGGGGTTTATAGGTTTTCCTTAAATTGTAATAAAGATTTGTTTTTCCCCGTAAAGGTTATCCTTCTATGGCTAATCTTTTAGAGCAGAGAGAAAGTTCTGAGTTTAGTTCTACTTTAATTTTCATTGCTACCCTCAAGTCCCTTGTGACAGGACAAGTGATGTAGATTCTGAGTTGTGCTCTCTCGCTGTCTGGATTTGGGCAAAGTTTGAGTTTGTGCCCTCTGGGGGGTACTCACCTCGGGAAGGGGAAGCCTCCGGGTCCAAATGAGGCTTCCCCCATCTCTGACAAGGCTTGATATATTTACCTTCTCTGGCTCCAGCGGGGGGCGCTGTTGCGGCTCTCAGCACGGAGATAGACGGATATAGACAATCTGCCGGATCCGCTCTACTACGCAGGCGCTGGAGACTTGCGCAGCAGAGCGGGCCGACAGCAAATGGCTATTTCCGCCTATCTCCGAGCGTAGAGCCAATACTGCGCTGGAGCCAGGGAACGTAAATATTTACATCCCCGCTGTTGGGAGGGGCACAACGAGACCGCCGTGAGACACAGGAGGACGGGGGAAGCGCCTCATTAGGATCCGGAGGCTTCCCCCACCCGAGGTGAGTACACCCCTACCCCCGGGGGAACTTTTTTTTCTTAGTTACAGGTTTTCTTTAAAGCAATACTGAAGTGATGCTAAAAAAACCGACTAAATGTTACTAGATGCTCACCTAATGTAGAGGGAAGGCTCTGGCTCCCGTGGGTTTCCTCCCTATTTCCGAACGCATTTCGATGAGTTTTAGGTCGATTGCCATGTAAAGTATGGAAAATCGACCTAACAATCCATCGAAGCTTGAATCGGACATGTCAGAAAAAATAGAATCGATGCATATCGACGGACGCATCGAACGCAGAAACGCATGGTGTGTATCCAGCATTAGAGCCTTCCCAGTCCTCTCTCTCTCTCTCCATGCCCTCGTTCCAACGCTGTCTCTTGTTGAAATTCCACACCTGTGAGAGTCTTCTGAACCACCTATGTCCCTGGGTGCTTCCAATGATGGACGGCTCTGTGCTGCGCCTCCCATCTTCAGAAGCACTCAGGGACACGAGTGCCTCTGGCGCCTATCACAAACTCCCTAAGGCGCTGACCAGTTGGTCGAATAACTTAAATGGGTGGGGTCAGTGGTGGACCGAGGGCAGGGAAAGAGGACCGGTAAGGCTTTATGGTATGGTCACTATGGTGGCATACTGGATAGCACTCTCGGCTCGTATCCCAGCCAGGGCACTAACTGCACAGAGTTTGTATGTTCATCCTGTGTCTGCGTGGGTTTCCTCCGGGCACTCCTGTTTCCTCCCACATCCCCAAAACATACAGATAAGTTAATTGGTATCCCCCTTAATTGGCCCTAGATTATGATGGACATATGAGTATGGCAGGGATTGGATTGTAAGCTCCTCTGATGACAGTCAGTGACATGACTATGTACTCAGTAAAGTGCTGCCAAAGATGCCAGTGCTATGTAAATACATAATAATAATAATAATATGGTAGGGACATTAGACTATGACTATGGTAGGATTGGAGTGTGAGCTCCTCTGAGGGACAGTTAAGTGACATGACTATGTAATCTGTACAGCGCTGCAGAAAATGTCTGCTATAGAAATACTAAATAATAATAGTAATAATAAAATGGTACCCAAAGCCTTGCACCTCTATACGTGAGTATCTAAATTTGTTTAGGATGACTTCAGTATTACTTTAAAGGGAACCTAAACTGAGAAGAATATAGATTTTTCCTTTTAAAATAATACCAGTTGCCTGACTCTCCTGCTGATCCTGTGTCTCTAATACTTTTAGCCACAGCCCCTCAACAAGCATGCAGATCAGGTGCTCTGACTGAAGTCAGACTGGATTAGCTGCATGCTTGTTTCAGGTGTGCGATTCAGCCACTACTGCAGCGAAGAGATCAGCAGGACTGCCAGGGAACTGGTATTGTTTAAAAGAAAACATCCATATCCCTCAGTTTAGTTTCCTTTTAAGGGTTCGTTCACACTACAAGAGCTTTTCTAAGTGCTTTGTGGTTTTAAAAGCTCCTGCTAATGTTATCCTATGTGAGTGTTCACAAATCTCTAGCGTTTAAAAAGCTCTTGAAGTATTAATCAGCCCTAAAAGTGACAAATGCAGCAGAATTGTGACCCAGCGATGTCATCCCTCCAGCGACGACCCCGTAATATTCCAATACTGTATATTATGATGTGTTAGGCTGTCCTGCCTGACATGCGGATCTGCTTTCTATAAATATATATATTTCATGCATTGTGAAATGTAAAATGACTTGTAAATATCATTGTGCGTGAGACTGTGTGGTCTGTATCTTATCAGAAAGGAGGAGCGGACCATTATTGTACACTGGAGGGGGACACGCGTCTCTCAGCCACTCTCTTTGTATAGCGTTCCCTTAGGCTGGAACAATGTGTATGAATGGTGCAGCCTTTGTCGCTGGCAGAGGAATACAGCCACTCTCGGGAAGGAGGAGCCATATTACTGTATCTCGCATGCCCCCTGTCAGCGCAGGACCACAACATGTATGTAACTGGAAATAAAACCCTTCAAACCCGCCCCTTCTTGTCGTGTGATTAGTCCGAAGCATAATATTCAATGTGTCAAGTGTTTGTTCTTACAGACTAGTAATGGTGAGATGCGAAGAATTGTTAGTTAATGCAAAGTGTATGCTAATTTATGCAGGTTGGAAATAAACTAAGGAAATGTAACGGTTTTATTTGATTGGTGTATTTCCAGGCTGCATATATTTGCATACATTTTGCTTCGACTCTAATTAGGCCTGATTCACACTGGCATGGATGGAAAACTGATCCGTGTAAAAACTGATCCGTGGCACGGATGATGGATCAGTTTTTAAAAGGGTCAGTTTTGCTATTGGTCACGAGAGTGAGCGCCTTTAATCCGAAATTATACATAGGTGAGTTCCGGTCCACTGTGTTCGCACACCAGAGATTTCTCACCCAGAAGGAACTTTAAGACTTAAAGTACACCCGTGGTGTAAATAAACACATGAAATAAATAATTGTATCTATCCTCCTCCTCCGAAAATGACTTTTTAAGATATTCCACAGTTTTATTTTATATTTAAATCTACTTTTTAAGTTCATACAGGTTTTTTTTGTTTTTGCTCAATGACATGTATTGAAGTATGCTAGAGCTAAAATCTATGAAATAATGATCCTTTTTATCCATTTAGCTCTCAGAAGCCATTTTCTGCTAGGAAAGTGTTTTGTAGTTGTAATTTCTTATCAGTGTGGGTCACACTGTAGTCTCACCCAGTCCTGACTCAGATACGAAGTGCCACTTACAAACCTGATGTTTAATTCTTTCAGACAAAGGAAGAAAAAAAGGAACACAGCATAGTTATTAGTGTGCTTGGCGCTGTACATACACATGTCTATCTCATCATGTCACATGTCACCTCGGATATCCTTTAAGACTCCTTTCACATGCAATCGAAAAACAACGTTGCATCGCGCTGTACCGTTGCGGTACAACCATACAGTGAGCCATACAGTACAATGAAAGTATGCCTCACTGCCTCTGTAAACACGCATGTTGCGCTGCAGACACACTGCATGCTGTGCGTTACCCCGACAGACTCCGCCACATCGCACTGCTATCAATGTGATAGCCTCACAGGAATATAATTGCATCGCTTTGTGTTGTGATTATATTGTTCGTGTGACGCAATTGACACAGTGTGAAAGGAGCCTAAGGCCCCTTACCTACATGCCGTGTTTGACGAACCGCAATGTGATGCGTGGGGACATCAGAAGTGCCTAGACTCCACTGTCTACTGTCCCCATCAGTGCGTTGCGATTCACTGCGGAATGGCAACGCACGGTTGCTGATGAAAATATGCAAATGCATTCAGGGCCGGTTCTAGACTTTGTGTTGCCTGAGGCAAACTTGTGAGAATGCCCCCCTCCCGATTTGGAATGATCGCCCAGCACCCAACAATTTGCTCTGATTCATTTATTGTTCTCACATGACATGCTGCAGCTCAACACAATAGCACACTGGCTGGCTGTGAGTCTGTGACAAACAAGCTGCTCACCCTCAGCCATCCTCCATTCCTCCTCAGGAAGGTACACACTACAAAAATGCTGCCCCTGAAATCTCTGCGCCTGATGCAAATGTTTCACCTTGCTTCATGAGCGAACCGGCCCTGAATGCTTTGTAGTGAATGGAATTGCAAATGCAGTGCTGAAAATTGCATTGGAATGGAAGTGTCGTGCGTTGCATCAGCACTTCCATTTTCAGATGCGATCAGGTGGGGAATGGACCTAAAGCCTGGTACACACTTTCAATTATGATCGACCAATCACTGACCGATTTTACCACCTCCATGTAGTATGAGGATTTACCTACACATTGGGCATTATTCTCCAAGCTTTTTCTTCTCTTTTCCTCTGTTTTCATCTTATCTATGTTACATTTTTAGGCTTTCAATGAGCAAAAAAAAAAAATACATTTCAAGTGGTCTGAAAGTCAGTATTTCTACTTTGCTCTAAAATATTCCTCACAGCTTGAAAGCTACTGTCCCATAAATTTTTTAGCAGAAAATCACTGAAATGGTTAAACAAAGCGCTTTGCCCTGCTATTCAGCTTCAAATCCGCATCCAGACTGGAGATAACAGTATCTTTGTTTGCATTCCAATGTTGATACATGTGTGTAAACACAGTGTATGGCCTGGTGCACACCAAAAACCGCTAGCAGATCCGCAAAACGCTAGCAGATTTTGAAACGCTTTTTCTTATTTTTCTGTAGCGTTTCAGCTAGCATTTTGCGTTTTTTTGAAGCGTTTTTGGTGTAGTAGATTTCATATATTGTTACAGTAAAGCTGTTACTGAACAGCTTCTGTAACAAAAACGCCTGCAAAACCGCTCTGAACTGCCGTTTTTCAGAGCGGTTTGCGGTTTTCCTATATAGAAACGCCTCCACAATCCAAAAAATGCCTCACCCCGGGAGTATGCGTTTCAGCAAAACGCCTCCCGCTGTGGTGTAAACCACCCCATTGAGATGCATTAACCAAGCGTATCTGCAGCCGCAAGTGGCTGCAAAAACGCCAAAAAACCCGCTCGGTGTGCCCCAGCCCTGAAAGCTACTATCCCAGAATTTATTTTTAGCAGAACATCACTGAAATGGTTAAACCACTTTGTCCTACTATTCAGCTTCAAATCTGCATCCAAACTGGAGATAACAGTATCTTTGCATTCCAATGTTGATACATGTGTGTAAACACAGTGTAACAAGTGAAAAGGAGATCTCTGTGAAGCTCTCTGTGCTTCAAGCACACAAACCGCTCAGAACAGCTAATTAGAAAATGTTATTATATAATAAAAAGCAGTTTGAATAAAATGCACTGCAATGATAAACTACACTTTGGAAACTTGTAATTTGTAAACAGACAATATTACTTATGCACAAAAGCAAATATGATAACTGTATCAGTAGGTAATAAAAAGTAGGAAAACACATTTTTTTTTGAATGTTAAAGCGGAATATAACCCAGCATTTCTTATTTGCTCTAAAACATTATTTACAGCATATTATATACAACCAGCATTTTTTTTTTTACTAGAACAGCATTCAAACGGTTACACACAGGCCTTGAAAGTTCGGTGCAGAGAAATCTAGAGGCATCCCAAGTGTAGATAATGTTATCTTGTGTTTACTTAATTGTATCAAGTGAGGAATGTGACCCATTCTCGGGCTGTGCAGAAGCTTCTGGACACAGACAGGAACCTTAAAGCATTTCTGTCTTCAATATTTAATGAATTAAACCAGTTATAAATAAAATGCAAAGTCAGCACTCAAAGCAAAAAACTGTACTTTTGGGATTGTATAATTTCTAAATAAATAATAATACTTCTGCACAAATGCAAATATGATAACCGTATGGCATATAAAAAGTAGGAAAACATGTTTTTATTGAATATTATGTCAGGGTTTTATACCGCTTTGAGTTCGGAGTTTCAGACCACTTTAAAGAGAACCCGAGGTGGCATTGTATTACGTTAGTGGGGCACAGAGGCTGGTTGGGCACACTAACACCAGCCTCTGTTGCCCCATCGTGTGTCTCAAAGACCCCCCTGCTCGCCGCTATACTCCCCGCAGTGCTGGCGACACGCAGCGCGTCGCCAGCACAATGTTTACTCTAGCGCTGTCTGTCAGCGCCGCTCCCACGCCTCCTCCGCATCGCCGCTACCCGCCCTCATCCCTTCCCTCCAATCAGCGGGAGGGAAGGGACGAGGGCGGGTAGCGGCGATGCGGAGGAGGCGGCGGAGGGGCGCTGACAGACAGCGCTAGAGTAAACATTGTGCTGGCGACACGCTGCGTGTCGCCAGCACTGGGGGGGTATAGCGGCGAGCAGGGGGGTCTTTGAGACACACGATGGGGCAACAGAGGCTGGTGTTAGTGTGCCCAACCAGCCTCTGTGCCCCACTAACGTAATACAATGCCACCTCGGGTTCTCTTTAAGGCAAAAAAAAAAGTAATTTTGAAATGAAGTTAATTGGGAACAACTTACTATGATTATTTTGCTCGTAAATGTGCTGATATTTTTATGAATCAGGAGTAAAAAAAGTTTCTGTACCGTGCTAGCCAAACAAATTATATAGGTAGAAAAAAACAACGTTTTTAAAAGGTATTTTTTACAAAACGTTGTTTTTTTCTACCTATATTAATCAGGAGAAAAGTCATTTATGGAAAGTTTTGTGAACTGGCTCCCCATTCTGATTATAGTATTTGATCTCTGGTGACTCTCATACTACATGAAGGTGGTAAAATTGGTCAGTGACTGGCCAATCACAATTGAAAGTGTGTACCAGGGTTTAGTGTTCAGCTGCCATACAGACCAATGCAGGCACTACAGCATCCCCGAAAGCAGAACAAATAGGTGCTGGGAAATTTGGGCACACCAGGCGCCGCCATAGGCCGTAACGTGAATTATGGCTATAGCGATGCTCAGACAGTAATTTGGGCACCAGCCAAAAGATGGAGCCCAAAATACTTTCAAAAAACAGAGTAATTCGAGTGCTAGCAATAGCTGGCAGCTGAATTACGTCTTTCCCCGGTGTCCATGGCGGCCTGGAGGGGGAATAGTAATTAGCACCGCCAGGTCTTTTGCAGGAGCAGGTTAAGCCATTTTTTTCTGCTTCTTCCTGCACCCAATTTCCTAGTGCCGTTCTTTTACACGTTTACGGCATCCCTTCCAGCCCTGAAAGTTTATGGAATCAGCAGGCCCAGATTTACCTCACAAGAGCCTATAGGCACAGATGTTCTGGAACTCTAGACTATGCCCTCCATGAACCTACAAACTCCCTCTAAACTACACTGTAAGTTTGTCGGCTGGCCCAGCTGTCCCTTCTCCCTTATCCGTTGTCATAGATAGCTATAGGTGTCCCTTAGCATTAGGTAGCAAGAGGTGCCCCCAAGTATTAGGTAGCTAGAGGAATATCATTATTAAGTAGCTAGAGGTGCCCCTGACTGAAGGGAGTCAGTGGAATGCCGAGACCCAGGTGAGTAACCTCTCATTTGCACTCTCATCAGGACTCTGCTTTGGGAAGGAGAGAGGGAGGCACTCAGGGAGGGGAGTGAGCCACCTTTTCATCATCCGGAGCCCGTAGGCATGTGCCTATAGTGCCTTGTGGTCAATCTGGCCCTGGGAATCACTGGTTAGCAGCTACCTGCACACATGTCGCCTGTAATAGTCACCGAATGCGGCATAACAGAGGAGACTTGCCTCAGCCACACACAGGACAATTAGGAGGAAGAAGTCGATAACAAGTAAGAAATATGTGCTTGTGCTGTTGTTATTACAGTGATAACAAATCCAATGCTGGCAGCGGAGTATTACTAGTCACCACGGAGCCTCTGTAATTACTGAGATAAAATTACAGCCCAGGCAGGGAGAGGCCCATTCCTTGTAATACGCCAGAGTTCCCATTGCGAGGAAGTTATTAAATATTGCGCGCATGTTTGTGCGGGAGATTTGTAGAGACGGTGAGCGCTCTAAGTTATAACTCTTTGCTAATTAAGAATCGTAAATTGTCCCTCTCTCTATTGAACAAATACTTCAATGTGTCCCAGATGGAGAGATTTTTATTTTTTGCATGTGTAAGCGTGATTGTGTTCCACATACCTGAATAGCATTGTTTCACCTGCGCCTTACCGCCAGGGGCTGCAGAAGCTGCTGTTTGTTTCGCAGGGGCTTTTGGGGAAAAATGTCAGAGCTATATACTTTAAATACACAATAATATTACAGTAGGACATTAGACTAGGACTAAGGTAGGATTGGATTGTGTGAGCTCCTCTGAGGACACTCAGTGACATGATTATGTACTCTGTAATGTGCTGCAGAAGATGTCAGTGCTATATAAATACATAATAATAATAATATGGTAGGACACTAGACTAGGACTATGGTAGGATTGGATTGTGTGAGCTCCTCTGAGGAAAGTCAGTGACATGACTATGTACTCTGTGAAGTGCTGCAGAAAATGTAGATGTCAGTGCTATACAAATACACATGGCTGGATTTCAGGCAAGGCCACATAGGCCATGGCCTAGGTCACCAGGAAAGCTAGGGGCGCGCTGTGGGCAGCAGGGTTGTTATAGCAGTTAGCCTGCCGAACATTTGTCCTGCTATTCAGGGTTTGCACATAGAGGTGGGTGACTAATAACAGCCGGATCTTTCACACGGGAAAGGAAGGGGCAGCTAACAGACACTTACAGTGATCTCTGAGCTGCCTGTCACTCACCAAATGTGCTGCCCGCCAAGAAGCTTACAATATAATCCATGCCATCATGTCACTAACTGTCCTCAGAGGTTTATAATGTTATCCTTGCCATCACTTCATTGTCATCAGAGGAGTCTACAATCTAATCCCTGCCATGTTGGGGGGGTGGGGGGGGGGGGTTAGGATGCTGCCGGTCGGGGGCAGCTGGTAAAAGTGGGCCTTGGGCAGTAAAAAGTACAAATCTGGCCCTGCAAATACATAATAATAATAATAATAATAATATGGTAAGGACATTAGACTATGACTATAATAAGGATTACAACAACAACAACATTTCTATAGCGTTTTTCTCCCATAGGACTCAAAGCGCTTAGGCTCTCTCACATTCAGTAATTGGTAGTAGGATGAAGTATTCACACAACAAAAGTTATATTTCTGCAAATGCCAAACTGAACAGGTGGGTTTTTAGTCTGGATGTAAACATGTCCAGAGATGGAGCTGTCCTCATCTGCTGAGGTAAGGAGTTCCAAAACGTAGGAGCAGCATGACAGAAGGCTCTGGGACCAAAAGTTTCTCGATGGACTCTGGGTATGACTAGATTATTAAAACCTGTGGATTTGAGATTGTGGGGATTGCTACTCAGTTGTAACATTTCCTTCATTATTATTATTTAGTATTTAAATAGCGCCGACATATTACGTAGCGCTGCACAGTGTATATATATATATATTATATATATTTTGTCACTAACTGTCCCTCAAAGGAGCTCACAATCTAATCCCTACCATTGCCATATGTCTATAATATGTAGTGTAAGTACTGTAGTCTAGGGCCAATTTTTAGGGGGAGCCAATTAACTTATCCGTATGTTTTTGGAATGTGGGAGGAAACAGGAGTGCCCGGAGGAAACCCACACAGACACGGAGAGAACATACAAACTCTTTGCAGATAGTGCCCTGGCTGGGATTCAAACCAGGGACCCAGCGCTGCAAGGCGAGAGAGCTAACCACTACGCCACCGTGCTGCCTTATCCAAGGCCCACCCCAGATTATTCAGTGATTTAAATGTCAGTAGGCCAATCTTGAAAAGGACCCTATTAATAGGACTGATTCAAAGAGAGAGTTTTCTAGTGGCATATATGCAGATCTACAAAGACGCTGGGGATGCCTTTTACTGCTGTAAGCTGTCACAAGCAGGGCCGGATTTAGGCCAAGGCCTCCTAGGCCATGGCGTAGGGCACCACAGTAGCAAGGGCACCAAAGCAGTATGCTGCAATGCAGGGAGATCAGGCTAGTGCCTGATGGGGGTACTCTGCTGCTAGCCACCTGTGCAGCAGCCACCTTGCTCTCTGTGCACGTTTGCATTGTGACCAGTGGCTATGAACATAGGCAGCAATGGAGACGGAAAGGATAGAGGAAGCTTCTCCACTGGAGACGAGTGGAGAAATGAGTGAAACTTTTGTGGTGTGAAGGTCAGCTGGCTACTAATACTAAAGGGGGGTGGGGGAAGGAGGGATTAAGGGATACATCTGGCTACCTATACTGGAGGGAAGGGGAAGGGGTCAGCTGGCCACCTATACTGGAGGGAAGGGGGAGGTGTCATCTCACCACCTATACTGAAGGGGGGCGGCTGGTGACAGTGGCCTTGGGCGGTAAAGAGTACAAATCCGGCCCTGGTCACAAGCAGCTTTCACAAAGGAGCAGCTTATGTTTTAGGCAGAACACTTGCACCTGAAGAATCAGCACAACTCTGGCCAGAAGTGGGAGAACATTGCCATAGTACAACGTAGCTAGCTTGCTGCTGAGAGTGGTGTAACCGGACTTAATAGGGGCCCCCTTGGTTCCCAAACCCTATAACCCCATAAGGGTCACGCGATCGGGTGCCAGCGAATGTTCTGCTATGAAGCAGCGTCTGGAAGCAGGAAAAAAATTACACATGCTCCCTCTACTCGCTACAATGACACTGCATGGTGGGAGGAGGTGGTGAGGAGGGGAAGTTTTTTTGCTAATTGGCTGCACTCGCAGATGGGGAGAGGGAGGAGGCGGGGCCCCCAAAGTGTCTGGTCCCCCGTGCTATGCCGGGGATCACAGGAGTGAATATTACGCCCATGCTGCTCTCCCAAAACCTACTTCACAGCTGGCTAGACTTCTACTTGTTACTGAACAAGTCTTAGAGAATTGTAGCTATGTTTTTTGGTAAATTACTGAACTATTACCGCATGTGTGAAAATCGTGTGGAATTGGACAAAAAGCCTAAAATACTGAATGCAGTATTTTACCGAACTATTATTTTTTTATTAAACAGGACTTAGAGAATTGAGCCTGAAATCTCTGTTTCTGCATACAGGAGTTGGTGCAGTTTATACAGTATATTCTGGAGCTGCAATACCAGCCATACACATACAGGGCTAATAACATCCATGCGGCATGTCCAGCTGCATCTGTGTCACTTGTTACTCCCGCCCGTTGCAGTGTCGCTGCTGGAGCTCAGCTGAGGCAGAGCCATTAGCATTCCACATGCTTCATGTATCCCGCATGTGGTGAGGTAACACCAGCTCCCAAGGTGAGCCTGTCCTCAGGGCCGTTCACACATAAGCCATTAAAAAATACTGCATTGTAAAGCAGTTCAGAGCTCTGGGAAGGTCCACAGGAGTAATGAGAACTGCAAGAAAAGGCCTTAGGAATAATTTTCCAGATCTCTGTGTAGTAAACCACTATTAAAAGGCATCATTCTAATTCAGAACTTTCGGTCTTCACTGATGGCTAATATGGTATAAAACTCCACTACAAAATAACCCTACGTGGTATTATTATGTATTCATTTAGCACTGACCTCTTCTGCAGCGCTTTACAGAGTTCATAGTCATGTCACTGTCTGTCCTCAGAGGAGCTCACAATCTAATTCCTACCATAGTCATAGTCTAATATTCTACCACATTATTATTTATTTATATACAGTAGCACTGACCTCTTCTGCAGCACTTTACAGAGTCCAGAATCATGTCACTGACTGTCCTCAGAGGAGCTCACAATCTAATTCCTACCATAGTCATAGTCTAATATTCTACCACATTATTATTTATTTATATACAGTAGCACTGACCTCTTCTGCAGCACTTTACAGAGTCCAGAATCATGTCACTGACTGTCCTCAGAGGAGCTAACAATCTAATCCTACCATAGTCACAGTCTAATGTAGTACCATATTATTATTGTGTATTATTGTGCTTGTTGGGGCACCGACATTCATCCAATTCCATAAATTATCGAGTCGATGGTTGATCAGGCCGCAATATCGGTACATGTATGGCCAGCTTTAGACAAAGTTGTTTGTTTTCCCTGCCCTATACTCCCCTGCTGAGATCACCCTCGGTAGAGTTGTAAACACTCCCTATTAACTGCTTGCACTGAAGTCTAGGCCTCAGTCACTACCAAGAACACCATCCGCACTCTATACGATTTTTTATCTGGTTTCTTCCAGGTACTCTGGCTGATCAAAAATATATATATA